>NC_135657.1:7715911-8019661 GCF_964188315.1 Podarcis muralis
CATTGAAATATTACGGAAATCCTTTTGGGCTAGGAGAAGAAACCTGGTCTTTTCGAGTAATCTCTTAAGAGCTGATTCCATCAATTGTCCTCTTATACGCAGAGTAAATCGGATCCGCTGTTCTGCTGAGTTGGGTTGCCCAGGGATTCCTTGGTGTCCTCCATTCAGAGAATAATCTGTGGTTTTCTCTTCCTTGGTAAGGAAGGCCTGGATGTCGCTGACTAACCTCTTCATGGAAACTTCAGTTCCTTCAGCTTGTATATTCATTGTGAAGCTGACCTTCTTGTCTTCTTCCTTGGGGGAAACCTCGGTCCCTCCACGTTCTTTTTTTAGAAAAACATTGATTTCTTGTATTAAACTCTTGGTGTTAGGACTAATTCCTGCGCCTTTTATGTTCATTGAAATATTACGGAAATCCTTTTGGGCTACGAGAAGAAACCTGGTCTTTTCGAGTAATCTCTTAAGAGCTGATTCCATGCCTTGCCCTTTTATATGCAGAGTAAATCGGATCTGCTGTTCTGCTGAGTTGGGTTGCCCAGGGATTCCTTGGCCTCCGACATTCAGAGAAT
Source organism: Podarcis muralis (assembly GCF_964188315.1). Classification (NCBI taxonomy): domain Eukaryota; kingdom Metazoa; phylum Chordata; class Lepidosauria; order Squamata; family Lacertidae; genus Podarcis; species Podarcis muralis. Next base: position 7,716,481 of record NC_135657.1, read on the forward strand.
ATTCTTTGATTCCCTGTTTCTCGGTAAGGAAAGCCTTGATGTCGCCGACTAACCTCTTCGTGGAAACTTCCGTTCCTTCAGCTTGTATGTTCAGGGTGAAGCTGACCTTCTTGCCTTCTTCCATGGGGAAAAGATCGGTCCCTCCACGTTCTTTTTTTAGGAAAACATTGATATCTTGTATTAACTTGTTGGTGGAAGGACTAATTGCTGGGCCTGTTATGCTCATTGAAATATTACGGAAATCCTTTTGGGCTAGGAGAAGAAACCTGGTCTTTTCAAGTAATCTCTTAAGAGCTGATTCCATCCATTGTCCTCTTATACGCAGAGTAAATCGGATCCGCTGTTCTGCTGAGTTGGGTTGCCCAGGGATTCCTTGGTGTCCTCCATTCAGAGAATAATCTGTGGTTTTCTCTTCCTTGGTAAGGAAGGCCTGGATGTCGCTGACTAACCTCTTCATGGAAACTTCAGTTCCTTCAGCTTGTATATTCATTGTGAAGCTGACCTTCTTGTCTTCTTCCTTGGGGGAAACCTCGGTCCCTCCACGTTCTTTTTTTAGAAAAACATTGATTTCTTGTATTAAACTCTTGGTGTTAGGACTAATTCCTGTGCCTTTTATGTTCATTGAAATATTACGGAAATCCTTTTGGGCTAGGAGAAGAAACCTGGTCTTTTCGAGTAATCTCTTAAGAGCTGATTCCATGCCTTGCCCTTTTATATGTAGAGTAAATCGGATCTGCTGTTCTGCTGATTTGGGTTGCCCAGGGATTCCTTGGCCTCCGACATTCAGAGAATATTCTGTGATTTCCTTTTCCTCAGTAAGGAAGGCCTGGATGTCGCCGACTAACCTCTTCATGGAAACTTCAGTTCCTTTAGCTTGTATGATCAGTGTGAAGTTGACCTTCTTGTCTTTTATCTTGGGGGAAACCTCGGTCCCTCCACGTTCTTTTTTAAGGAAAACATTGATCTCTTGTATTAACTTGTTGGTGGAAGGACTAATTGCTGGGCCTGTTATGTTCATTGAAATATTACGGAAATCCTTTTGGGCTATGAGAAGAAACCTGGTCTTTTCGAGAAATCTCTTAAGAGCTGATTCCATCCATTGTCCTCTTATACGCAGAGTACATCGGATCTGCTGTTCTGCTGAGTTGGGTTGCCGAGGGATTCCTTGGCGTCCGACATTCAGAGAATATTCTGTGATTTCCTTTTCCTCGGTAAGGAAGGCCTGGATGTCTCTGACTAACCTCTTCATGGAAACTTCAGTTCCTTCAGCTTGTATATTCATTGTGAAGCTGACCTTCTTGTCTTCTTCCATGGGGAAAAGCTCGGTCCCTCCACGTTCTTTTTTTAGAAAAACATTGATTTCTTGTATTAAACTCTTGGTGTTAGGACTAATTCCTGTGCCTTTTATGTTCATTGAAATATTACGGAAATCCTTTTGGGCTAGGAGAAGAAACCTGGTCTTTTCGAGTAATCTCTTAAGAGCTGATTCCATGCCTTGCCCTTTTATATGCAGAGTATATCGGATCTGCTGTTCTGCTGAGTTGGGTTGCCCAGGGATTCCTTGGCCTCCGACATTCAGAGAATATTCTGTGATTTCCTTTTCCTCGGTAAGGAAGGCCTGGATGTCGCCGACTAACTTCTTCATGGGAACTTCAGTTCCTTTAGCTTGTATGATCAGTGTGAAGTTGACCTTCTTGTCTTTTATCTTGGGGGAAACCTCGGTCCCTCCACGTTCTTTTTTTAGGAAAACATTGATCTCTTGTATTAACTTGTTGGTGGAAGGACTAATTTCTGAGCCTGTTATGCTCATTGAAATATTATGGAAATCCTTTTGGGCTATGAGAAGAAACCTGGTCTTTTCGAGTAATCTCTTAAGAGCTGATTCCATGCCTTGCCCTTTTATATGCAGAGTATATCGGATCTGCTGTTCTGCTGAGTTGGGTTGCCCAGGGATTCCTTGGCCTCCGACATTCAGAGAATATTCTGTGATTTCCTTTTCCTCGGTAAGGAAGGCCTGGATGTCGCCGACTAACTTCTTCATGGGAACTTCAGTTCCTTTAGCTTGTATGATCAGTGTGAAGTTGACCTTCTTGTCTTTTATCTTGGGGGAAACCTCGGTCCCTCCACGTTCTTTTTTTAGGAAAACATTGATCTCTTGTATTAACTTGTTGGTGGAAGGACTAATTTCTGAGCCTGTTATGCTCATTGAAATATTATGGAAATCCTTTTGGGCTAGGAGAAGAAACCTGGTCTTTTCGAGTAATCTCTTAAGAGCTGATTCCATCCATTGTCCTCTTATACGCAGAGTAAATCGGATCCGCTGTTCTGCTGAGTTGGGTTGCCCAGGGATTCCTTGGTGTCCTCCATTCAGAGAATAATCTGTGGTTTTCTCTTCCTTGGTAAGGAAGGCCTGGATGTCGCTGACTAACCTCTTCATGGAAACTTCAGTTCCTTCAGCTTGTATATTCATTGTGAAGCTGACCTTCTTGTCTTCTTCCTTGGGGGAAACCTCGGTCCCTCCACGTTCTTTTTTTAGAAAAACATTGATTTCTTGTATTAAACTCTTGGTGTTAGGACTAATTCCTGTGCCTTTTATGTTCATTGAAATATTACGGAAATCCTTTTGGGCTAGGAGAAGAAACCTGGTCTTTTCGAGTAATCTCTTAAGAGCTGATTCCATGCCTTGCCCTTTTATATGCAGAGTATATCGGATCTGCTGTTCTGCTGAGTTGGGTTGCCCAGGGATTCCTTGGCCTCCGACATTCAGAGAATATTCTGTGATTTCCTTTTCCTCGGTAAGGAAGGCCTGGATGTCGCCGACTAACTTCTTCATGGGAACTTCAGTTCCTTTAGCTTGTATGATCAGTGTGAAGTTGACCTTCTTGTCTTTTATCTTGGGGGAAACCTCGGTCCCTCCACGTTCTTTTTTTAGGAAAACATTGATCTCTTGTATTAACTTGTTGGTGGAAGGACTAATTTCTGAGCCTGTTATGCTCATTGAAATATTATGGAAATCCTTTTGGGCTAGGAGAAGAAACCTGGTCTTTTCGAGTAATCTCTTAAGAGCTGATTCCATCCATTGTCCTCTTATACGCAGAGTAAATCGGATCCGCTGTTCTGCTGAGTTGGGTTGCCCAGGGATTCCTTGGTATCCTCCATTCAGAGAATAATCTGTGGTTTTCTCTTCCTTGGTAAGGAAGGCCTGGATGTCGCTGACTAACCTCTTCATGGAAACTTCAGTTCCTTCAGCTTGTATATTCATTGTGAAGCTGACCTTCTTGTCTTCTTCCTTGGGGGAAACCTTGGTCCCTCCACGTTCTTTTTTTAGAAAAACATTGATTTCTTGTATTAAACTCTTGGTGTTAGGACTAATTCCTGTGCCTTTTATGTTCATTGAAATATTACGGAAATCCTTTTGGGCTAGGAGAAGAAACCTGGTCTTTTCGAGTAATCTCTTAAGAGCTGATTCCATGCCTTGCCCTTTTATATGCAGAGTAAATCGGATCTGCTGTTCTGCTGAGTTGGGTTGCCCAGGGATTCCTTGGCCTCCGACATTCAGAGAATATTCTTTGATTCCCTGTTTCTCGGTAATGAAAGCCTTGATGTCGCCGACTAACCTCTTCATGGAAACTTCCGTTCCTTTAGCTTGTATGATCAGTGTGAAGTTGACCTTCTTGTCTTTTCCCTTGGGGGAAACCTCGGTCCCTCCACGTTCTTTTTTTAGGAAAACATTGATCTCTTGTATTAACTTGTTGGTGGAAGGACTAATTTCTGGGCCTGTTATGCTCATTGAAATATTACGGAAATCCTTTTGGGCTATGAGAAGAAACCTGGTCTTTTCGAGAAATCTCTTAAGAGCTGATTCCATCCATTGTCCTCTTATACGCAGAGTACATCGGATCTGCTGTTCTGCTGAGTTGGGTTGCCCAGGGATTCCTTGGCATCCGACATTCAGAGAATATTCTGTGATTTCCTTTTCCTCGGTAAGGAAGGCCTGGATGTCGCCGACTAACCTCTTCATGGAAACTTCAGTTCCTTCAGCTTGTATATTCATTGTGAAGCTGACCTTCTTGTCTTCTTCCATGGGTAAAAGCTCGGTCCCTCCACGTTCTTTTTTTAGAAAAACATTGATCTCTTGTATTAAACTCTTGGTGTTAGGACTAATTCCTGCGCCTTTTATGTTCATTGAAATATTACGGAAATCCTTTTGGCCTAGGAGAAGAAACCTGGTCTTTTCGAGTAATCTCTTAAGAGCTGATTCCATGCCTTGCCCTTTTATATGCAGAGTATATCGGATCTGCTGTTCTGCTGAGTTGGGTTGCCCAGGGATTCCTTGGCCTCCGACATTCAGAGAATATTCTGTGATTTCCTTTTCCTCGGTAAGGAAGGCCTGGATGTCGCCGACTAACTTCTTCATGGGAACTTCAGTTCCTTCAGCTTGTATGATCAGTGTGAAGTTGACCTTCTTGTCTTTTCCCTTGGGGGAAACCTCGGTCCCTCCACGTTCTTTTTTTAGGAAAACATTGATCTCTTGTATTAACTTGTTGGTGGAAGGACTAATTGCTGGGCCTGTTATGTTCATTGAAATATTACGGAAATCCTTTTGGGCTAGGAGAAGAAACCTGGTCTTTTCGAGTAATCGCTTAAGAGCTGATTCCATCCATTGTCCTCTTATACGCAGAGTAAATCGGATCCGCTGTTCTGCTGAGTTGGGTTGCCCAGGGATTCCTTGGTGTCCTCCATTCAGAGAATAATCTGTGGTTTTCTCTTCCTTGGTAAGGAAGGCCTGGATGTCGCTGACTAACCTCTTCATGGAAACTTCAGTTCCTTCAGCTTGTATATTCATTGTGAAGCTGACCTTCTTGTCTTCTTCCTTGGGGGAAACCTCGGTCCCTCCACGTTCTTTTTTTAGAAAAACATTGATTTCTTGTATTAAACTCTTGGTGTTAGGACTAATTCCTGTGCCTTTTATGTTCATTGAAATATTACGGAAATCCTTTTGGGCTAGGAGAAGAAACCTGGTCTTTTCGAGTAATCTCTTAAGAGCTGATTCCATGCCTTGCCCTTTTATATGCAGAGTAAATCGGATCTGCTGTTCTGCTGATTTGGGTTGCCCAGGGATTCCTTGGCCTCCGACATTCAGAGAATATTCTTTGATTCCCTGTTTCTCGGTAAGGAAAGCCTTGATGTCGCCGACTAACCTCTTCGTGGAAACTTCCGTTCCTTCAGCTTGTATGTTCAGTGTGAAGCTGACCTTCTTGCCTTCTTCCACGGGGAAAAGATCGGTCCCTCCACGTTCTTTTTTTAGGAAAACATTGATATCTTGTATTAACTTGTTGGTGGAAGGACTAATTGCTGGGCCTGTTATGCTCATTGAAATATTACGGAAATCCTTTTGGGCTAGGAGAAGAAACCTGGTCTTTTCGAGTAATCTCTTAAGAGCTGATTCCATCCATTGTCCTCTTATACGCAGAGTAAATCGGATCCGCTGTTCTGCTGAGTTGGGTTGCCCAGGGATTCCTTGGTGTCCTCCATTCAGAGAATAATCTGTGGTTTTCTCTTCCTTGGTAAGGAAGGCCTGGATGTCGCTGACTAACCTCTTCATGGAAACTTCAGTTCCTTCAGCTTGTATATTCATTGTGAAGCTGACCTTCTTGTCTTCTTCCTTGGGGGAAACCTCGGTCCCTCCACGTTCTTTTTTTAGAAAAACATTGATTTCTTGTATTAAACTCTTGGTGTTAGGACTAATTCCTGTGCCTTTTATGTTCATTGAAATATTACGGAAATCCTTTTGGGCTAGGAGAAGAAACCTGGTCTTTTCGAGTAATCTCTTAAGAGCTGATTCCATGCCTTGCCCTTTTATATGTAGAGTAAATCGGATCTGCTGTTCTGCTGAGTTGGGTTGCCCAGGGATTCCTTGGCCTCCGACATTCAGAGAATATTCTGTGATTTCCTTTTCCTCGGTAAGGAAGGCCTGGATGTCGCCGACTAACCTCTTCATGGAAACTTCCGTTCCTTTAGCTTGTATGATCAGTGTGAAGTTGACCTTCTTGTCTTTTCCCTTGGGGGAAACCTCGGTCCCTCCACGTTCTTTTTTTAGGAAAACATTGATCTCTTGTATTAACTTGTTGGTGGAAGGACTAATTGCTGGGCCTGTTATGTTCATTGAAATATTACGGAAATCCTTTTGGGCTACGAGAAGAAACCTGGTCTTTTCGAGTAATCTCTTAAGAGCTGATTCCATCCATTGTCCTCTTATACGCAGAGTACATCGGATCTGCTGTTCTGCTGTGTTGGGTTGCCCAGGGATTCCTTGTTGTCCGACATTCAGAGAATATTCTTTGATTTCCTTTTCCTCGGTAAGGAAGGCCTGGATGTCGCCGACTAACCTCTTCATGGAAACTTCAGTTCCTTCAGCTTGTATGTTCATTGTGAAGCTGACCTTCTTGTCTTCTTCCACAGAGGAAACCTTTTCTGGAGAATCAACTCTTATGCCACCATCTGAGAAGGGAAAATGGGATTACTTAGCAAAAGGCATTTCTTAAATTCTGACACATCTAATACCAACCATGATGGCTGAACTTTCTCTTTCTTCTAGATTGCCGTCATTTCTACTGAATGGTCTTTTGGATACTCTCTAATAATAACTGGACTTTGCATTTTTTTAGTGTTTCTGAATTCCCGACTGCTATGTTTGAGTTTCACCATTCATACAAATCCTGTCAGTTTAATTAGTGTTCTTCTCTACCTAGTGCAGACTTGAGAAAGAATCACCTGGTGGATTCATAGCAAAGTCAATCCTTGTAATCTGAATTTCATCTTCACTCTCTAAGCTTCAATCTCTCATTGGCATATGATGTGTCTCATTCTATACTTTAAGATCGGTATTTATTCTGTAGGCCTCTTTTGGGGCTTTTCGACTGGGATGTGGGTGGTGCTGTGGTCTAAACAACTGAGCCTCTTGGGCTTGCCAATTGTGAGGTTGGCAGTTTGAATCCCCGCGATGGGGTGAGCTCCCGTTGCTTTGTCCTAGCTTCTGCCAATCTAGCAGTTCGAAAGCACACCATTGCAAGTAGATAAAGAGTTGTAGTCTTGGAGGTCTACATCCCAGGTCTTAGGGGACTTAAATGTTGTAGAACTGAGAGGTAAAACCATGGTGTGATATTCTCTCCCAAATTGAGGCAAAATTATAGTCAATTGTTATGGCTTGGTCTCTCCCACAAACGTGAGATGACTCTGGCTGTTAATTATTTCAGATTTATTGCTAAAACAACAAACTAGGACATAGCTCCTCTACTCATCATCCTCCTCAGAAGATGGAGTTTCCCAGGATGAGCTCCTCCCCCTTCCCCAGCACAGAAGCCCCCACCTTCTCTTCCAGTATCTTTCGCCACTTTCAAGATCCTATGAGATTTTGGAGAGAATGCTTCCTGCATACCAATGTCTCTATGGTGGCTCTCACACAGCTGCCTGTCCCTCTGGCCCTGTTTTTCTCCTCCCCTTTGTTCAGAGCTCAGGTTACAGCAGCTCTCCCCCTCCTCTCTGCCTTCCAGTGTTAACTGTCCTCTCCCTATGCCTGCTTCTCCTCCTCCTGTCAGCACCTGAGCTTTGCTGACATCAGTGGAGCTAAACCATTGTGTTTAAGGTTTAACATGAGCCAATATAAGATGTGAATTTCAACTAGTGTGTTTGATGTGATTCTTAATTAGGTATAATTTATTTTAGTTTTAAATTTTTGTGTCTTTTAAATTATTGTTGCAAATCTTTCTTAATTATAAGGACTAGCTAATTATGTAAATAAATAGCTAATCATGTAGAATCTCTCCTGCAGATTCCATTCTGAGTAAGGCATTAGGAGCTCAACATGGGACACCAAAAATGCTGCAAATGGGAAATCATTGTCAAAGGAAAAAGAAGGATGATTGAGGGTAATTATTTTTGCAAGTTCCTCGCAGGGACAGAGAGGCTTCACTCACAGTTCATCTTGGTACCTGGCTCTCGCTCCAGCATGAAATGTGGGAGACAGGGAGGTGCTGAGTGCATAAACACTTCAGCTGCCGAAAACCCACCTACGCCACCATTAAGAAGAAAAGGCTCTCCTGATAATTAGAGCTTCACCTCATCCCGAGGGACGAGGGTAGGGTGAGCAAGGATTACTCACCTCTGTCACTGGTGCTGTGCAATGCCAGGTCTATAGGCAACAAAACTGCCACCATGCGAGATTTCTTTACCTCACAGGGTGTCAACCTGGATTGTGTGATGGAGACCTGGGTGCGCAAAGGGGAAACAGTTTCCTTACGAGAGATGGCGCCCCCGGGTTTCTCCATCCTCCACCAGTTGCGGACTGTGGGCCGGGGGGGGGAGGGGTGGCATTATTAATCCGGGAAGATTGTCCTTTCAAGGCTCTACCATCGCCATCGATACCCAGCATTGAATGTGTTGGCCTAGTGTGGGGCTCTGAGGAGAGCTTGGCTGTCTGGCTGGTGTACCGGCCACCTAGCGCACCAGCAGCCACCCTGTCAGGCCATTGGAGGCGGTGGCCGGCTGGGCCTTGGAGTTCCCTAACCTATTGGTATTGGGAGACTTCAACATATATGCTGATGCCACTCCCTCCTCACAGGCTCTGGACCTGGTGTCTTCCATGGCGACACTAGGGCTCTCCCAGTTTGTTTCGGGCCCCACACATCAAGCAGGCCACACGCTGGATTTGATCTTTGGCGTAGGTATAGATGTGATCATGTCTCCTTCGATGAAGGTGCCATGGTCTGATCACTACGCTCTGAAAGCCAGGACTGATTTTCCACCCCCACCCTTCTTAGGTGGCGAGCCGATTTGGGCTCACCCGCAGAGGCTGATGGACCCTGATAGATTCCGCCAAGCCTTGCGGGACTGGAATATCCAGCTCCTGGCAGCCATCGATGAGATCGCACCTAGGCGCCCTCTGCGACCCCGCAGAAACCAGGCTCCCTGGTTTACCGAGGAGCTCCAGAAAATGAAGCGGGACCTCAGACGGCTAGAGCGAGTATGGCAGGGTGCCCGTGACAGAGCCTCAAGAACATCTTATAGGGCTTTTATGAAAACCTACGAGATGGCGGTGAAGGCTGCCAAGAAGTCTTACTTCTCGGCCTCCACTGCATCCGCTAGCTTTCGCCCTGCACAATTATTTAGTATAATTAGGTCTTTAACGTCCCTTGAGGGACAGCCAAATTTAAATAATAATTTGACACACAGCTGTGAGGCATTTGCGAGCTTTTTTGCGGAGAAGGTCCTGTTGCTCCGCCATGACCTCCCTGCCTATTTGGATACAATAAAGGAACTGGAGGCCCCTCGACTGTCCAGTATTGGACCACTTCAACCTGATATCCCCAGCCGATGTGGACAGACTCCTCCGAGCTGGAAAGCCCACCACCTGTCCTCTCGACCCGTGCCAGTCTTGGCTGATTAGAGCATGTCCAGACGAGGTGCGGGCCCTCCTGGGGGATATCATCTATTTGTCCCTTGGCACGGGGACATTCCCAGGGGAACTGAAGGAGGCAGTGGTGTGCCCACTCTTAAAGAAAACATCATTAGATCCTTTAGATCTATCCAATTACCGCCCGGTTTCAAATCTTCCGTTCCTGGGTAAGGTGATTGAGAGAGCGGTTGCTGAACAGCTTGGTGGGTTTCTGGATGAAACATCGGCTCTGGATCCATTCCAGTCCAGCTTCCGCGCTGGTCATGGGACTGAGACGGCTCTGGTTGCCCTAACAGATGATCTTCGTAGACAGCTGGATCGAGGCGTCGGGGCTGCTGATTCTTCTAGATCTGTCAGCAGCTTTCGACATGGTCGATCACGAACTCCTGGACCACCGCCTTGCCAGCGTGGGGATCCAGGGCACAGTCCTTCAATGGTTGTGCTCATTTCACTCTGGTCGGGGACAGAGGGTGGCGCTTGGGGGAGAATTGTCAACGCGCCACTCCTTGGTGTGTGGAGTACCTCAGGGTGCGATACTCTCCCCGATGCTTTTCAACATCTTTATGCGCCCCCTCGCCCAGCTTGTCCGGAGTTTTGGGCTGGGTTGCCATCAACCCAACTCTATCTGTTGATGGATGGCCATCCTGACTCGGCCCTAGACACACTGACCAGATGTTTGGAAGCTGTGGCTGGATGGTTACGTGGGAGCCGGTTGAAGTTAAATCCTTCGAAGACAGAGGCCCTGTGGCTGGAACGGGACAATATGGGATTGGGGGGGCAACTCCCATCACTTGCGGGGGTGCAATTAGTGCCAGACCATCCGTTAGGAGTTAGCGTGTAATCTTCGACACCTCCCTTTTCTTGGAGGCGCAGATTGCAGCTATAACAAAGGCGGCATTTTTCCATCTCCACCAAGCTAAGCAGTTGGCTCCTTACCTCTCTCGCCCTGACCTAGCCACTGTGATCCACGTGACAGTCACCTCCAGACTGGATTATTGCAACTCGCTCTACGTGGGGCTGCCCTTGAGACTGACCCAGAAACTCCAGCGGATGCAGAATGCTGCAGCAAGACTCCTTACAGGGTCCTCGCTGCGAGATCACATTCACCCGGTGCTATACCAGCTGCACTGGCTCCCAGTGGAGTACAGGATCAGGTTTAAGGTGCTGGTTTTAACATTTAAAGCCCTATATGGCCTAGGACCCTCGTACCTACAGGACCGCCTCTCCTGGTATGTCCCACAGAGAAAGTTACGGTCTTCAAATAAAAACATCTTGAAGGTCCCAGGCCACAGAGAAGTTAGGCTGGCCTCAACTAGAGCCAGGGCTTTTTTGGCTGTGGCTCCGATCTGGTGGAACACTCTGTCACAAGAGACCAGGGTCTTGTGGGACTTGACATCTTTCCGCAGGGCCTGCAAGACAGAGCTGTTCCACCAGGCCTTTGGCCAGGGCACAGCCTGACTCCCTCCCTCGGCAATCTTCACGGAGCTCTGGCCCAATGGTTGCCAGTGGTTTAATTTGAATTAATTTTATAAGGAATGATTTTAGAGTGCTGTGTTGTGTTGTACTATTGTACTGTTTTATTGTTGTTAGCCGCCCTGAGCCCGGCTTCGGCTGGGGAGGGCGGGATATAAATAAAATTTATTATTATTATTATTATTATTATTATTATTATTATTATTATTAGATTAATTTGGACTAAAGTACAGGTGCATGCTAGAAGAGATGAGATCACAAACTACGGAACAAAACCAACTGCAAGGACTTTAAGGTTTGAACTTGAGAGAAGACTTCATTCAGAGCAAAAGACGGTGTAGGGTGAGGGGACCCTACAGTTTCTTTATATAAAGTTTTCTTCTCTACATTTATGATTCGGCAACCCTCCTTTCAATGTTAGTTCAAATTATACTTGTACAAGTGAGGAGGGAATAAATTGGATTATAGATATGGAATATAACATTCAACGGAACTGTGTGTGTAAAAAAAAAAGGGTAAAGGGAGGGAAGCTCTATTTTGCAAAAGGTTTACGATGGAAAATTAGAGCTGACTCTTCCCCATCCTTTATTATTTACAGAGTGAATGGAATAACCCTAAAAAGACTTGGAATTTAATTTAATTGGAAGTATACTGTAATTGCTCATTTGTCTTCAGTTGGATGGAAGGATGAAAGGAGTCTGTGAACTTGCCAAAAAAACTGATAAGGTTCATTATTGAGTCATCTGCAGTTCAACAGACCACTCTTCTTCCCAGGCTGAGAGGAAAAATAGTGAAAAGAGGTTATTGGGACAGAGTGACTTTTGCAGCTATTGTTAATAATAAGAACAATTTATTTATACCCCACCCATCTGGCTGGGTTTCCCCAGCCCCTCTGGGCGGCTTCCAACAAAAGATTAAAATTCATCAGATATTAAAAGCTTCCCTAAACAGGGCTGCCTTCAGATGTCTTCTAAAAGTTGGATATTTGTTTATTTCTTTGACATCTGATGGGAGGGTGTTCCACAGGGCGGGTGCCACTACCAAGAAGGCCCTCTGCCTGCTTCCCTGTAGCTTTGCTTCTCACAGTGAGGGAACCGCCAGAAGGCCCTCAGAGCTGGACCTCAGTGTCCGAGTTAAATGATGGGGGTGGAGATGTTCCTTCAGGTATACTGGGCTGAGGCCATTTAGGGCCTTAAAGGTCAGCACCAACACTTTGAATTGTGCTCGGAAATGTACTGTGAGCCAATGTAGGTCTTTCAACACTGGTGTTATGTGGTATCGGTGGCTGCTCCCAGTCACCAGTCTAGCTGCCGCATTCTGGATCACTTGTAGTTTCCAGGTCACCTTCAAAGGTAGCCCCACATAGAGTGCATTGCAGCAGTCCAAGCAAGAGATAACTAGAGCATGCACCACTCTGGCGAGACAGTCTGCAGTCAGGTAGGGTTTCAGCCTGCGTACCAAGTGGAGTTAGTAGACAACTGTCCTGGACACAGCATTGACCTGCGCCTCCATGGACAGGTGTGAGTCCAAAATTACTCCCAGGCTGTGCATCTGGTCCTTCAGGTCTCTCAGCACCTGGTCCCTCAGTTACCCCATTCAGGACCAGGGAGTCCCCCACCCCCATCCACCCCCTGTCCCTCAAAAACAGTACTTCTGTCTTGTCAGGATTCAACCTCAATCCGTTAACCACAATCCATCCTCCAACCGTCTCCAGGCACTCACACAGGACTTTCACTACCTTCACTGATTCCGATTTGAAAGAGAGGTAGAGCTGGGTATCATCTACATATTGATGGACACCCAGCCCAAACCCCCTGATGATCTCTCCCAGCAGCTTCGTATAGATGTTAAAAAGCACAGGGGAGAGGACGGAATCCTGAGGCACCCCACAAGTGAGAGCCCAGGGGTCTGAGCACTCATCCCCCAACATCACTTTCTGGACACGGCCCAGGAGGAAGGAGCGGGACCACTGTATAACAGTGCCCCCATCTCCCAGCCCCTCTAGACAGCCCAGAAGGATGTTATGGTTGATGGTATTGAAGACTGCTGAGAGATCCAGCAGAACTAGGAAACAGCTTTCACCTTTGTCCCTAACCCACCAGAGATGATCGATCAGTGCGACCAAGGCAGTTTCTGTCCCATGATGAGGCATGAATCCCGACTGGAAGGGATCCAAATGGTCCACTTCTTCCAGGCGTGCCTTGAGTTGTTCATCAACCACTTGCTCAGTAACCTTGCCCAAGAATGGAAGATTTGAGACTGCGCGATAGCATGTCTGGAGGATGCGGAACAGCATGACCAAGGCAGTTTCAGTCCCATGATGAGGCCTGAATCCCGACTGGAAGGGATCCAAATGGTCCACTTCTTCCAGGCGTGCCTTGAGTTGTTCATCAACCACTTGCTCAATCACCTTGCCAAGAATGGAACATTTGAGACTGGGCGATAGTAGGTGGTTTAAGTTAAGAAGCAGTTTAATGTCCGCCTCTTTCAGCGGGTCTGGGAAGGCTCCCTCACAGATGGAAGCATTCACCACCCTGCAGAACCCATCTCCCAGCCCTTCTTTTCTCACTTTTATTAGCCAGAATGGGCAAGGTTCAAGGAAACAGGTGGTTGATTTCACTTGTCCAAGCAGCCTGTCCACATCCTCAGAGGTAACAGATTGGAATGGATTCCATGCAACTCTACCAGACAGGACTCTAGCACTCTCCCGCCCCAGTCCATAAGACTTTGCACTTCATATGGCAGCAAAAGTCAAATATTTATCAATATCAGACAATCCTTTATATTGGAAATCCTTATCTCGTGTTCAAAACACATTTACACACACCCTCATAAATCTGGAAAATGCAGCATAGCAAAGAGATGGTGTGAACAGGATTGGATGATGGGGCAGAGTCTGAGAAGGGCGACAGCATAGATCAAGGGAAACAAGAATGAAGGAGGGAAGTGTTGAGAGTAGGTGCAGAAGGAGAGAAAGAGAGAGGTTTAGAAAGAGAGAGGAGATGAAGCAACAAAGATCAGCCATATGGCTTTATTAGCCTTGAAGAAAAAGTCTTTAGCAGAAGTGGAGGAGAAAGCCATGCTAGTTAACGAACCCCAATTTTCACATTATGTCCGAATATTCTGATTTTGATCTATGCCTTACCTGGAGAAGCTAAGAGCATCCCTGAAAGGGCAATGATGTAAAAGATGCTGAGCTGCATTGCTGAAGTTTGACTGGGAATGCCAAGTTGGAAACCAAAGAAGGGAGACCAAGAGTGCTCTCGATTTCCTATGTCATCCAAAAGACTGCATGCTCACATATTTATAGGTCTGCAAACGGCACTTACACGTCAGCCCTAGGATTTGGTATCCTAAAAGCACTGATGTGTTAGCAGGAAGTCCAGTACTCCTCATGAAGTCTTGGAGTACCAAAAAGATGTAAAATACAGCTCAATAATTTTAGTGTTTTCATTAAATTGTATTTTTCTTCCTGTTTCCTGCTGCTATAGCTCATGGCTAAAAGTAGTAAAATGAACTGAACAGTATGTACAAATTAGTATGGTGAGCACTTTGAGTCCCTTTGTCTTAAAACAAGGTTTCCTTGTTTCTGTTGTTTTAAAGAATAAGGCCACATTTAGTATTCGGGGGAAACTGGGCAAAATATCTGGATTAGTTTGGCATGCACTTTCAGTTGATGAGGCAGTCCTCAGGTTTTCTGGCACCACTGCTCCCATGACTGGCAAGAAGATGTGACCAAAAGGAGAAGAAGAAGCGTTTGGATTTGATATCCCGCTTTATCACTACCTGAAGGAGTCTCTAAGCAGCCAACATTCTGCTTTCCCTTCCTCCCCCACAACAAACACTCTGTGAGGTTAGTGGGACTAAGAGACTTCAAAGAAGTGTGACTAGCCCAAGGTCACCCAGCCTTTAGGTGGGAAACCCTGGGTTGTTGCTGTTACAATGTTGACAACTGGCTGCCTATAAAAGCAGGCCGGCTGAGCTGTTTGCAGGTCAGTTCAGTTCTAGCTTACTATAAAGAACCACTTGGAGAAATACCTGTGTCGGCTACTATGTCCAGCCACAACTTAATAATGGCAGCGAAGGTGGGATCGGATGGACATCAGAGCACAGCCAGATTCGGACACTCACTGAGGGGAATCACTGAGCTGAAACACTGAGCGAAATCGCTGAACAGAACCCAATTAAGAGCTGACTGTACTGGCTAGAGCACTGTGTTCCATCCATCATCGGAACAATGGTTCACTTGTGCCTCTACTGCCATTTGCCCCAGCTTCTGAATCATGGGACTCCTACCTTGCTCGGCTCACCTGCTACCTCCAAGCAAACAAGCTGATGGAAGGCTCAAAGGAGCATAAGCGGGGCCTATTCCTCAGCCTCTGTGGGCCTAAGGTGTTCAGGACAGCCCAAGTTTTGGTCGCGCCACTAGCAGTCCAGGCAGCGCCATGGGACGTGCTAAAAGAGAAGCTCATATACCACTACACTCCAAAGCTGTCCAAAATTGCTGTTGCAATGCGTTCTACCACCAGGACCAGGCAGAGGGGGAGTCGATCAACAGCTACATCGCCACCCTCCGAAAGGCCGCACTGCACTGTGAGTTCTGAGACTTAGAACTCAAATCAAATTGTCTTCAGGGTTTGGAACAACCGTCTGCAACGGCGTCTTCTCGCCAAGCCAGACCTCACCCTGCAAAAGACCATTGAGGAACAACCATCTGTTACTATGAAAGTAATATGTTAAGAAAGTAATATATTAAGTTGCTATTATTGAGAGAGAGTTTACTAAATATAGTAAAAGCTGAATT
The DNA here is from genome assembly GCF_964188315.1 of Podarcis muralis. Taxonomy (NCBI): domain Eukaryota; kingdom Metazoa; phylum Chordata; class Lepidosauria; order Squamata; family Lacertidae; genus Podarcis; species Podarcis muralis. The sequence goes on from NC_135657.1 coordinate 7,732,212, forward strand.
GCATAAAGGCTGTGTGTGACCAGCGACACACTTAGTCAAAGTCTTGCATGCGCTGTTAAAATGCACTCAAATTATTGGTTGAGGTTTTCATGAGTAAAAACCAACTTTTAAAGAATTCTGAATTAAGAACTAAGAATATAATATATTATGGAACAGCCCTCTTTTTGGCTGGCTGGGCAGCTAACCATCCATAAATAAACAGCAAGAAGAGGGACCTGGAATGTTGTTTGTGCTTTTTTAGTATGTCCCACCCATGAAAGATACCTCCTTGGACATCTATTAATTGAAAATTGAGATGGCTCTGAGTGTACATGCCAGGAGAGGTCTTAGGCAAAATAATTTTTATTTCCCTGTTCACATTAGGCTGTGGAAAGTGTTCCAGAACAAACATCTTATATCAGAAAGGGAGATATTGAAGCTCTTTGTGTTGATTGAACCTCCAAAGTTGTCAAATGCATTAGTGACAGCAGAATTAAGATGTTGATAGACAAATACCTCAATGCTTATTGATACAGTTACCCAGTAGGTGATTCCTCCTAGGTTTCTCTTGGGTGAAAGGCAATATTGAACAAAGTTACCTTATGTATGGTTCCTTTGAAGGAAAAGTGATTTTTAATGTTCGCATGCAAATTGATGTATTAAGGTAAATGGAGAAAGTATGTACAATGAACCATGGTGAATAATTGGAAGAGGAAGAATTTTGTGTTCTGATTGTAACTGCATTTTTCCAGAACCATTTCTATCTGAAGTATGTGAGGTGTAAATGAACTTTTATATGAATGTATCAAAAGACTTTCAAGTTTATATTTGTGACCACCCAGGGGGAAAAGATATGAATTATCTGGGCATTAATTTTGAAATTTCCGAGTAATATCTGCCAGTTTCTGACGCCTGGTGGGGATTATATGCAATTCCAAGACATATGTTCTCTTGGAAAATTGTGCCTTTTATCGTTTAATAATATACAATCTTGCAGGAAGTGCAGAGAAAGTGGAACTTGGGTTTTCAAACCAAAATGCTAAGTAAAACAGAATGTTGTGAACACTGGCCCAACTGAATGTAAAAGTGCATTATAATTTGTATGTCTGAATTACATAAATGTGCAGAATTTTATTATTATCAAACATGGTTACACTGACGCAAATTCAGGCACACTCCAGTTTAATATTCCTGTAACCACTTGATAAGAATTTTGTGTGTGTGTGAATCCATGTAGGAAGAGTGTTGGGGTGAAATAGCAAATGTGTGTATTGGGAAACCGGGACCTTAATTCATAAAGCAAATAACATCAAGCAAGCTTTGTCCTTCAGCAGAATACACTTAAGATACAGTGTACACAAAGCTACAGTGATACACAAAAGCTACAGAGCTTTTCTCTAGTGTAAGATTTGTTTACGTCCTCTGTAGCATACGCAAGCAGGACCAAAATGCAGGAGGAATCAGAAAGGATTCCAAAAAAAAAAAAAAAGGATGGAAGGAAGGAAGAGGAAGAACACAAATGTACAATCAAAGTCCTCAACCCCCGCATCTGCTCTGCATAGGATTGAATTAAATAGATATGCAAAAAAAGTTGAGTTGCACTCTGTCTCCTTCTGTGTGTGATATATACAGATGCAGAAATGAGTTTATATTTAGTCAGCATGAGTTGCTTATTCCTCCTGTTTAATAGGAATACCCTTTCTGACTGTCATCAGATGTTTTCTTATAAGAAAATTCAGCCATACAGCAGGTAGCACTTAACTTATTGTTGTACCATAATTATAACTGAACCACTGTCCCAAGTCAATTAAGTACGTGAATAAGTATATCAAGATTAAATCATTTGCAGATAAATAATAGATAATAATAGGGAAAACTGGGAAGGACTGTCCTACAGTTTATTCAAAAGGTCAATCAACTTTCAAATGCAGCCCAACAGAACACCCTTTCACAGTAAATATTCTGCAGAAATAGTTTAAGATAGAAGCATATCTTAAAAGGCAAAGGTAGGATAATCACGGTAATATGCTACCTTCCAAGAGGATCTCATTCTTTTGAGATTTAATCTCTGCTTGCAATTTGTGTGTGTGTATTCTACAATCACATTTAACCCTGGAGAAGAGCCAGCATCTGGTACATTTTTTTGTGTGTTTTTAAGCTTTCTGTTTGTGTGAATGACTTCAGATGCCAGATCATCTCCTGTGTTACCTTGTTAACGTACTTCATCTTTGTGTCAGTGTCAAGAGAGAGAGAGAGAGAGAGAGAGGAAGGAAGGGGAAAAAATAATGATGATGATGCTGGGACTGAAGAATTTAGAAAGGACCTAAGAAAAGGAGGTGAAGTGGACAAAATGACAGTACAAAAGGGTCTTTCAGTACATAAGATCATATAGTGATAAAGTGGGCACAGCGCCTTTGGTCCTGAGGGCATCAGAGTACAGGGATGGGAATTGGCTGAAGAAACAGAAGGCATTAATGGGGTAATGGGGCCCTTTGGATGTCCAGCAGTCCTTTTTTGGGCTCAAATTGTCGTTTTGTGTGTGTGTGTTGAATATATGCTATATGGTGATTTGTGGACCTAGTAGGTACCCAGAGCCATTTGCACATGGCGAAATATGTTTTTTATCAAGGTAATTTTATCAAGGCAATTGTTAGACCCTGATGATGACCAACCCATAGCCTATTTGTCTGAAAAATTAACCACTACGAAACAAAGTTTGCCTCCCTGCATGCGAACAGCAGTGACTGCTGCCACTCTGATTACAAAAGCTGACAAGTTCACCTTTGGACAGGAAACCACGTGCGTCACTCCTCACGCTGGGCCAGCATTGTTGGACATGAAAGGATCTTATTTTTCTATCTCCCTTTGCCAAGCACTGCTCCTGCACCCGCAGTTGCAGCTTCGAGTTACTGAGGTTCTTAACCCGGTTATGCCACCACCTATGGGAGAGAATGGGCCTCCAACACCTGACTGTATATATTCCAGCAGGCCTGATTTGAAGGATGAAGCAAACCCTAGGCAGTGTGAGATTGGACTGCTACGATTGATCTACACCAACCCCTTCGACTCACCATCTCTCGGTGCCCTACAGACGCCGCCTCACGCTTCTTCTAACCGCATCGGCTCAGCGCCCACCTGATGACTGCCCTGCTGGTGCCACCCCTGGAAGCTGGCATCTCTACGCACGGCACGAGAAAAATCCAGCGTGGACTAAAAGAGGACATTTTCTTTTCTTTCCCTTTGAATATGTAGCTTTGTATATAGCTTTGTGGGAGGTACCCTCGGTATTAGAAGAAGAAGGTATTAGGAAATAAATATATCCCTGTGCCCAAATGATGCAGGTAGGGCTGTGGGGGGACATGGTTTTAGCCGGGATGGTAGTCTTCTGATTTCTGGCCATCGCTGTGCCCACACCACTTAAGGTAACCCAGTGGCTAATGAGAGAATGGGGTGCCCCCAACACGCAGAAATGGAAGCCTATTCTGCAAAACCAAACCAATTGCACAGTCTGCACCCAGAACCTCTTGCACTCTGTGACCTACAGATGCTTTGGGAGGAGTACCCCTCCTCCTTGTGCCTTGGAATGAGTCCTCAGTTACGGCCCCGATTTTGGCTTCCGACGGATTTTGGGCTGCGTTAAATTTGACAGAAGGAGCCTGTGGCTTTAACATCTCTGACCATGGCTCTGACCATGGTATAGCTATTTGACGCCTGGCAACAGAAAGAGAGAAAGTAGCCCATGTTCCTGTCCCAACCTGGAATGGATGGGACATGTCTTGGTTGACTCAGTGGCTTCTGAACCTTGGGTGGCTTAGAGGACTTGTAATGATGTTAATGGACTAATCTTGCTTCTTTTCTGCTCCTGTATACACTGCTTAACGCAATGCTTGCAAAATATGATGCATAAAATGATGTTACGAATGATTCGGCCCCAGATTATAGCACTGACACGAGAATACCGGCCAGTACCTTGGGAGAAGCCGAAAGGCTGTCCAAAAGAAGAGTAGGGAATGAAGGAATGGGTTTCCAAAACCCAAAAACTGACTGTGCAGGCAGTTTTAAATTGCACTAAAATCCCTATTTTTCCTTAGCTAAAATGCATAAACTCAAGCCGTTGAGTAAATTCATAACAAGAACAGAGCTCTCTCCCTTATCAGTCCGTGGCGGCAATGAGTGACCTTGCCAAGTTCCAGTACAGCAGGGATGATGCGTGTGCGCTTTATCTTACGTCCTGAACACACTCTGACACACAAACCCAGGTCCGGGAACAAACGCCAGAGCGTGTTCCTGGAGATGATCACGTCTTCCCAGATAAGAGTAGGAAGAGGAAGATCCTTTTATGGTCAGAAGTATAGGAAGGAAGATCCTTTTATGGTTGAGAGTACCAGAGCAGGAACATATGTGAAGTCAACCTGCATATACAAGTTGACGTGGCTGGGGAAGGGGGAGAGGGTGTCTGGAGGATATAAATACTGCATGAAACTTGTCATTTCTTTGGACTTGCTGTGGACTTGATCACGCAAGTGCCTTCTGCTATCCGGAGAGCAGAATAAACTCTTTCTTTGAATCAACCTCAGGTGTCATTTGACTACCTTCCTCCTGTCCCGGAGCAACGCAGACCCAATCGGTGAATTCCAATAAGGCTACACAACAGCGTCTTCTCTCGAAGCCAGAACTCACACTGCAGAAGACCATTGAGGAGGCTGTGGCCTCAAAAGCTGCTGAACTCTTTGCCCAGGAGGTTCTCAAGGACAGCAGCCTGCATCCTGATAAGAAGCTAATCCCAGTGCACCATGAGGAGGCTAGCAGTAATGAAGCATCCCCCAGCAAAGACAATGACGTATACCAGACGAAGCAGGAGCGCAGGAAGTTCAAAAAGAGGTACAAGGACAAATCAGAATGTGCTGGGTGTGGAGGCAATCATTTCCATATCAAGTGTCAATTCAGGTTTTGACGTTTTTTGCTATGCATCTCATGCAGTAAAACAAAATAATTACAGGGGTGTGTCTGGTATGGTTTTCTGCTATAACGGGTGTCCATTTGAATGGAAGTCCCAGAAACAAACCATTATATATCTCTCCATGACGGAGAGTGAATTATGTGCATGCATTCAGGCTATTTGCAATGTAGAATGGTACCTACAAGTATTTGCAGATCTACAGATACAAGTAACACTACCAGTCAATGTCTACCTTGATTCCCAGAGTGGACTCACTATTCTGTGTTCAGAAACTAATATGCAACGCACTAGAGTTTTGAGATTATGTTTGCAATTTGCAAATAAGCTAATTGCTGACAAAATAATCGCTTTTCAGTATGTTTCAGGTGACAACCAAATTGCTGACATTTTTACTAAGGCACTCTGAAGGTCACACATGAAAGATATGTACAGGATATCCTTTACGTTTCTGTTCCACCGTTATGAACCACAGGGGAAATGTTGTTTAAACGTTAGGGTTCATTTTTGTTCCACAGTGTGTGTACCCCTTTAAAAGCCAAGGTGCATATCCTGACCTAGTTTTACAGCTGTGTAGCAGTGTAGTAGGTGCTGATAAGTCACTGTAATTAGCTGCATCAGCAATTGTCAATGATATATAATGTGTAGTATGTATTTTACTTTGCCCCCTGGTGGGTGTATGTTAGAGGAGTTTTGTTATTAAATCATGCAAATATATTTTTGTGTCTCTTCAGTGTTTCCATCTGTGTGGTCTACTTTGCACACACTCTGGCATGTTTCAAATGTCCAGTAGATTGACTTCTGCAGGCGGCGCCATCGGCAATGGCGGGTTCTCTCTAACTCGGAGAGAATAGCTCCGCGGAAATCGGGTTTTGCCGCTACGGCGAAGCGGGGACCCTTCCGAAAATCACAGGCGGGGGAAGCCTGTGACCGTGGGACTCAGCGGGCACCTATAGCACCCCCCCAAATTGCAAGGGAACCCCGCGAGGGGCTCCGGAGCGAGACGGGGGTCTGGCGTGGTGCTGAGAGTCGATCGCTACTTGCGTGGAGTGTTGCCGGAGAGCGCTGACCTTTTTTCCTGAGACAATTCGGCTATTGAAACAACAACCCATGAGTAAGTCAAGGTTTAAGACTGAAAGCTAAGGAGACGAAGGCTAAATTTGACACTGAATGCGGGAAGGTGTAAACAGGAAGTCCACCTTCCGTTTTGTATATAGTTCAAAGCAAAGGCTGTATAAGCCAAGACCGGGAGAGGTGCATTAAAAAGGATTCAGATCCAAACGTCAAATTAAAAGAATTCCCTCCCTGAATTGAAGGAGAGGGAGGGAAGAAGGGAAAGTATTCTCTGCATGTAAAAATAAAAAGGAGAAAGAAAGAAGGAAAAGGGATATAAGACCACCACTCAATCCTGGGAAACGGATTGCCAAGAACAAACAAAACTGTTGTACTGAGAGTCGCACTACTTATGGACATTGTAACTTTCTGACAATTAACTCTGCAAGTGAGACATTTGCAAATCACCCACTACTAGAAGCCCTACACCCCTTGGAGAACTACCCATGGCACAAGAGAATAGCTGTTCATTCCCCAAGGAATTGGCCCATCCTAAGGGAATGTTTCCCTCTTACTCAAAGTGATGCCCTCTGTCCCTGACACCCTCCCTTTCCTTACGCCAATGGAGCTATCCTTGTGGGAGTGGGACACAGCTATACTGTCCTGAAGGCTTAATCCAGCAACCTCTCATAGCCTTTCAAGGTCTGAAACCTTGACCTCAAGGAGAAAAGGTGCTACTGGAGAGCCAGGAGCTAATGGCACCTTGAACACAACCACAACATCTGTCCAACCAAGAGAAACGCTGGAAAGCACCCACACCCTGCACAATTGTTTTGCAGTTTAAGTTACTTGATTATTATTTTTTAGGTCAAGGAAACAAGGGGCAGCATGATGTGCACTCGCCTCCCCATCTGATAAACTCACCTCAGCCCTTCTTCAGGTGTACATGTTATTATTGTGTTATGAACTGTAGTATTGCATTATTCAATATGTTCTAGACGCTTCACAGGATTCTTATTAATTGGTTAATAAACGAAAGAAAAACCATTTAATGATTATGACCGGGGGAGATCTGAGTGGTCACCTTCTATGGGTAAGGCAGCAGTTCTCAAGTTCTGCTTTCTCATTTGTCCAACAGAAGGGATACTTATTCCTGGCTTCATTATTATCAAATAATGGAGGTGTTTAAACAGGACAGGAAAATTGGCTTCCAGATGGAGAGGTCAAAACTAGAAACAGAACTGTTAGAACCCAATACTAAGAACTTGTCAAGAATGTATAATTTGCTGTTGAAATGGAATACACAGGATGAAACGGTGAAATCAGCCATGATTAAATGGGCACAAGACATCGGTCATGACATCATGTTTGTTGACTGGGAACAGTTATGGACCACTGGCGTTAAGTTCACGGCATGTAATGCCTTAAGAGAAAATATTATGAAAATGATTTACAGGTGGTACATGACCCCAGTCAAACTTGCAAAAATTTATCATTTGCCCAATAACAAATGCTGGAAATGTAATGAGGCTGAAGGTACCTTTTACCATCTTTGGTGGACCTGCCCGAAGATTAAAGCCTTTTGGGAAATGATCTATAATGAAATTAAGAAAGTCCTTATAAGGACCTTTCCTAAGAAACCTGAGGCTTTTCTCTTGGGCATGGTGGGCCAATTGATGTTAAAGAAGGATAGGACGTTTTTTATGTATGCCACTACAGCAGCAAGGATCCTTTTAGCAAAGTATTGGAAGACACAAGAACTACCCACGCTGGAAGAATGGCAGACGAAGGTGATTGACTATATGGGACTGGCGGAGATGACTGGCAGAATCCATGACCAGGGGAAAGAGACAGTGGAAGAAGACTGGAAGAAATTTAAAATATATCTTAAAAATTGTTGTAAAATTGAGGAGTGTTAAGATGTCAAGGAGTTGGCAAATAGAGAATTGCAGCTGTAATCAATAAGTTAAAGAAGAACTTAAAATAAATTGAATTGAATAATTAGTTAATTGGAGGAGTTGCTGAAGAAATGTAAAACAAGGATGCAGAAAAGGGGAGGTATGGGGAAGTCCGGGAAGTAAGGTGTATGAAAATAAGATTATGAAGTTATACATGTTTATATGTTTGTATGTCTGTGTATTGTGTATTGTTTGTTTTTATTTTGTGTTTGGAAAACCAATAAAAATTTATTAAAAAAAAAACCAGAAGGGATACTTATTCCTTTTTCGTCTCCTCTGTTGGCTACTTCAATGACTTTCACAGACATTGGTACCTTTTACTGTAAATGGGACACAATTGCTGAGTTATTGTGGGTTAGAATAGGGGGTGGGGAGACCCATAGGGATAATTGTATACACATTGTGGTGGAGAGTGGAGGATGGCCTGCTAAGCCAACTGGATTGAAGAGGCATGCAATGATGACCTATGTATTATTCAACTGAGTTATTGATTATCATTTTTTCACTATTGGAGTATCTGAATGTATGAAAAAGAGATTTTATACAGCTCTCAGTCACCACCAGCATTCCTTTTTATAGACCCAAGAGAAGACAGATTCAGAATGCTTTTTCAATGTTTTATTCATTCGTAAATTTGTTAATCCAGCTTTCATATGCAGTAAACAACTTCAACACACACATCCTATTCTAGAAACTGAACTCATTAAACAAATAGTTGATAGATTACATGCCTTATTAGACTGGTTGACTGCCACCTAGCAGGCAATATTCTGACCAAGCCAGGAGTTATATGATATTGTCAGGGCCGCCTCAGGTCCCAGCTCACAAGAGACCAACGCCAAGTCCACTTTATTTACAAAAGTCTTTATTGAAGTACATTGTTTGTTCCACAGCCAAGGCGCGCAGCCCCACGTCTGTTACGCTTAGACCGCTGAAGTCCCCTCTGAATCAGTCCCGCCTCCACACCAGTTTAAGAGGCTTCTGCTGGTCCACCTCTTCCTGTCCTTCCTTTTCCGCAGGGTCTTTCTGCCCCCCTGGGTTCCTTCCCTCCTGCTTTCCCCTGACGCTGAGTCCCCAGACGCCTGCTCCCCCCTCCTCCATGCTTTGGGACCAGGCTCCTCCTCCGGGCTCTCCGCATTTCCGCGCGCCCCCACATTTGAACTTGGCGCGCGTTCGCTACCTCTGACCTTCCTCTTGACAGCTACACTACTCTCTGTACTACTCTCCGCCCCTTCTGGCAGGACGTCTTGCCCCGATCTCCTTCCCCTCTCTGCTTCCTGCTCTGCTTCGTCTGTCACACTGGGAACTCCACCCTCTTCACTCCGTTCCGGCGGGGAAGCCGGCCCCGATCTCCAACTCCCACTCGGGGTTTCCCTGCTGCTCCCCTGCTCCTGACGAGTCCCCCCTGTGGCTCCCCTTGGCCTGACCAGGGGCGCCCCCTTTTGGGAATCCTCCGATTCACTTGAAAGACTCATGGAAACCCTCAAGTCATTGTCATCCTCCTCCTCCTCGTTCCGGGATTCTTCCCCCTCCCTCTCAGTCTCCTCCCTCATCTGTGCCTCTCTCCCTGAACCCCTGACATCCATCCCCCCTCAAAGCCCCCCCTTCCCACCTCCCGCCCGTCGGGCGCAGGTATTGGGAGCCGCGTCTCTGCGGGGGTAGATGCTGGATACAGTTCGTCTACTTCGATTTCCTCTGCTTCCAGCTCAGTGTATGTGTGCTCGAACTCGGGTTCGTCTCCCAAAGTGTTCTCGGTCTCCTCTCCCATTGTTACTTCGTCCGGTGCTGTTGGCCAAGGCCCCTCCCTCCACCTCCTGCGCCAGTCCTCCTCTGGTTGCTCGTCCCACCAATAAGAGGGTTCCGTCTCCACCCCCGAGCACGATCCCCTGGGAGGGCTTGATTCTGGCGTTCCCTCCTCCGCGGAAGAAAACCCCCGGAAAGTGCTGGCTGAAAGTATGGGCGTAAAAAGCCAGTCGTCAAAGTACTCGGCTGGCATGGGCCTGTGTGGGAAAAGAGCATGGAACTCGTCCTTGAGAAGAGGCTCGTCCAAAGCGTAGTCCGGCACCCAACAGTTGGCGCTGGCTGGGGTACCCTCTCTGGCGAGAAAATATTCTACTCCCTCTTCCCCCCATCTCGAGTCCAGAATCTCTGTGACCTCGTTGAGTGGTTCGGCCCTAGGTGACCTCCCCCTCTTGGGTGACTCTCTGCGTGGTTCTGGTGCCTTCCCTGACTCCTGAAATCTGTGTGGGGCCTTGTAGGGGGTGAGCACCGACCTATGAAAGACCGGGTGCATTCTGGAACCTTCGGGGAGGGCCAGTCGAAACGCTACGGGATTGATCCTGGCCTCAACTTGGTATGGCCCTAGCTGCCTGTGTCCTAGCTTCTTCTTAGCTAACGACTTGGCCGGCACCGCTTGGGCCGCTAACCATACCCAGTCCCCCACCTGGATGTCTTCTCCTGCCCTCCTGTGTTTGTCCGCCTGCACCTTATAGGCTTGTTTAGCTAGTTCCAAATGTCTCCGCAGCTCCTCGTGCACCTCTTGCAGTTCTGCTGCGAAATGGTCGGCCCCCTGCAAAGCCCCCTCCCCCGTCGTTACGAACCCCGGGAAGGTTCTGGGATGTCGTCCATTGTTAGCGAAGAACGGCGTCACCCCCGTCGACGCGTGCTTTGTGTTGTAGGCAAACTCAGCCATCGGCAGGTAATCCACCCAAGCTGCGGGTCGCTGATTGGCGTAACATCTCAGGTACTGCTGCATGATAGCGTTGACCCTCTCTGCTTGGCCGTTGGTCTGTGGATGTCTCGCTGACGATAGGTTGATCTTGACGTGCAGGATACATAGGAGCTTCTGCCAGAAACTGGAGACAAACTGGCGCCCCCTGTCGGACAGGATGGACCGTGGCAGCCCATGCACTCTGAACACGTGGTCGATGAAGAGTTTGGCGGTCTGTTCCGCTGTCGCCACCTTCGCACAAGGAATGAAGTGCGCCATCTTGGTGAACAGGTCCACCACCACCAGTACCGCCGTCTTGCCTCGGGAGCTGGGCAGATCAGTAACAAAGTCCAGTGCTACCCGCTCCCACGGTTGCAGTGGCGTCTCCAGCGGTTCCAGTAGTCTGGTGCACTGGCTTGGACCTCTGACAGGTGTCACATCTGGCGACGTAATCCGCGACCTCTCCTCGCATTTGGGGCCACAAAAAGTCCCTGGCTACCAGTTCCGCTGTCTTCTCCTTGCCGAAATGGCCCGCGCTGGGTGCGTCGTGCAACTGGTGCAGAACCTTTGCGCGGAGATCGTCCCCTGGCACGTAGAGGGCACCTTTGCGAGTTAACAGCCCGTCGCGTATCTGGAACTCGTCGTCTCTCGTTGTACCTCTGCGCAGCTCTTCCATCTTGGATTGTGCAAACTGATCCGTCTGCAGCGCGCGTCGCACCGCGTCCAGGTCGACGGCGACTGAAGCGCACGCCCACGCCTGCGGTGCGAAAATGTGCTTGGCTGCTACTGTTGCCGCTTCCTCGAGATATTGCGGTTTCCTTGAGAGCGCATCGGCTATGACATTGGAGTCCCCCGGGATGTACTCTATTCGGAAGTCGAAATCCACGAAGAATTCCGCCCAGCGCATGTGCCTCTGGCTCTGGAGCTTCGCCGTGCGCCAATACTCTAAGTTCTTGTGGTCCATGCGGACCTGCACGGTGTGCTTGGCTCCTATGAGGAAGTGCCACCACGCTTTGAAAGCCGCGTGAATGGCCAACAACTCCCTGTCCAAGATGGTGTAGTTTTGTTCCGCCTTGCTGAGCTTCCGGGAGTAGAAAGCACAGGGCCTCCAGTGCCCTTGCGGATCTTCCTGCAAAAGGACGGCCCCTACCGCTCTGTCTGATGCGTCAGTCTCGACCCGCATGGGCCTGCCGGGATTCACGTGCAGCAGCTGTTCCTCGGAGGCGAAGAGGCTTTTAAGCTTCTGAAAAGAGCGCTCCGCCTGATCCGTCCAAGTGAACTTCTTCTTCTTGGAACTGAGAGTGTCCGTGATTGCTGCTGTCTCCTTCGCGAAACCTCTGATGAACTTGCGGTAAAAGTTGGTGAAACCGACGAACCTCTGTACCTCCTTCCGATTGCGCGGGCTCTTCCAGTCCAACACCGCACGGACCTTGACACTGTCCATGGCCAGTCCCTTGTCGGACAGCTTGTAGCCCAGGAAATCCACCTCCGTCACATCGAACTGGCACTTCTCCAACTTGGCGTAGAGTCTGTGTTCCCGTAGTCTCTGCAGGACCTCCTTTACGTCTCTCTCATGAGCCTCCGGTGATTCTGAGAAGATCAGGATGTTGTCGAGGAAGCACACACACTTCTTGTAGAGGAGTCCCGCTAGCACGTGATGCATAAAGGCTTGGAAGCAGTGGGATCCATTTTGGAGACCAAAAGGCATAACTCTGTATTCATACGTGCCCAGAGGCGTGAACATGGCCGACTTCCACTCATCGCCCTCACGCATGCGTATGAGATTGTACGCTCCGCGCAGATCCAACTTGGTGAAGATCCTCCCCTTCCGCACAGTCGCTAGGAGGTCGTCAATCTTGGGCATGGGAAAGGCCTTGGGCTTTGTCATCGAGTTTATGGCTCGATAGTCCACAATGAGTCTCTTCTGGGGCGTGTCCTTCTTCTTCACAAAAAACACAGGACTGCCCCCCACCGCTTTGGATTCCCGAATGAATCCGCGCTTCAAATTGTGCTCTATGAACTCCCTGAGTTCTTGCATCTCATCCTCAGACATGGAATACAGCTTTGCAGTCGGCAGCTTCGCCCCCGGCAACAGGTCAATCGCACAGTCGTAAGGCCTGTGGGGTGGCAGCTGGTCAGCTTCCTTCTCGCAGAAAACCTCCAAAAATCCCTCGTACTTGCGGGGGACTGCCTGCACCATGCCTAGTTGCAGTTGCTGCCCAGCTTCCTCCCCTTGGCTGGACTGGATGCAATGTTGAGCACAGTACGATGAGCAAAAGGTGAGCTGTCGCTGGTACCACGCCACTGCTGGACTGTGTCTCTCTAGCCAGCTCATGCCTAACACTATAGGCGTGTCTGATAGGCGGGTGACGTTGAAGCTAATGACTTCTCGATGATTTCCAATCTGCATCACCATGGGAGGCGTCTGTTGCACAACTTGCCCTCCTAGCAATTTTCTGCCATCGACCGTGACTACGTTCAGGGGCGTCGTAGCTGGCAGAAGTGCTATGCGATGCTGCTTGACGAACTGCACCCCCACAAAGTCCACTGTCAGAGCTGGCTCCAGGTCCCAGCTCACAGAGGACCCACGCTAGCCGGTAGTAATGTACAAAAGTCTTTATTGAAGTACAGTTTCCATTTCCGAGCCGCAGCGCCCCAGCTCTACGTCTTAGAGGCTAGACCGGCGAAGCTCCATCTGAGTCTCCACCCCCTGTACACCAGCTTAAGACTCTAACCTTACCCCACCTCTTCCGTCTCTCCTTTCTCCTCTGGGTCCTTCTGCCCCCCGGGGTCTCCTCCTTTCTGGACTCTTCTGACGCTGACGCTGACCCCCCTGACTCCTCCCCCTCCTTTCGGCGGGCTTTGGGACCTGGCTCCCTATCCGGGCTGCCAACTGCGCCGCCCTCCTGTACATTTGAACTTGGCGCGTGCGCCCAGCCTTCCACCTTCCTCTTGACCGTTTCCTCGCTCTCCGATGGAGGCGTGGCCAATCCTGACTCCTCTCCTCCCGCTGGCGGTGAGCCTCCTGGTCCCGATACCTGGGACTCCTCCCCCCTACTGCGCTCTGGTGGGGAAGCTGGTCCTGATTTCCAACTGCTGCTCTCTGAGTCCCCTCTGGCCCCTTCTTCCTGGGGTGTCCCCCTAGGCACCCCCCTTGCTCTGACCATGGGAGCCCCTTTCTGTGAATCTTCCGATTCGCTGGAAAGACTCAGAGACCTCGGACTGCTGTCATCGCTAACATTTCCTTCGGATTCCTCCCCCTCGCTCTCTATTTCCTCCCTTTCCTGTGCCTCTGCTCCTGAGCCCCTGACATCCATCCCCCCCTCGAAGCCCCCCCTTCCCCCTCCCCTCCTTCCGGTGTGGGTACTGGGTGCTCCGTCGTTGTGGGGGTGAGTGCCGGATACAGTTCGTCCCCCGTGGCGTACATCCAGCCGGATAAGTCCGGCTCGTCCTCCGTGCTCTCGCCGACGTCGATCTCCTCTGCTTCCATCTCTTTGCCTCCGTGCTCGAACCCAACGTCCTCCCCCAACACGTCCATGTCCGTCTCTCCCCCGTTCTCCTTTGGGGATGTTGCCTGCCAAGGACCCCCCAGCCACTTCCTGCGCCACTGCTCCTCTGGTCGATCGTCCCACCAATAAGAGCGGTCTGAGGCAGACCCCGAGGGTGATCCCTCCGGGGAACGTGTGTCTAGTGCCGGTTCCTCGTCCGAGGCGAACCCCTGGAATGTGCTGGCTGAAAGTGTGGGTGTGAAAAGCCAGTCGTCGAAATACTCGGCTGGCATGGGTCTGTGTGGGAAAAGGGCATGAAACTCGTCTTTGAGCAGAGGTTCCTCCAAAGCATAGTCCGGCACCCAACTGTTGGCACTGGCCGGGGTACCTTCTCTGGCGAGAAGATATTCTACTCCCTCTTCCCCCCATCTCGAGTCTAAAATCTCTGTGACCTCGTTGATGGGTTCCCCCCTTGGCGACCCCCCCCCCCTTGTGGGCGTCTCCCTGAGCGGGTCTGGTGCCGTGCCTGGCTCCTGAAATCTGTGAGGTGCTTTGTAGGGCATGAGCACTGATCTATGGAAAACTGGGTGCATTCTGGATCCCTCCGGAAGTGTCAACCGGAAGGCCACTGGATTGACCTGTGCCTCGACTTGGTAAGGCCCTAGCTGCTTATGTCCGAGCTTCTTCTTCGCTAACGATCTGGCCGGCACTGCCTGGGCTGCTAACCAAACCCAGTCTCCCACCTGTATGTCTTCCCCAACCCTTCTGTGTCTGTCAGCCTGCAGTTTGTATGCGTGCTTTGCTAGTTCTAACTGCCTCCGAAGCTGTTCGTGGACCTCCTGCAACTCTGATGCTAAGGCTTCCGCTGCCTGTGGCTCCCCCTCCCCCACTCTCTCTAATCCCGGGAAGGTTCTGGGATGCCTCCCGTTGTTGGCGAAGAACGGTGTCACCCCTGTGGACACGTGCTTCGTGTTGTTGTAGCCGAACTCGGCGAGCGGCAGGTAGTCCACCCATGTTGCAGGCTGCTGATTTGCGTAGCATCTCAGGTACTGCTGCATGATGGCGTTGACTCGCTCCGCTTGTCCGTTGGTCTGCGGGTGTCTCGCCGACGCTAGGTTGATCTTGACGTTCAGGAAGCCCATCAGCTTCTGCCAGAAGTTCGAGATGAACTGTCGCCCCCGGTCGGACAGGATAGACCGTGGTAGACCGTGAACCCTGAACACGTGGTCTATGAACAGTTTGGCGGTCTGTTCCGCCGTGGCCACCTTCGCGCACGGAATGAAGTGGGCCATTTTGGTGAACATGTCCACCACCACTAGCACTGCTGTCTTGCCCCTCGAGCTGGGCAGATCCGTGACAAAGTCCAGGGCCACCCTCTCCCACGGTTCGAGCGGTGTCTGCAGCGGTTCCAGCAGTCCCGCCGGCGGTTTGTGCACTGACTTGGCCCTTTGGCAGGTGTCGCACCTCAAGACGTAATCCGCGACTTCCCCCCGCATCTTGGGCCACCAAAAATCTCTGGCTACTAATTCTACAGTCTTCTCTTTGCCAAAGTGCCCGGCGGTGGGTGCGTCGTGCAACTGCTGCAGTACTTTCGCGCGGAGGTCGTCTCCCGGTACGTAGAGGGCCCCTTTGCAGATGAGCAATCCGTCGCGTATCTGGAACTCGTCGTCCTTCGCCGTGCCCCTGTGCACCTCCTCCATCTTGGCTTGTGCGAAGGGGTCCTCCTGCAGCGCTCGACGTACAGCATCCAGGTCCACGGTTGCCGAAGCGCACGCCCACGCTTTCGGTGCGAAAATGTGCTTGGCCGCCGCTGGTGCCGCCTCCTCGAGGTATTGCGGCTTCCTGGACAGTGCATCCGCCATGACGTTGTTGTCGCCTGGGATGTACTCTATCCTGAAGTCGAAGTCCGCAAAGAACTCCGCCCATCGTATGTGCCTCTGGTTCAGGAACCTTGCCATGCGCCAGTACTCCAGGTTCTTATGGTCTGTGCGGACCTGCACTGTGTGTTTGGCTCCGATAAGGAAGTGCCGCCACGCCTTGAATGCTGCATGAATGGCTAGCAACTCCCTGTCCCAGATGGTGTAGTTCTGCTCTGACTTGCTGAGCTTCCTGGAGTAGAAGGCGCACGGTCTCCAGTCCCCATGCGGGTCTTGCTGCAACAGGACTGCTCCCACGGCCCTGTCTGAGGCGTCCGTTTCAACCCTCATCGGTCTGCTGGGATTCACATGCAGTAGCTGCTCTTCGGACGAGAAGAGACGCTTGAGTTTCTGAAAGGACTGCTCCGCTTGCTCCGTCCAGATGAACTTCTTCTTCTTGGAGCTGAGCGTGTCGGTAATGGCCGCCGTCTGCATAGGGAACCCCTTGATGAACTTGCGGTAAAAGTTGGCAAAGCCGACAAACTGCTGGACCTCCTTCCGATTGCGCGGGCTCTTCCAGTCCAACACTGAGCGAACCTTGGCGCTGTCCATGGCGAGCCCCTTGTCCGACAACTTGTAGCCCAGGAAATCTACCTCCTTCATGTCGAACTGGCACTTCTCCAGCTTGGCGTACAGTCTGTGCTCCTGCAGTCTCTGCAGAACTTCCTTGACGTCTCTCTCGTGGGTCTCCTGCGATTCTGAAAATATCAGGATGTCGTCCAGGAAGCAGACGCACTTCTTGTAGAGGAGACCCGCTAACACGTGATGCATGAAGGCTTGAAAACAGTGGGAGCCATTTTGTAATCCAAAGGGCATAACTCTGTATTCATAGGTGCCCAGGGGCGTGAACATGGCTGTCTTCCACTCGTCGCCCTCCCGTATGCGAATCAGGTTGTACGCCCCTCGCAGATCCAACTTGGTGAAAACGCGTCCTTTCCTCACCGTCGCGAGCAGGTCGTCTATCTTGGGCATGGGAAAGGCTGTGGGCTTGGTTTTCGAGTTCAAAATTCTATAGTCCACCACCAGCCTTTTTTGGGGCGTGTCCTTTTTCTTCACAAAGAATACGGGACTGCCCCCCACTGCCTTCGACTCCCGGATGAAACCGCGCTTCAAGTTGTGATCTATGAACTCCCTGAGTTCCTGCAGCTCGTCTTCAGACATGGAATACAGTTTCCCAGTTGGCAGCGTCGCCCCCGGCAGGAGGTCAATCTTGCAGTCATAGGACCTGTGGGGAGGTAGCTTGTCCGCTTCCTTCTCGCGGAAAACCTCCAAAAACGCTGCGTACTTGAGTGGCACTGCTTGCAGCATGCCTAATTGTAGCTGCGGGTCATCCTCTTCCCCTTCCGGGCTAGGCAGAATGCAATATTCCGCACAGTAGGAGGAGCCGAAGGTCAGTTGGCGCTGGTACCAAGCCAATGCTGGCCTGTGCCTGTGCAGCCAACTCATGCCTAATACTACAGGCGTGTCCGACAGTTGGGTGACATTGAAGCTGATGACTTCTCGGTGATTCCCAATTTGCATCACCATCGGAGGCGTTTGCTGCACCACCTGCCCCCCCAGCAATTCCCTGCCATCCACCGTGACAACCTTCAGGGGCAGCGTGGCTGGCAGTAGTGCTATGTTGTGCTGTTGAATGAAATCCAGTCCTATAAAGTCTGTGTTACTACCAGAGTCAATGGTAATTGGCACTTCCATAGTGAGTCCATTGGGTAGTTGGAGCGATGCTGTGAGCTGCACCACTGGTTTGGGCGGGAGGGGGTCTGTGGGCTGCAAAATTTCTGGGGACTGCTTCACTGACTTGTCTGGCTGGGCCCCAGTGCCTCTTCCTCCAGCCAGACTCTGCCGTTTCCCTGCTGTGGTTCTCTCTGCTGAGTTGTTTCTGTTACTGTTGCAGAGGCCGCAGTGTGCTTGTGGAGCCTCTGGGGACACTCTTTCGCCATGTGCTGAGCACTGTCGCAGATGTAGCACTTCCTGTTCCCTCTAGGAGGCTTCGCTTTGACTGCTCCCGGTGTTAGGGCTCTGGTTGCTGACTGAGCCCTGGCGCCTCCAATCTCCATCGGTTCCTCTCCCCCTCCCTGCGGAGGTGTGGATTGCGCACGCGCTGCATCCCTGGGAAAGAGGGGAGGTGCTCTCGCTGGCGTGCGTCCCCAACGCCCTTCATCTTTGCTCCATGGACGTTCTTCCAGACGCACCCCAATTGTCAGCGCCCGCTGGACAACTTCCTGAGTGCTCTTTGGTCTCTCCCCCCTTGCAATTTCATCTTTAACATTTGCATTCAAGCCTTCCCAAAAAAGGTCTCTGACTGGAGCAGAATCTTTCTCCCAACCCAGCGCGTTGACCAATGCAAAAAAGCGAGAATGATACTGCCTTACAGTGGCTCTTCCTTGTTTCAACCCATGTATGTCTTTTCTGGCGATATCAATGTCTATATTAGATAAAAAACACGAATCCATCGCTTTAATGAATGCATCCGCACTTCGGAGTGCCGGATCCTTATATCTCCACAGATTGCGCAGCCACGCTTTAGCATCTCCATACAAATGGGATAAGATAAACCCCACCTTCTCTTGCTCATCTCTAAAGTCTTTATCCAGCAGTTGCAGCGCAAACAGCACGTCTGCTCGGAAGTTAGGGTACTGCTGTAAATTCCCATCGAAATGCGAGACCAGGTTGCCTCCTCTTTTCCCCAGCCCAATCCCCTCTGATTTGGGTCCTGGTTGCCCCTGCTTAGTAAGCACTTCCAACCTGGTTTGGAGATCCCTGTAGGCGGCAGCCGCTTCATCTTCCCTTTTCCTGGATGCGAGTATCTCCGCATTGAGTTGTGTCACTGCATTTTGCAGGGCTGCTATTTGCTATTCGGCAGTCATCTTGCCTGACTTTTGTGAGCTCGCGAAACACCAATCTTCGCCCCTCGCTGCGTCCACTCACGTTGCGAGGTTTTTGGTGCAAAAGAGAGATGGAGCTTACTGTCAGAGCTGGCTCCAGGTCCCAGCTCACAGAGGACCCACGCTAGCCGGTAGTAATGTACAAAAGTCTTTATTGAAGTACAGTTTCCATTTCCAAGCCGCAGCGCCCCAGCTCTACGTCTTAGAGGCTAGACCGGCGAAGCTCCATCTGAGTCTCCACCCCCTGTACACCAGCTTAAGACTCTAACCTTACCCCACCTCTTCCGTCTCTCCTTTCTCCTCTGGGTCCTTCTGCCCCCCGGGGTCTCCTCCTTTCTGGACTCTTCTGACGCTGACCCCCCTGACTCCTCCCCCTCCTTTCGGCGGGCTTTGGGACCTGGCTCCCTATCCGGGCTGCCAACTGCGCCGCCCTCCTGTACATTTGAACTTGGCGCGCGCGCCCAGCCTTCCACCTTCCTCTTGACCGTTTCCTCGCTCTCCGATGGAGGCGTGGCCAATCCTGACTCCTCTCCTCCCGCTGGCGGTGAGCCTCCTGGTCCCGATACCTGGGACTCCTCCCCCCTACTGCGCTCTGGTGGGGAAGCTGGTCCTGATTTCCAACTGCTGCTCTCTGAGTCCCCTCTGGCCCCTTCTTCCTGGGGTGTCCCCCTAGGCACCCCCTTGCTCTGACCATGGGAGCCCCTTTCTGTGAATCTTCCGATTCGCTGGAAAGACTCAGAGACCTCGGACCGCTGTCATCGCTAACATTTCCTTCGGATTCCTCCCCCTCGCTCTCTATTTCCTCCCTTTCCTGTGCCTCTGCTCCTGAGCCCCTGACATCCGCGTTGCTACATTGTAATGGGGACTTCCAGGGTGGTTCCATTCGGCAACTGGAGTGTTGCAGTGAGCTGCACCGTTGGCTTGGGTGGTAAGGTGTCTGTGTGCTGCAAAATCGCTGGGGACTGCTCTACAGACTCGCCTGGCTGAGCCCCAGCATCGCTGTCTCCAGCCAGGCACTGTCGTTTTCCTGAAACTGCTCTTCGTGAAGCACGTCTGCTGCGACCGTTGCCAACGCTGCAGTGTGTTCTGGAGCCTCTGGGGACACTCTTTAGCCATGTGCTGTGCACTGTCACAGATGTAACATTTCCTGTTCCCTCTAGGAGGCTTCGCCTTGACTGCACCGGACATTGGGGCTCTGGCTGCTGTCTGAGCTCTAGCACCGCCAAGCTCCATTGGTTCCTCCCCCTGCCGCATTAGAGGCGAAGGATGCGCCTGGCCGAACTCCCTGGGGATAAAAGGAGGTGCCCTGGCTGGCGCACGCACCTGGCGACCTTCCTCACTGTGCCAAGGACGTTCTTCGTGTCGTATTCCAATCGCAAGAGCCCTCTGTACTACTTCTGCTAGGGTTTGAGGTCTGTCACCCCTGGCCAATTCATCTTTTATGGAGCCGTGGAGTCCCTCCCAGAACAAATCTCTCACTGGTTTGGAGTCTTTCTCCCAGCCCAATACAGTCAGCAATGCAAAAAAGTGTGAATGGTACTGACGCACAGTGGCTTTGCCTTGTCTGAGTCCATGCATCTCTCGGCGCGCAACATCAACATCCACGGTGGACTGGAAACAAGCGTCCATAGCTTTGATAAATTCATCAGAATCGCGGCGTGCAGGACCATCTTCACGCCACAAATTGTGCAGCCACGCTCTGGCGTCTCCATGCAAATGAGACACAATAAAACCCACTTTCTCCTCCTCATCTTTAAAGTCATTGCGAAGCAAATGCAGTGCATATAGGACGTCTGCTCTGAAACTGGGGTAGTGCTTCAGGTTCCCATCGAAGTGGGCGACCAAACTGCCCCCCCCCCCCCGCCTTCCAAGTCCAATTCCCTCTGATCTGGACCCTGGGAACCCCTCTCTGCATGCACGCTCCCACCTGGCTTGCAGATCCTGGCATCGCTTCTCTGCATCGTCACTCTTCTTCTGAGAGGCTATTACCGCAGTGGAGAGCTCGGTGACTGCGTTCCGTAGTGCTGTCAACTGTTCCTCCGCACTCATGGCTGCCACACTTCGTGAGCTTTGCAAAAAAAAATTTGCGTTCTTTTGGAGAGGGGGCTTACTGTCCCCCTGGGTTCCTTCCCTCCTGCTTTCCCCTGACGCTGAGTCCCCAGACGCCTGCTCCCCCCTCCTCCGTGCTTTGGGACCAGGCTCCTCCTCCGGGCTCTCCGCATTTCCGCGCGCCCCCACATTTGAACTTGGCGCGCGTTCGCTACCTCTGACCTTCCTCTTGACAGCTACACTACTCTCTGTACTACTCTCCGCCCCTTCCGGCAGGACGTCTTGCCCCGATCTCCTTCCCCTCTCTGCTTCCTGCTCTGCTTCGTCTGTCACACTGGGAACTCCACCCTCTTCACTCCGTTCCGGCGGGGAAGCCGGCCCCGATCTCCAACTCCCACTCGGGGTTTCCCTGCTGCTCCCCTGCTCCTGACGAGTCCCCCCTGTGGCTCCCCTTGGCCTGACCAGGGGCGCCCCCTTTTGGGAATCCTCCGATTCACTTGAAAGACTCATGGAAACCCTCAAGTCATTGTCATCCTCCTCCTCGTTCCGGGATTCTTCCCCCTCGCTCTCAGTCTCCTCCCTCATCTGTGCCTCTCTCCCTGAACCCCTGACAGATATGTTCTGAATCCAATGATGTTCATTGTCCTGTCAAGTGTGAGTCTCATGGACTTAAAATAGGCTATTTGTATGATTTACTCCAGATTCCTTTTGCAATATTATCAGATGGTCTTCATCTTATCTATACCTTGTATCATGCCAGAGATTCTTCATCAACCCACGCTTCCTTATTGCCACCATGCTTTCTTGGCATTGTCTTCTACTTCCAGGTCTACAACCTCATTCACAGCCTTAATATGATATTTCCCCACCTTAATATGATATTTTTCAACACCTTTCTCCATATAGCTCCATAGTCTCTTAGCATTAGTTTCTTACACTATTTCCCACCTAATCAATTCTATTTCTGATATAATTTGCTTAAGACAGCCATGCTTCATTTTACCTGAAGTATTTTAGTTGGTATATTCCCCCTATATTTAATTTCCTAGCTTAAGGTATTGAGCAGTTTTTCATGTTCCAGAACTTTCCCCTTAACTAGTATTTTTGTCTAATACATTGTGGTTTAAAGGGTCTTTCATTAAAAAAATTCACGGGGGCTTTCCTTTTAAGATTATCTCCAATAGTACACAGGTCAAGATGCTCCTTTGGCTCTAACAACCTAAAGGATTTTATACTTGACTCAAAAAGAGGATGATGGTTTATGCGCCTCCTTGGTACATTTACACCCACAGTTATTGAAAAGGACCTTTCTGTTTTGGTAGACTTAGTGAGATCATCTATTCAACATTAATTGCAGAAATTGTAAAGGTAAAGGGGACCACTGACCATTAGGTCCAGTTGTGGCTGACTCTGGGGTTGCGGCGCTCATCTCGCTCCCCCCCCCCCACTATGGAATGTTCTCCCCTCCACACCCCTTAGCACTCTTTTGGGGCTTCTCCTGTCTGTTTCAGAGGCTATTATTATTATTATTATTATTATTATTATTATTATTATTAGCGTATGCTCTGGATGGAAATGGGCTAAAGCCCTATTTTGCACTTTTAAGTGCTTGCACCACGCTTCTGCTTTTGGGATTGGTTAAATGAATCTTTTCAATTGTATATTGGAAAGAGTCATGGTATTTCAATTGTATTATGATTTTCTTTCCCCAAAGTGTATGGGAGAGGTTTTTTTATTTCAAAATAAGTTTGTGCCTTTGGCCCCCTCTGTTAAGCGTCAATGGTTTCAAATTCCAAAAATTAAAAAAAAAATATTGGTGCACAGGGAACAATTCCAATATTGTGAAAAGAACCCATTTCAATCTCTGATGTGACTTTGATAGTTTTATTCTGAAAGGAATCAGCTCACTGGGAAACCTCTGTTAAGATAAAAACTAGCTATTAGGCCTAGACTGTATTAGTTAGGACATTTGCTATAGTTTAATACTTTGCTACATTTAACCTCTCCATTATCTAGCACTGAACACTGCCTTTGCACTTCAACACATTTACTATTGAAGGAAGCAACAGATTTTTCACCTTAAATATTAAGGGAAACATTAATTTCCTGGATTAATTTATTGAGAGAAAAACTAATCCCCTGGCCACTAATGTTCAAGGAAATATCAGCGATTTCCTTTTTGCCTGAAAGGAAAAGTTTGATCATTCGAACTAATCTGGTTAGAGCTCCATCCGTCCCTTGGCCTTTTATGATCAGAGTAAATCGGGTCTGCTGTTCTGCTGAGTTGGGTGCCCCACCAATTTGTAGACTTTCAACATTCAGGGAATGATCTGTGATTTCCCTTACCCTAGTAAGGAAAGCTTTGATTCCAGTGGCTAAAAGTTTCATAGAACGCTCAGTGCCTTCGGCTTGAATTTTCAGTGTGAAGCTGACCTTCTTGTCTTCTGCCTTGGGGGAAACCTCGGTCCCCCCAAGTTCTTTTTTTAGGAAAACATTGATATCTTGTATTAAACTATTGGTGGAAGGACTAATTCCTGGGCCTTTTATGTGCATTGAAATATTACGGAACTCCTTTTGGGCTGGGAGAAGAAACCTGGTCTTTTCGAATAATCTCTTAAGAGCTGATTCCTTCCCTTTACCTTTTATATGCAGAGTAAATCGGATCCGCTGTTCTGCTGAGTTGGGTCCGCCAGGGATTCCTTGGCCTCCTTCATTCAGAGAATAGTCGGTGATTTCCTTTTCCTTGGTAAAGAAGGCCTTGATGTCGCCGACTAACCTCTTCATGGAAACTTCAGTTCCTTCAGCTTGTATGTTCAGTGTGAAGTTGACCTTCTGGTCTTCTCCCTTGGGGGAAACTTGAGTCCCTCCACGTTCTTTTTTTAGGAAGACATTGATATCTTGTATTAAACTGTTAGTGGAAGGACTAATTCCTGGGCCTTTTATGTTCATTGAAATATTACGGAATTCCTTTTGGGCTGGGAGAAGAAACTTGGTCTTTTCGAGTAATCTCTTAAGAGCTGATTCCTTCCCTTTACCTTTTATATGCAGAGTAAATCGGATCCGCTGTTCTGCTGAGTTGGGTCCGCCAGGGATTCCTTGGCCTCCTTCATTCAGAGAATAGTCTGTGATTTCCTTTTCCTTGGTAAGGAAGGCCTTGATGTCGCCGACTAACCTCTTATTGGAAACTTAAGTTCCTTCAGCTTGTATGTTCAGTGTGAAGTTGACCTTCTGGTCTTCTCCCTTGGGGGAAGCTTGGGTCCCTCCACGTTCTTTTTTTAGGAAGACATTGATATCTTGTATTAAACTGTTGGTGGAAGGACTAATTCCTAGGCCTTTTATGTTCATTGAAATATTACGGAATTCCTTTTGGGCTGGGAGAAGAAACTTGGTCTTTTCGAGTAATCTCTTAAGAGCTGATTCCTTCCCTTTACCTTTTATATGCAGAGTAAATCGGATCCGCTGTTCTGCTGAGTTGGGTCCGCCAGGGATTCCTTGGCCTCCTTCATTCAGAGAATATTCTGTGATTTCGTTTTCCTTGGTAAGGAAAGTCTTGATGTCGCCGACTAACCTCTTCATGGAAACTTCAGTTCCTTCAGCTTGTATGTTCAGTGTAAAGTTGACCTTCTTGTCTTTTCCCTTGGGGGAAATCTGGTTCCCTCCACGTTCTTTTTTTAGGAAAACATTGATATCTTGTATTAAACTGTTAGTGGAAGGACTAATTCCTGGGCCTTTTATGTTCATTGAAATATTACGGAATTCCTTTTGGGCTGGGAGAAGAAACTTGGTCTTTTCGAGTAATCTCTTAAGAGCTGATTCCTTCCCTTTACCTTTTATATGCAGAGTAAATCGGATCTGCTGTTCTGCTGAGTTGGGTCCACCAGGGATTCCTTGGCCTCCTTCATTCAGAGAATATTCTGTGATTTCCTTTTCCTTGGTAAGGAAAGTCTTGATGTCGCCGACTAACCTCTTCATGGAAACTTCAGTTCCTTCAGCTTGTATGTTCAGTGTGAAGTTGACCTTCTTTTCTTCTCCCTTGGGGGAAACTTGGGTCCCTCCACGTTCTTTTTTAGGAAAACATTGATATCTTGTATTAAACTGTTGGTGGAAGGACTAATTCCTGGGCCTTTTATGTTCATTGAAATATTACGGAATTCCTTTTGGGCTGGGAGAAGAAACTTGGTCTTTTCGAGTAATCTCTTAAGAGCTGATTCCTTCCCTTTATCTTTTATATGCAGAGTAAATCGGATCCGCTGTTCTGCTGAGTTGGGTCCGCCAGGGATTCCTTGGCCTCCGACATTCAGAGAATATTCTGTGATTTCCTTTTCTTTGGTAAGGAAAGTCTTGATATCGCCGACTAACCTCTTCATGGAAACTTCAGTTCCTTCAGCTTGTATGTTCAGTGTGAAGTTGACCTTCTTGTCTTTTCCCTTGGGGGAAACTTGGGTCCCTCCACGTTCTTTTTTTAGGAAAACATTGATCTCTTGTATTAAACTGTTGGTGGAAGGACTAATTCCTGGGCCTTTTATGTTCATTGAAATATTACGGAATTCCTTTTTGGCTGGGAGAAGAAACTTGGTCTTTTCGAGTAATCTCTTAAGAGCTGATTCCTTCCCTTTACCTTTTATATGCAGAGTAAATCGGATCCGCTGTTCTGCTGATTTGGGTCCGCCAGGGATTCCTTGGCCTCCTTCATTCAGAGAATAGTCTGTGATTTCCTTTTCCTTGGTAAGGAAAGTCTTGATGTCGCCGACTAACCTCTTCATGGAAACTTCAGTTCCTTCAGCTTGTATGTTCAGTGTGAAGTTGACCTTCTTGTCTTTTCCCTTGGGAGGAAACTTGGGTCCCTCCACGTTCTTTTTTTAGGAATACATTGATGTCTTGTATTAAACTGTTGGTGGAAGGACTAATTCCTGGGCTTTTTATGTTCATTGAAATATTACGGAATTCCTTTTGGGCTGGGAGAAGAACCTTGGTCTTTTCGAGTAATCTCTTAAGAGCTGATTCCTTCCCTTTACCTTTTATATGCAGAGTAAATCGGATCCGCTGTTCTGCTGAGTTGGGTCCGCCAGGGATTCCTTGGCCTCCTTCATTCAGACAATATTCTATGATTTCCTTTTCCTTGGTAAGGAAAGTCTTGATGTCGCCGACTAACCTCTTCATGGAAACTTCAGTTCCTTCAGCTTGTATGTTCAGTGTGAAGTTGACCTTCTTGTCTTTTCCCTTGGGGGAAACTTGGGTCCCTCCACGTTCTTTTTTCAGGAAAACATTGATCTCTTCTTTTAAACTGTTGGTGGAAGGACTAATTCCTGCGCCTTTTATGTTCATTGAAATATTACGGAATTCCTTTTGGGCTGGGAGAAGAAACTTGGTCTTTTCGAGTAATCTCTTAAGAGCTGATTCCTTCCCTTTACCTTTTATATGCATAGTAAATCGGATCTGCTGTTCTGCTGAGTTGTGTCCCCCAGGGATTCCTTGGCCTCCTTCATTCAGAGAATATTCTGTGATTTCCTTTTCCTTGGTAAGATTTAGGCCTTGATGTCGCCGACTAACCTCTCATGGAAACTTCAGTTCCTTCAGCTTGTATGTTCATTGTGAAGCTGACTTTCTTGTCTTCTTCCACGGAGGAAACCTTTTCTGGAGAATCAACTCTTATGCCACCATCTGGGAAGGGAAAATGGGATTACTTAGCAAAAGGCATTTCTTAAATTCTGACACATCTAATACCAACCATGATGGCTGAACTTTCTCTTTCTTCTAGATTGCCGTCATTTCTACTGAATGGTCTTTTGGATACTCTCTAATAATAACTGGACTTTACATTTTTTTATTGCTTTTGAATTCCCGACTGCTATGTTTGAGTTTCACCATTCATACAAATCCTGTCAGTTTAATTAGTGTTCTTCTCTACCTATTGCAGACGGGAGAAAGAATCACCTGGTGGATTCAGAGCAGAGTGAAAGTCAATCCATGTAATCTGAATTTTATGTTCACTCTCTAAGCTTCAATCTCTCATTGGCATATGATGTGTCTCATTCTATACTCATTCTCTATTCTATCTTAATCGGTATTGTCAGGGAACTGCCATCGGAAGGACAGGAGGTGGAAGGGCTCACAGAGGTTGAGAGAGACTTAGCAGCTGAAGAGGGAACCAGCAGGGGGAGAGAAGGAGCTCCAAGGGAAAGTGAGTCGGAGGGATGGCTCAGGGACACTTCCAGCGAAAATAGTGGGGAGGTTTCAGGACCTCCTATAGGGACACCCACTCCTCGCCGGAAACTGTCGCGCAGAGAGTCCAGAAGACGTGTTTCCGTTAAGGAGCTTTTATGCTGGAAGAGATTCCGTAAGCGCCCACTGTCGGATTCTGCTAGCGACTGACGGAGCCATGCTTGAGGGGCTCCGTCGTAGGCAGAGGTTTGCGGACTTGGCCAAACTCTGAGGGACCAGGATTTTACGCACAAGCAGCTCATCATCCCATCACAGTAATCCGACAGTCCCTGGAAGCAGCTTGTGCAGGGAAAGGCATCATGAGCAACCCAGCCGAAACCGGAGAAGCAGGAGGAGCTGGAGCGGGTCCAAGCCTGGAAGAAAGGTACAGGGTGTTGGAAATCCAGCTAGCGCTGCAGACGGCGAGGCTTGAGGAGAGGAGGGCTCAGGATGCAGAAAAGGGAAAAACCACCTCGCTCACAAGAAAGGTGCCAGGATTGGTGCAGAAGTTGGGGGGGGATCCCAGGAACTATCACGCCTTTAGGACAGAGATGCAATATGCTCTCAATCTGCAGTTTGATGACTTTCCCGACGAGGAGTAACGAGTGGCTTTTGTGATTGGCCATCTCGAAGCGGGGGCGAAAGACTGGGTTAGGCCCCTGATGGCAGTGAATAATGAGATCCTAAAGGACACGAGGAAGTTTTTTCGCGCCATGGACCTGATGTTTTCCAGCGACATTGAGCAGGGAGTGGTGCGCAGACAGTTAATGGCTTGTAAACAGGGGAACCGATCTGTCCGTGAGTACTGGACTGAGTTTACCATGTTGATCCATAAATTGGGGTGGGATCTATCGGCGGAGCCCATACAAATGCTTTTCGAAGAAGGGCTTTCTTCGGCGGTGAAAGATGAACTTTCCTGGGCGCCTAGGGTGGAGTCTATGGACCAGCTGACCAAATCCGCACTGACCATAGGAGCACGCCAGGAGGCGAGAGCGTTGGAGAAGCGGGAAGGGAGAGGGGAACGTTGGAGGGATTTCCGCATTCCAGAGATTCCAGAGCCGCCTTTCCCGCCAGCAGAGACGATGGAAATTGGAACAGCGCGCGCGCGCGCAGTTTCAAATCCCAGTGAAGGGCGGAAGAAGGAGGGGAAGAGTGCCAAGAAATGTTATCTCTGCCAACAGCCAGGTCACTTTGCCAGAGTCTGCCCACAAAGAAAGGAATGGCAAGGGATGGCGGGAGCTGTTGGGGGAAAAGAGGAGGAAGGCAAGGAGCAAGTGAAAGCCAACGCCTGGCTGCCACCGTCGGGGCACAGCAGCCAGGCCAAAGAGCAGTGAAAGTGCCCATGCCGGAACCTCCAAGACCAGCTCTAGTGATAGAAGTGTTGCTAGAGCTGCCAAACAGACACCCACTAAAGATAAAGGCGCTATTGGACTCAGGCAGCTCCTGTAATTTCATGAGTAAGGAGTTTGCAGCTGAGCACCAGATACAGACTATCCCTTTAAGTAATCCCTTGCAGGTGACCACGATTGATGGGCGGGAGCTACTAGGAGGAGAAGTTAGCCAACAGACGGTTCCCATGATAATGAGGGTGGCAAGGCACACCGAACGGATAGCGTTTAATGTGGCTACCTTGGGAGGAGCTCCCATTATTTTGGGGATGAGCTGGCTGGCGCTACACGATCCACTAGTGGGCTGGCATCAGAGAGTGGTCTCCTTTGGGTCAGCGCATTGCCTAGAACACTGCAAAGAGGGGAAGGCTCCGGAAGGGGCCAGAGTCACCCTAGCAGGGACGGAAGTAACGGACAAAGGGAAGGTGCCCCCACAATACGCCGATCTGAGCAACGTCTTCAGCGAAAGGGAAGCAGACAAACTGCCGCCGCATAGACCCTTTGACTGTCAAATCAATCTACTCCCTGGGGCCCAACTCCCAGTGGGCAAGCTGTACGCCATGTCAGACAGGGAGATGCAGGAGTTAAGGGAGTTCATTGACAAAAACCTGAAACGAGGTTTCATCAGAGAGTCCCGAGCGGTGGGGGGCAGCCCAGTGTTTTTTGTGGACAAAAAAAACACAGATAAACCGAGGCTTGTAGTGGACTTCCGGGCCCTAAATGCAGTGTCGGAACCTCTGGCTTTCCCTATGCCCCGAATTGATGACATTTTGACTAGGGTGAGGAAGGGAAAGATTTTTACAAAGCTGGACCTGAGGGGGGCGTACAACCTGATACGAATAAGGAAGGGGGATGAATGGAAAACCACCATGTTCACCCCTTTGGGGGCCTTTGAATACCTCGTTATGCCCTTCGGTCTACAAGCAGGCTCAGCGTGTTTTCAATCGTTTATGAACCACGTCCTGGGACCTTTGCTCTACAAGAATTGTGTAGCCTTCTTAGACGACGTGTTGGTTTATTCAGAGAATGAGGAGCAGCATGTGAGGGACGTCCGAGAAGTGTTGGGCAAGCTGCAAGCAAACCAGCTGTGGGTGAAACTGGAGAAGTGTCAGTTCCATACCAAGGAGGTGGAATTCCTGGGTTACCGCTTGTCAGACAAGGGATTGGCCATGGATCCAGGCAAGGTCCAAGCGGTGCTGGAATGGAAAACACCGAAAACGAAGAAGGATGTGCAAAGATTCCTAGGGTTTGGAAACTTTTATCGGAAGTTCATCAAGAACTTTGCCCACTTGACGGCTCCCATCACTGTCTCAGCAGCAAGAAGAAATTTGTTTGGACGGCGGAGGCGGAGCGAGCATTTGAAGAACTGAAAAGGGCGTTCGCTTCGGAAGAACAACTCCTGCATGTGGATTTACAAAACCTATGAGAGTGGAAACCGATGCATCAGACCGGGCGGTAGGGGCGGTGCTTCTACAACCGGGGAAGAGTAAGTCGGAGTGGAGACCGTGTGCCTTCTTCTCACGGAAGCTGAATAAATCCGAGAGGAACTACACGGTGTATGACCGAGAACTACTCGCCATTCACGAAGCGTTCCGGAGATGGAGGCATTTACTAATTGGTGCACAACATAAGGTGCAAGTGTGCACAGACCACAAGAATTTAGAGTATTGGAGAACGGCACGAGTGCTCAACCAACGACAAGTGAGATGGGCCCAGGAGTTCTCCAAATTCCACTTTGAAATTTGTTACGTGCCAGGCCCAGAAAACGTCAGGGCGGACGCTCTCTCACGTAAACCTGAGTATTTGGAGGGGGAGGGAGCAACCGAAGAGAGACATGTCATCCCAGAGGACCGATGGGTGTGTGGGGCGGCACTGGTGGGGCAAAGAGAACTGGTAGAGGTAACGGAGAATGATGAATACGCCCAGGATAAGCTCAGAGGTCTCAGGGGGGAGGGAGAGAGCCCCGGAGGCTTTGAGGAAAGAAATGGGGCATTGTATTACAAAGGGGCACTGTATATACCCGAAGGAGAATTGAGGGGGAGAGTACTCAAGCAGTTGCACGACAGCCCCACAGCGGGGCATTTTGGGCAACACAAGACCATGTGGTTGGTTACCAGGGAATTTTGGTGGCCCAAGGTGAGGGAAGATGTTAGGGAGTATGTAAGAGGGTGTGACCAATGCCAGCGAGCCAAAGGGGAAAGGCGGGTGCCGGCAGGGTTATTAGAACCATTACCCACACCAGAACGGCCATGGGAGGCGGTATCGATAGATTTTATGACGGATCTGCCGAAGTCCAAGGGGAAAACAGCCATCATGGTAGTAGTAGACCTGTTAACAAAGATGTGCCACTTTGTAGCATGCTCACATGCAGTCACAGTGGAAGAGACAGCGAAATTGTTTGTAGAACACATTTTTAGGTTGCATGGCGCCCCCTTGAGGGTGGTCTCAGACAGAGGCAAACAATTTACGTCCAGGTTCTGGAGGAAGCTCATGAGCTTACTGCACGTGGAGGTCAATTTTTCGACTGCCCGGCACCCTGAAACCAACGGGCAGGCGGAAAGAGCAAACGGTATCCTCCAACAATACCTGAGGTGTTATGTCAAAGACAAGAACAGAAGGGAAGGTGAAACCATAAGGGTGGGAAATCAGGTGTGGCTGTCAACCCAAGGGTTGCCGTTCAAAGGGGGTTGTAAGAAATTGAGACCCAAAAGATTGGGACCATTTGAGGTCATTCAACAGGTCAACCCAGTGGCTTTCAAACTCCGGTTACCCAACCACATGAAATTGCACCCAGTATTCCATAGGTCTTTACTGTCACCGTATAGGGGGGGACGTGAAGGAGAGTCCACCAGGGGACCAGCCTTAGAAGAAAGGGAACGCAGCAGCCATGTAGAGGAAATCATCGATTCCAGGTGGAAGGGAAATCAGGTGGAATATTTGGTGGCGTGGGAAGGGGAACCGGAGTCAGAAAACACCTGGGTAACTGCAGAGGATGTCAATGACGAGGTCTTAATAGAAACGTTCCACCAAAGGTTCCCGAGAAAACCTCAGCCTGTAGCAAGGTTCAGGAGGGAGTACTTCGGCACCACCGACGAGGAGGAGGAACTGGAAGGATTCATGGAATCGGAGTTGGAAGAAGGAATAGACTCCGATGAGGAGGAGTACTTGGAGACCAGGAACAGCAACCGGTGGAGGGAAGTGTTCGAGACTTCAGAAGATGAGGGAGGTTCCTTCAGGGGTTTTGCTTCCTCACCGCCCATAGAGGAGGGGACGGGAGGGGGTGAAGGAGGCCCTGGAGGGGAGGTGGATGTCAGGGAACTGCCATCGGAAGGACAGGAGGTGGAAGGGCTCACAGAGGTTGAGAGAGACTTAGCAGCTGAAGAGGGAACCAGCAGGGGGAGAGAAGGAGCTCCAAGGGAAAGTGAGTCGGAGGGATGGCTCAGGGACACTTCCAGCGAAAATAGTGGGGAGGTTTCAGGACCTCCTATAGGGACACCCACTCCTCGCCGGAAACTGTCGCGCAGAGAGTCCAGAAGACGTGTTTCCGTTAAGGAGCTTTTATGCTGGAAGAGATTCCGTAAGCGCCCACTGTCGGATTCTGCTAGCGACTGACGGAGCCATGCTTGAGGGGCTCCGTCGTAGGCAGAGGTTTGTGGACTTGGCCAAACTCTGAGGGACCAGGATTTTACGCACAAGCAGCTCATCATCCCATCACAGGTATGTATTCTGTAGGCCTCTATTAGGGCTTTTCCACTGGGATGTGGGTGGTGCTGTGGTCTAAACAACTGAGCCTCTTGGGCTTGCCAATTGTGAGGTTGGCAGTTTGAATCCCCGTGATGGGGTGAGCTCCCATTGCTTTGTCCTAGCTTCTGCCAACCTATCAGTTCGAAAGCACGCCATTGCAAGTAGATAAAGAGTTGTAGTCTTGGAGGTCTACATCCCAGCTCTTAGGGGCCTTAAATGTAGTAGAACTGAGAGGTGAAACCATGGTGTGATAGTCTCTCCCAAATTGAGGCAAAATTATAGTCAATTGTTATGGCTTGGTCTCTCCCACAAACGTGAGATGACTCTGGCTGTTAATTATTTCAGATTTATTGCTAAAACAACAAACTAGGACATAGCTCCTCTACTCATCCTCCTCCTCAGAAGATGGAGTTTCCCAGGATGAGCTCCTCCCCCTTCCCCAGCACAGAAGCCCCCACCTTCTCTTCCAGTATCTTTCGCCACTTTCAAGATCCTACGAGTTTTGGGAGAGAATGCTTCCTGCATACCAATGTCTCTATGGTGGCTCTCACACAGCTGCCTGTCCCTCTGGCCCTGTTTTTCTCCTCCCCTTTGTTCAGAGCTCAGGTTACAGCAGCTCTCCCCCTCCTCTCTGCCTTCCAGTGTTAACTGTCCTCTCCCTATGCCTGCTTCCCCTCCTCCTGTCAGCACCTGAGCTTTGATGACATCAATGTGTTGAATGGTTTCTTTAAATGTAAAGGTTCATCATTGTTCCACCCGATGTGTATGTCTTTAAGGGGCCAGAGCAAGGGCCAGAGCAAAATAACGAGACCCAGCTTTACAGCTGTGAAACATAGCAGGTGCTGCTGAGTTGTACTGATTAACCTGTGTCAGCAATTGGGTGTAGTATATAAGGAGTAGCACCTAGCTCTCCCATTACCCTGTGGGATGGGTTGGTGGTTGGGTCATGGTTATTGATGTATTTAGTGTAAATGGAGTTTTTGTTTTTGTTATTAAAACCTTGTTTAAGTTATTTTTTAGTCCCTTTTTAATGCATGGTCTCCCCAGCAAGCTCTCTGCAGCGCTGCTCAACTGCAAATAGCCAACACAATGGAGCTAAACCATAGGGTTTAAGGTTTAACATGAGCCAATATAAGATGTGAATTTCAACTAGTGTGTTTGATGTGAGTCTTAATTATGTATAATTTATTTTAGTTTTAAATTTTTGTCTTTAAAATTATTGTTTCAAATTTTTCTTAATTATAAGGACTAGCTAATTATGTAAATGCGGGACGCGGGTGGCGCTGTGTGGAGAATCAGAACTTACAGGGTTAAACAGTTCTGTGTGACGTCTCACATTCTGAGGCGTGGTTATGTTCACATACAGGAATCTTTTTGTGTGTGTGAGTTTCCTTTCGTTTTTGGCTGAGAGACGAAAGAATGTCCGCTCTCTCACCGGGCTGATTTATCATGTTTTTCTTCTCATTAAAGGCTGTAAGAGATTAGCAAGAAGCCTGCGAACAGTCTGATTTATTATCCACACACAAGGCAACACTTTCTACCGCTGCAGAACTCTGCTAAGAGCTTCAAAGGGAGCCCAAGTTTTTTCTATCGGCACAGGCGTCCATCGGCACAGGGGAAGTGTGCCGGGCACCATCTTATCTCAGCAGGCGCTGTGGGTAAAACCTCAGTGCCTAGGACTTGCCGATTGTATGGTCGGCGGTTCGAATCCCCGTGGCGGGGTGAGCTCCCGTCTTTCGGTCCCAGCTCCTGCCCACCTAGCAGTTCAAAAGCACCCCTAAGTGCAAGTAGATAAATAGGTACCACTTTATAGCGGGAAGGTAAACGGCGTTTCCGTGTGCTGTGCTGGTGCTGGCTCGCCAGCTGCAGCTTTGTCACACTGGCCATGTGACCCAGAAGTGTCTCTGGACAGTGCTGGCCCCCGGCTGCTTAAGTGAAATGTGCGCACAACCCTAGAGTCGGACACGGCTGGCCGGTACGGGCAGAGGTACCTTTACCTTTTAATTATGTAAATAAATAGCTAATTATGTAGAATCTCTCCTGCAGATTCCATTCTGAGTAAGGCATTAGCAGCTCAACATGGGACACCAAAAATGCTGCAAATGGGAAATCATTGGCAAAGGAAAAAGAAGGATGATTGAGGGTAATTATTTTTGCAAGTTCCTCGCAGGGACAGAGAGGCTTCACTCACAGTTCATCTTGGTACCTGGCTCTCGCTCCAGCATGAAATGTGGGAGGCAGGGAGGTGCTGAGTGCATAAACACTTCAGCTGCCAAAAACCCACCTACGCCACCATTAAGAAGAAGAGGCTCTCCTGATAATTAGAGCTTAATTTGGACTAAAGTACAGGTGCATGCTAGAAGACATGAGTTCACAAACTACGGAACAAAACCAACTGCAAGGACTTTAAGGTTTGAACTTGAGAGAAGACTTCATTCAGTGCAAAAGACGGTGTAGGGTGAGGGGACCCTACAGTTTCTTTATATAAAGTTTTCTTCTCTACATTTATGATTCGGCAACCCTCCTTTCAATGTTAGTTCAAATTATACGTGTACAAGTGAGGAGGGAATAAATTGGATTATAGATATGGAATATAACATTCAACGGAACTGTGTGTGTAAAAAAAAAAAAAGGGTAAAGGGAGGGAAGCTCTATTTTGCAAAAGGTTTACGATGGAAAATTAGAGCTGACTCTTCCCCATCCTTTATTATTTACAGAGTGAATGGAATAACCCTAAAAAGACTTGGAATTTAATTTAATTGGAAGTATACTGTAATTACTCATTTGTCTTCAGTTGGATGGAAGGATGAAAGGAGTCTGTGAACTTGCCAAAAAAACTGATAAGGTTCATTATTGAGTCATCTGCAGTTCAACAGACCACTCTTCTTCCCAGGCTGAGAGGAAAAATAGTGAAAAGAGGTTATTGGGACAGAGTGACTTTTGCAGCTATTGTTAATAATAAGAACAATTTATTTATACCCCACCCATCTGGCTGGGTTTCCCCAGCCCCTCTGGGCGGCTTCCAACAAAAGATTAAAATTCATCAGATATTAAAAGCTTCCCTAAACAGGGCTGCCTTCAGATGTCTTCTAAAAGTTGGATATTTGTTTATTTCTTTGACATCTGATGGGAGGGTGTTCCACAGGGCGGGTGCCACTACCAAGAAGGCCCTCTGCCTGCTTCCCTGTAGCTTTGCTTCTCACAGTGAGGGAAGGCCCTCAGAGCTGGACCTCAGTGTCCGGGTTGAATGATGGGGGTGGAGACGTTCCTTCAGGTATACTGGGCTGAGGCCATTTAGGGCTTTAAAGGTAAGCACCAACACTTTGAATTGTGCTCGGAAATGTACTGGGAGCCAATGTAGGTCTTTCAACACTGGTGTTATGTGGTATCGGTGGCTGCTCCCAGTCACCAGTCTAGCTGCCGCATTCTGGATCACTTGTAGTTTCCAGGTCACCTTCATTATTTTTTTTTAAGAGATATTTATTAAAGTTTTCAAAAATTTATATAAAATAGAAAAAAAGAAAAAAACCAGAAATACATACAAAACACATACAACAACAAGTATAATTTCAGTCCCTTATATTCATATAACTTACTTTCCCGACCTCCTCATACCTCCCCTTTCTGTATTCCAATCTCTAATTATTTAATTTCAGCAAATCCTTCCCCTAATTTCTATTTAATTTTTGACCTTTCATTTCTTAATTGCATAATCATTACAGCTAGAAACCACTTAATTTCTAAATCAACATCGTTCTAACATTCAATAATTTTACAATGTTTCTTAAGATAGTCCTTAAATTTCTTCCAATCTTCTTCCGCCGTCTCTCTCCCCTGGTCTCGGATTCTGCCGGTCATTTCTGCCAGTTCCATATAGTCCATTACCTTCATCTGCCATTCTTCCACGGTGGGTAGTTCTTCTGTCTTCCAATACTTTGCAATAAGTATTCTTGCTGCTGTTTTAGCATACATAAAGAATGTTCTGTCCTTCTTTGACACCAATTGGCCAACCATACCCAGGAGAAAGGCCTCTGGTTTCTTCAAAAAGGTTTATTTAAGTACCTTTTTCATTTCATTATAAATCATTTCCCAGAAAACCTTAATCCTTGGGCACGTCCACCAAAGGTGAAAGAATGTACCTTCAATCTCTTTACATTTCCAGCATTTATTATCAGGCAAATGGTAGATTTTTGCAAGCTTGACTGGAGTCATGTACCACCTGTAGATCATTTTCATAATGTTTTCTTTCAAGGCATTACATGCCGTAAATTTTATACCGGTGGTCCACAACCTTTCCCAATCAGCAAACATAATATTATGACCAATATCTTGTGCCCACTTAATCATAGCTGATTTAACAGTTTCATCCTGTGTATTCCATTCCAACAGCAAGTTATACATTTTTGACAAGTTCTTAGTTTCGGATTCTAACAATTCTGTCTCCAATTTTGATTTTTCCACCTGGAAGCCAATTTTCCTGTCTAACTTATAAACCTCCATTATTTGATAATAATGAAGCAGTCTCACACTTTATCTTTCAATT
Source organism: Podarcis muralis (assembly GCF_964188315.1). Taxonomy (NCBI): domain Eukaryota; kingdom Metazoa; phylum Chordata; class Lepidosauria; order Squamata; family Lacertidae; genus Podarcis; species Podarcis muralis. Next base: position 7,769,083 of record NC_135657.1, read on the forward strand.
TCTCATAACTCTGCAATTTCAATTTATCCCCTTCTTGTTCCAAAATTTCCCAATATCTCGGCCATTTAGACTCCATATTAAGTTTTTTCACAGCCTTTGCCTCCATTGGCGACAACCACCTTGAAGTTCCCCCCCCCAGCAAATCTTTATACTTGATCCAGACATTATACAATGCTTTCCTGACAATTGTCAGCATCGCCCTTGAGCCAGTGCACCAACTGGACTCATGCACCTCAACCCCGACTGGGCTAGGCGAGCTGGGTAGCACTGCCAGAGACCTCCTTTGTCACAGGAACAGGTCACAGTGCTGTGGACTCACAGCTTAGAGCTGAGAGCACCGGATTCACGGTCTCAATAATACAGTCCTTGCGCAGCAGAGTTTTGCAGAGTCTTGCAGAGTATAAACCACTCGGAGAGCAGCTCTGTAAAATATCTTCCTTTTATTCTGTAACTACAACTATGATACAAAACTATATACAGAGCTGAATATTCTAAGCATAAATCAATGCTACACTGAGAGTCTGCAGCTGCTCTTAGCAGCAACCTTATCTCTAGGATCTCTAACACTCTCTCTCTCTCCGATACACTGACTGACTGACTCTCTCTCACACACACATTGATGTGGTGCTGGGCAGAATAAGTAGATAGCAAGACACGCCTCCTCCTCTCTGGAGAGTCAGCAGAGACCATCAGGAGATCATCAGGAGATTCTTGGGTATGGGAGGGGTGAAATCTCCTCATCCTCCCCCATTTCATCCGACCATTTCAAGAATCTTCTACATGACTGCAATTTGCACACACACTCCAAAAGTTGTTCTCTGCTTACAACCTTGGTTTACATATTTGCAGGTATCTCTTTCCCCCTTTATCTAAGACACATCAACAATACCATTAAACAATCACTGTAACCACTCTGTGTCCATTAGGAAAGAGTTAAAACATAAACCTCAACCTGTAACTCACACAAAATACACACTGTGAACACACAAATGAATAAGCAGCTTCTAGAAAAATCTTCACACACATTTCTTCCTCTCAAATGCAAATTGACATTTCTAATTAGGCAGATTTGGACAAACCATTTTTCAGAACTCAAATACAGGCTTTCCTTCAATCCTGATCTTTTAACATATTATACATGAGCACTTAAGGTCAGGTAAGGAAATAAATAAAGTGTTTTGTGCTATTACTCTCAACACACTTCATGTCTGGTTTAAAAACCCCACCAGAGTTGCATGTGACCGCAGTCTTTGCAAACTCTTCAGAAAACCTTTTCGGTGGTACACCCTTGGTTGTTCTCTTGGACCTGCGCAGAACTCTCTGATCCTCTTGTTCTGGTGCTTCCTCCTCTTTGGGAGAATGGGGAGCTAAAGTATATGAAGCTGCTAAGTCTGAATCAGCGTCAGACTCTTCTGAGGCTTTTGGGCTCTGATAATCTGTGCCATCATTTGGAATTACATTGGCATCAGAATTATCAATCACATCAGAACTTGCCTCCCTCTTAACTTTCTTTGCCCCTTTTGCACCATCATCACAAATGGGATGACACTGAAAAACACCAACTCTGTCCCATTGTGGATTGTCGTCAATACTCCTGGTCAGCCTTATTGTTTTCGTGTCTGTGATCAGGACACGATAAGACCCTTTCTCATACCCCAGGAAAACACCATGTTCTCCACGCTTGTTCAGTTTGTCACCCTGCGAGGTGTGCACCCAAACCTCCGAACCAAAAATTTTAAAATGCTTTACACATGGCTTCCTTCCGTGAAGCATCTCATACGGGGTGCAATTTACACTAGACTGGTACCTCCTGTTATACACATGACAGAAAAACGAAAGAGCTTCGGCCCAAAAGGGATTGGGCAGCCCCGAATCATGTAACAGTGTTCTGATTCCTTGCTGCAGGGTCTGGTTTACTCTCTCACATAAACCATTCTGCCAGGGTGATCTGGGCGTGGCCGTCCTATGCTCAATGCCCTGTTCAGAAAGAAAATTCTCAAACTCCTCTGAACAAAACTCTCCACCCCTGTCTGTGAAAATACAACGTACATTCTCATTATGTACATTCCTGAGCCATTTACAAAACTGGCGAAACTTGGTAAAGGCGTCAGACTTTTTCTGCAGCATATAGACCCAAACATATTTTGAATAGGAGTCTATTAGCACCATAAAAAACCTTGAATTGCCTCTAGAGAGCGCTAGAGGCCCCACTAAGTCTGCATGAATGACTTCGTATGGTTTCTTGGCCTCTCTCCCAGACTCTGTACCTTTGGGAGCTTGCCTTGCCTTACTCTCAGCACAAGAAACACATTTCATGTGGTAGGGACATTCTTTCAACTTCATTCCCTCAACCATATCAGGCATTTTTGCCACAGCCTAGAAATTCAAATGACCATAAACACGGTGGTAATAATGAATACATCGGTCATGCATCTTCTCATTCTTATTAACATACAAATTGCAACACTCTTTCTCAGTTGCTTCTGCAGTACCTGTACCTGTAACAAAAGGCAATTGGTACAAACCATTAACACACTTGGCATACAGAATGCGCTTGCCATCTCTAAGAATTTCACAGCGAGATTTAGCAAACACCACCTTAAACCCTTGACGATCAAGCTGGGAAACACTCAACAAATTGTCCTGAATATCAGGTGCATACAGGACATTCTTAATTGTTGCATTCAGGCTCTTTAAGAACACAGTTCCCTTAGCCAAACTTGTGAGAACAGTCCCATCTGCTTGATTAATTGCTTTCTCTTGCTTCTCAAGCTGAACAAAGAGATCCTTATCATTGGTCATGTGATTGGTACAGCCAGAGTCGACCACGAAGAAACTCCGCCCACGTTGACTGGAACAGCGAGAGATCAAGGCCTTTGAAGTAGCAGGTGCTTGGGGATTTCTTCCTCCTCCCCCTCTGCCTCTGAAGTTTCCCTTCTTCTTTGAAGACTTCTTGCACTGGAAACTCAAATGGCCTTGTGCTCCACACAAAAAGCACCGCTTCAATCTCAAAGCTTTAACAGCAGCAGTTTCACTTTCACTTTCCCCTGCTGAAGACTCAAGCACATTTTTAACAGCACCATTGTCCCGGCTTTCTCTAACAGCCTGTCTGCGATCCCACTCATTCAAGAGCACGCTAGACACATAATCTTCTGTTAGCACTGAAGGCATTGTAGAAATCTGGGCAGCTACTCCATCATAAGACTCATCTAGGCTATTGATCATTAACATTGCAAACACAGCCTCTGAAATAGCCAGGTCTCGCTGAACAAGGTCCTGTCTGAGACGCTTTAACTGAGATAGATGGCTAGGCAAATCACCACCTTTCTCCAACTGCAGCCTGCACAGCTTCTTGAAGAAAATCACACTGGAACCAGCATTTTGCCTCAAATGCATATCTCTCAACTTATGCCAAACAGCTCATGCAGTCTCTTGACCCTCTAAGTTCACCAGCAAGTGGTCTGAAACACTCAAAACAATTGTCCCTCGGGCTTTCATATCTGCAGCATGCCACTCAGCCCAATCATCATCATCCTTATCTGGAGGGTCATCTTCTATCGTGTGAAATAGCTTCTCCCTCTGTAAAAGCGCTTTCATCTTTACTTGCCAAACTGCGTAGGTTTCAGGCGTGAGGAGAGGAAAGGACAGAGCCATCTGGCCAGAATGTGCACAGGCCATGTCTGCTATTACTTAGAGCAAGACAGTTCCCTCGTGCAACACAGATAAAGCCTTGACACCTTCAGCCACTCTCTCTCCCACTCAGAGCGCAATTAACAGGCAAACAGGGATGCTATCTTCTTTCTTTGGCAGTCAGCAACATACCTCCATAAATCAAGCAGCAGCAACAGCAACAGCGGCAGCTTGAACACTCTGCTCCAAAACAGCTCTGCTTCTAGGCACCACAAATCAGTCCAGCATGCAGCCTCCGTTCCGCCGTCCAGCGATCAGCAACAGAAACCTCTGGCGACTCGGACGACTGGTATGACTGGAACAATGTCAGGTCAGATGACTGGAACAACGACTGGGCCCATAACCGATGTCAGCATCACCCTTGAGCCAGTGCACCAACTGGACTCATGCACCTCAACCCCGACTGGGCTAGGCGAGCTGGGTAGCACCACCAGAGACCTCCTTTCTCACAGGAACAGGTCACAGTGCTGTGGACTCACAGCTTAGAGCTGAGAGCACCGGATTCACGGTCTCAATAATACAGTCCTTGCGCAGCAGAGTTTTGCAGAGTCTTGCAGAGTATAAACCACTCGGAGAGCAGCTCTGTAAAATATCTTCCTTTTATTCTGTAACTACAACTATGATACAAAACTATATACAGAGCTGAATATTCTAAGCATAAATCAATGCTACACTGAGAGTCTGCAGCTGCTCTTAGCAGCAACCTTATCTCTAGGATCTCTAACACTCTCTCTCTCTCCGATACACTGACTGACTGACTCTCTCTCACACACACATTGATGTGGTGCTGGGCAGAATAAGTAGATAGCAGGACACGCCTCCTTCTCTCTGGAGAGTCAGCAGAGACCATCAGGAGATCACCAGGAGATTCTTGGGTATGGGAGGGGTAAAATGGTTTTTAAAAGCTTTATGAGCTTTAACCTTGTCATACCACAAATATGCATGCCACCCAAAAGTGTTATTAAAACCTTCTAAGTCCAAAATGTCTGTATTCTCCAGAAGTAGCCAGTCTTTCAACCAGCAGAAGGCTGCTGATTCATAATATAATTTAAAGTCTGGCAGGGCAAATCCACCCCTTTCCTTTGCATCAGTTAATATCTTGAATTTTATTCTGGGCTTCTTGCCCTGCCAGACAAATTTAGAAATATCTTTCTGCCACTTCTTGAAACAGTCCATCTTGTCAACAATTTGCAATGTTTGGAACAAAAATAACATTCTAGGCAATACATTCATCTTTATAGCTGCAATTCGACCCAACAAGGAAAGCTTCAAATTTGACCAAATTTCTAAATCTTTTTTCACTTCTATCCAACATTTTTCATAATTATTTTTAAACAAATTCACATTTTTAGCTGTCATATTAATCCCCAAATATTTCACTTTCTTAACCACAGTTAAACCTGTCTCATTCTGAAACCTTTCCCTTTCAATAGGTGTTAATTTTTTCTCCAATACCTTAGTTTTAGATTTATTCAGCTTAAATCCTGCTACTTGACCAAACTCTTGAATTAATTCTAGAACCCTTTTAGTACTAGATTCTGGCTCTTGTAATGTAAGTACCAAATCGTCTGCAAATGCTCTCAATTTGTATTGTTTAGCTCCGACCTGTACCCCTTTCACCAGCTGATCCCTTCTGATCATATTCAGCAAAACCTCCAGGACTGATATAAAAAGTAAAGGAGAGATTGGGCACTCCTGACGTGTCCCTTTTTCTATCTTAAATTCTTCCGTAACCACATTATTTACAATTAACTTTGCTTTTTGCTCTGAATATATTGCACCTATACCGTTTTCAAAACCTTGGCCTCCCCCCATCCCCTGGAGATTCTTCTTTATAAAACTCCAAGAAATATTGTCAAAGGCTTTCTCCGCGTCCACAAATATCAAAACTGCCTTGGTATTTATATTCACTTCTAACTTTTCCAAAATGTCAATTATATTCCTTACATTGTCTGACATATGTCTTTTCGGAAGAAAGCCCGCTTGGTCTCTATGAATCTCCTCCATCAACACTTTTTTCAACCTCTTAGCCAAAATATCAGCAAAAATTTTATAATCCACATTTAACAACAAAATAGGGCGGTAGTTCTTAAGTTGAGTCTTTTCAGTCTCAGTCTTCGGTATAAGTGTAATATAGGCCTCTTTCCACGTTTCTGGTGCCCTTTTCCCCTCCAAGATTTCATTACAAACTTCAAAGCTTGTAACAACCACTCCTTCAACATTTTATAGTATCTGGAAGTGAGCCCGTCCGGTCCCGGGGACTTGCCCAGTTGCATGTTTTGAATGGCACCTTCTATTTCCTGCTCAGTTATTTTCTGATTCAACAATATTTTACTTTCATGAGAATTTTTTTGTAATCCATATGTCTTGAGAAATTGGTCTATGTCCATTTCTTTCTGCGGCCCTTGTGAGTATAGTTGTTTAAAATATCTCTGGAAGCAATTTCTAATCTCATTTGGCTTATAGATGTTCCTTCCTTCCACTTCTAGATTTGTGACCGTATTTAGTTTTTGTCTTTTCCTCATTTGCCAAGCCAATAGTTTACCACATTTATCTGCTGATTCAAATGTCTTCTGTCTCATTTGTTTAATTTTCCATTCTATTTCTTGATTCATCAGTTCCATATATTGTGTTTGATATAATTTGATTTCCCTCAAAATCTCTTGAGACTTTGGTTTTAAACTTAGTTTCCTTTCCCCTTCTTTTATCTTCTTCAAAATCTTATCTTTTTTCTCATTTTGGCTTCTCTTTTTTATTGCATTTTGTTGTATCAGAAATCCTCGCATAACGGCTTTACTTGCGTCCCAGATTACTCTTTTTTCAACATTGGTGTTCAAGTTTATTTCAAAATAGTCTTTCAAGGTTTTTTGGGCCTTTTTATGCACCTCTTCATCTCTAAATAAGGTGTCATTCATCCTCCATCTGAAAGAGCCAGCTGTTATTTGCTTCATCTCCATTCTTACTGCATTGTGGTCGGAGCAAGTTTTTGGGCAGATTTCCACTTTCTTTATCTTTGGTGCCATTCCTCTAGTGACCCAAATTTGGTCAATTCTAGTCCATGTCATTTTGGCTTCAGAGAAGAAGGTTCCCTCTCTTTCCAGAGGGTTCTTTGTTCTCCAAATATCAATCAGGTCCATATTGTCAGTCATTTCAAAAAAGGTTTTTGGTAATCTTCCATCCTTGGTGTCTGTCTGTCTTTGTGCTTTGTCCATATTTGTAGATACTACTCTGTTCATGTCTCCCATCAAAATTAAGTTATAATCCAAATAGTCCAACAAAATCTCATGCAACTTCTTGAAGAATTCAGATTTCCCCTCATTCGGTGCGTAAATTCCTACAATCAAAAATTTCTCTCCTTGGACTTGAATTTCAATTGCCAAGAATCTTCCTTGTTCATCTTTAAAAATAAATTTCGGTAGCAATTTTTCCTTTGCATATATCACCACTCCTCTTTTTTTAACTTTGTCAGATGAAATAAATTCTTGTCCCAATCTTTTATTAACCAATATTTTCCTATGTGACCTCGTCACATGTGTTTCTTGTAAACAAAACAAGTCCAATTGTTCTTTCTTCAATATATGAAAGACAGCTTTTCTCTTTCGGGGCATGTTCAAACCATTACAATTCCAGCTTAGAAGTTGCAGAGCCATGATGAGACTATTTACTTACTCCTGCTGCTCCAAGTAGTTGTTCTTCCTCTGTCGGTGGTTTCAACCCGAATGATAAGTTTAATATGTCCAGTATTCCTTTTTCTAATGGCGTCGGCTCCTCCCCAGATTCCACCTCCTTCTGGAGATCCTCTTCGTGGTCTCTCAAAAACTTGTCTTTATCACTCAGTGTCTTTATTCTTATCTTCCTTCCTTTGTATTTAAAAGATAGGCCTTGGGGGAATTCCCACCTGAAGAATATCTTATTTCTTTTCAATAGAACAACCAGATCTCTGTAGTGGGTTCTTACGTCCAGAATATGCTTCGGAATATCTTTAAAGATCTCTACAAAAGAATCTCCAATCTCCAGGGTTTTTTGATAGTGCAAATTCAGAATCTTGTCTCTTTCTTCTTTTGATCTTAATGTTATCAAGCAATCTCTTGCCTTATTCTTTCTTTGTCTTGTACCGAGTCTAAATGCACTCACTATCTTGAATTCTTCCTTCTCCAGGCCCTGTTGCCAAAAGTCCAGAAATTCTTTTGTCAGGAAGTCCACCAGATTATCTCTCTCACTTTCAGGTACTGATCTGATCCTTAAATTTCTCTCTTTTCTTTGCAATTCGATCATAGACAAGGTCAGATCATGATCCTCTAATTTCTTAATGACCGGTGGTATCTTCTCCTGGGTAACAACAGCAATTTCCTTCGCTTCCTCAGCAATCTTTCGAGTTGTAGCCGAGTCCTCCAAAAGTCTTTCAATAGTCTCTGTATTGGAATTTACCTTCTTTCCCAATTCGTTGATGCTTGTCATGTTCACATCAATTTTTGCTGAGATCTCAGCCACTTGTTTATTAGTTTCCGCAACTTGTTTATTTGTCTCGGCTCCCTGCTTCGTTAAATATTCCAAGGATGCATTGATTTTGCCAAGTGCCTGTGCCAAAGCGTCTTCTGATGACATAGCTCTTAATTTTGTTTGAGAGGCAGCAGCTGCTCCCGTGCCTCCGGATGTTGAAGCTCTTCGCTGGTGGGAAATATCAGTCTTATATTGTTTACCAGATCTCAAGCCTTTTTCTTCAATTTCCCCCTTTTCTTTATCCATAACACTCTCATTCAAAGCCAAGGTCACTTCCCACACTTGTACTTTATTTTGAGAAGGAAATTTCCACTGACTATGCTTCTATTGGCTTAGTTGTTATTGTTACAACAAAGTCTCCACTAGGGGGAAAAGCTCCCAACTCCACTTTGAAATTTTATAACCAATGTCTCCTTAAAAGTCCCCCTTTTCTCCTGATTAGCCACAGTTTCAAATTGTCTTCAGTGCTATTTTATATAAAAAGTCCATCCAGAGACACTGTATCTTTACACAGAGTTAATGCTACAAACAGTTCCAATGTGCTGACAGTCCACCATTCAATCCCTATCAAGGCAGTCCGTCTCCAGGGATTTAAGGCAGCGGATGTTTTTTGGTTTTTTTTAAATTGTTCCTTTCGTGCAGGCATAAAAATTACACTTTCCACCCCCCACTGCTCCTGCAAATGGGGGGGGGGGAGCTGCTTTTCTAGACGATGGATTGCTATTTTCAAGAGAAAATTCCCTCTAAGGTTACAGCTTACAGGTCACCTTCAAAGGTAGCCCCACATAGAGTGCATTGCAGCACTCACATAGGACCTTCACTACCTTCACTGATTCCGATTTGAAAGAGAGGTAGAGCTGGGTATCATCTGCATATTGATGGACACCCAGCCCAAACCCCCTGATGATCTCTCCCAGCAGCTTCGTATAGATGTTAAAAAGCACAGGGGAGAGGACGGAATCCTGAGGCACCCCACAAGTGAGAGCCCAGGGGTCTGAGCACTCATGCCCCAACATCACTTTCTGGACACAGCCCAGGAGGAAGGAGCGGGACCACTGTATAACAGTGCCCCCATCTCCCAGCCCCTCTAGACAGCCCAGAAGGATGTTATGGTTGATGGTATTGAAGACTGCTGAGAGATCCAGCAGAACTAGGAAACAGCTTTCCCCTTTGTCCCTAGCCCGCCGGAGATCATCAACCAGTGCGACCAAGGCAGTTTCAGTCCCATGATGAGGCCTGAATCCCGACTGGAAGGGATCCAAATGGTCCACTTCTTCCAGGCGTGCCTTGAGTTGTTCATCAACCACTTGCTCAATCACCTTGCCCAAGAATGGAAGATTTGAGACTGGGCGATAGTATGTCTGGAGGATGCGGAACAGCATGACCAAGGCAGTTTCAGTCCCATGATGAGGCCTGAATCCCGACTGGAAGGGATCCAAATGGTCCACTTCTTCCAGGCGTGCCTTGAGTTGTTCATCAACCACTTGCTCAATCACCTTGCCCAAGAATGGAAGATTTGAGACTGGGCGATAGCATGTCTGGAGGATGCGGAACAGCGTGACCAAGGCAGTTTCAGTCCCATGATGAGGCCTGAATCCTGATTGGAAGGGATGCAAATGGTATGCATCCTCCAGGCATGCTTGAACCAGGCATGGTTCAGCAACCACCTGCTCAATCACCTTGCCAAGAATGTAATATTTGACACTGGGTGATAGTAGGTGGTTTAATTTAAGAAGCAGTTTGATGACCGCATCTTTCAGCGGGTCTGGGAAGGCTCCCTCACAGAGGGAAGCATTCAACACCCTGCAAAACCCATCTCCCAGCCCTTCCTTTCTCACTTTTATTAGCCAGAATGGGCAAGGTTCAAGGAAACAGGTGGTTGATTTCACTTGTCCAAGCAGCCTGTCCACATCCTCGGAGGTAACAGATTGGAATGGATTCCATGCAACTCTACCAGACAGGACTCTAGCACTCTCCCGCCCCAGTCCATAAGACTTTGCACTTCATATGGCAGCAAAAGTCAAATATTTATCAATATCAGACAATCCTTTATACTGAAAATCCTTATCTCATGTTCAAAACACATTTACACACACCCTCATAAATCTGGAAAATGCAGCATAGCAAAGAGATGGTGTGAACAGGATTGGATGATGGGGCAGAGTCTGAGAAGGGCAACAGCATAGATCAAGGGAAACAAGAATGAAGGAGGGAAGTGTTGAGAGTAGGTGCAGAAGGAGAGAAAGAGAGAGGTTTAGAAAGAGAGAGGAGATGAAGCAACAAAGATCAGCCATATGGCTTTATTAGCCTTGAAGAAAAAGTCTTTAGCAGAAGTGGAGGAGAAAGCCATGCTAGTTAACAAACCCCAATTTTCACATTATGTCTGAATATTCTGATTTTGATCTAAGCCTTACCTGGACATGCTAAGAGCGTCCCTGAAAGGGCAATGATGTAAAAGATGCTGAGCTGCATTGCTGAAGTTTGACTGGGAATGCCAAGTTGGAAACCAAAGAAGGGAGACCAAGAGTGCTCTCGATTTCCTATGTCATCCAAAAGACTGCATGCTCACGTATTTATAGGTCTGCAAACGGCACTTACACGTCAGCCCTAGGATTTGGTATCCTAAAAGCACTGATGTGTTAGCAGGAAGTCCAGTACTCCTCATGAAGTCTTGGAGCACCAAAAAGAAGTAAAATACAGCTCAAGACAGTAATTATAGTGTTTTCATTAACTGAACAGGATGTACAAATTAGTATGGTGAGCACTTTGGTCTCTTTGTCTTAAAACAAAGTATCCTTGTTGTTGTTATTTTAAAGAATAAGGCCACATTTAGAATTCGGGGGGGGGGGGGAGGGACTCCAACTGGGCAAAATATCAGGATTAGTTTGGCATATACTTTCGGTTGATGAGGCAGTCCTCAGGTTTCCTGGCACCACTGCTCACATGACTGGCAAGAAGATGTGACCAAAAGGAGAAGAAGAAGAGTTTGGATTTGATATCCCGCTTTATCGTTACCTGAAGGAGTCTCAAAGCAGCCAACATTCTGCTTTCCCTTCCTCCCCCACAACAAACACTCTGTGAGGTGAGTGGGGCTGAGAGACTTCAGAGAAGTGTGACTGGCCCAAGGTCACCCAGCAGCTGCATGTGGAGAAGCGGAGACGTAAACCCTGTTCACCAGATTACGAGTCTTCCGCTCTTAACCACTGCACCACACTGGCTCTCAAAAGGAGACCCTTGTTGGATCAGACCAAAGGTTCAGCCAAGATCCTGTTCTGACAGTGGCCATTTGGTTTATTGTTAAAAGCAACAATGACTGCCAATTTAGCAGTCATAGAAGCAATGATGTAGGCATGTACAAAGTAGTAGAAGACTGCAATGCACTACAAATATTACAAGCTAAGTACAAAGAATGAATACAAGCCGTGGCAACAAGGAAAGCAGCAATGCTCTCTTCAGATAATAGTGGAGGAAATCTCCAAAGTTGCACCTCATTTTGTGCTTCTTCCTACCGATTGAAGAATATGCATGGACTGCAGCCATGGACTCCTTCTTGCCTCAGTAATTTTTCCAAGATTTTTCTTCCTCTCAGGAAAGCATGATTCCTGTACATCATACTATGATGCTATTGTGGGAAGGAGGGAAGTGTTGAGAGTAGGTGCAGAAGGAGAGAAAGAGAGAGGTTTAGAAAGAGAGAGGAGATGAAGCAACAAAGATCAGCCATATGGCTTTATTAGCCTTGAAGAAAAAGTCTTTAGCAGAAGTGGAGGAGAAAGCCATGCTAGTTAACAAACCCCAATTTTCACATTATGTCTGAATATTCTGATTTTGATCTAAGCCTTACCTGGACATGCTAAGAGCGTCCCTGAAAGGGCAATGATGTAAAAGATGCTGAGCTGCATTGCTGAAGTTTGACTGGGAATGCCAAGTTGGAAACCAAAGAAGGGAGACCAAGAGTGCTCTCGATTTCCTATGTCATCCAAAAGACTGCATGCTCACGTATTTATAGGTCTGCAAACGGCACTTACACGTCAGCCCTAGGATTTGGTATCCTAAAAGCACTGATGTGTTAGCAGGAAGTCCAGTACTCCTCATGAAGTCTTGGAGCACCAAAAAGAAGTAAAATACAGCTCAAGACAGTAATTATAGTGTTTTCATTAACTGAACAGGATGTACAAATTAGTATGGTGAGCACTTTGGTCTCTTTGTCTTAAAACAAAGTATCCTTGTTGTTGTTATTTTAAAGAATAAGGCCACATTTAGAATTCGGGGGGGGGGGGAGGGACTCCAACTGGGCAAAATATCAGGATTAGTTTGGCATATACTTTCGGTTGATGAGGCAGTCCTCAGGTTTCCTGGCACCACTGCTCACATGACTGGCAAGAAGATGTGACCAAAAGGAGAAGAAGAAGAGTTTGGATTTGATATCCCGCTTTATCGTTACCTGAAGGAGTCTCAAAGCAGCCAACATTCTGCTTTCCCTTCCTCCCCCACAACAAACACTCTGTGAGGTGAGTGGGGCTGAGAGACTTCAGAGAAGTGTGACTGGCCCAAGGTCACCCAGCAGCTGCATGTGGAGAAGCGGAGACGTAAACCCTGTTCACCAGATTACGAGTCTTCCGCTCTTAACCACTGCACCACACTGGCTCTCAAAAGGAGACCCTTGTTGGATCAGACCAAAGGTTCAGCCAAGATCCTGTTCTGACAGTGGCCATTTGGTTTATTGTTAAAAGCAACAATGACTGCCAATTTAGCAGTCATAGAAGCAATGATGTAGGCATGTACAAAGTAGTAGAAGACTGCAATGCACTACAAATATTACAAGCTAAGTACAAAGAATGAATACAAGCCGTGGCAACAAGGAAAGCAGCAATGCTCTCTTCAGATAATAGTGGAGGAAATCTCCAAAGTTGCACCTCATTTTGTGCTTCTTCCTACCGATTGAAGAATATGCATGGACTGCAGCCATGGACTCCTTCTTGCCTCAGTAATTTTTCCAAGATTTTTCTTCCTCTCAGGAAAGCATGATTCCTGTACATCATACTATGATGCTATTGTGGGAAGGAGGGAAGTGTTGAGAGTAGGTGCAGAAGGAGAGAAAGAGAGAGGTTTAGAAAGAGAGAGGAGATGAAGCAACAAAGATCAGCCATATGGCTTTATTAGCCTTGAAGAAAAAGTCTTTAGCAGAAGTGGAGGAGAAAGCCATGCTAGTTAACAAACCCCAATTTTCACATTATGTCTGAATATTCTGATTTTGATCTAAGCCTTACCTGGACATGCTAAGAGCGTCCCTGAAAGGGCAATGATGTAAAAGATGCTGAGCTGCATTGCTGAAGTTTGACTGGGAATGCCAAGTTGGAAACCAAAGAAGGGAGACCAAGAGTGCTCTCGATTTCCTATGTCATCCAAAAGACTGCATGCTCACGTATTTATAGGTCTGCAAACGGCACTTACACGTCAGCCCTAGGATTTGGTATCCTAAAAGCACTGATGTGTTAGCAGGAAGTCCAGTACTCCTCATGAAGTCTTGGAGCACCAAAAAGAAGTAAAATACAGCTCAAGACAGTAATTATAGTGTTTTCATTAACTGAACAGGATGTACAAATTAGTATGGTGAGCACTTTGGTCTCTTTGTCTTAAAACAAAGTATCCTTGTTGTTGTTATTTTAAAGAATAAGGCCACATTTAGAATTCGGGGGGGGGGGGAGGGACTCCAACTGGGCAAAATATCAGGATTAGTTTGGCATATACTTTCGGTTGATGAGGCAGTCCTCAGGTTTCCTGGCACCACTGCTCACATGACTGGCAAGAAGATGTGACCAAAAGGAGAAGAAGAAGAGTTTGGATTTGATATCCCGCTTTATCGTTACCTGAAGGAGTCTCAAAGCAGCCAACATTCTGCTTTCCCTTCCTCCCCCACAACAAACACTCTGTGAGGTGAGTGGGGCTGAGAGACTTCAGAGAAGTGTGACTGGCCCAAGGTCACCCAGCAGCTGCATGTGGAGAAGCGGAGACGTAAACCCTGTTCACCAGATTACGAGTCTTCCGCTCTTAACCACTGCACCACACTGGCTCTCAAAAGGAGACCCTTGTTGGATCAGACCAAAGGTTCAGCCAAGATCCTGTTCTGACAGTGGCCATTTGGTTTATTGTTAAAAGCAACAATGACTGCCAATTTAGCAGTCATAGAAGCAATGATGTAGGCATGTACAAAGTAGTAGAAGACTGCAATGCACTACAAATATTACAAGCTAAGTACAAAGAATGAATACAAGCCGTGGCAACAAGGAAAGCAGCAATGCTCTCTTCAGATAATAGTGGAGGAAATCTCCAAAGTTGCACCTCATTTTGTGCTTCTTCCTACCAATTGAAGAATATGCATGGACTGCAGCCATGGACTCCTTCTTGCCTCAGTAATTTTTTCAAGATTTTTCTTCCTCTCAGGAAAGCATAATTCCTGTACATCATACTATGATGCTATTGTGTGTCCCTGGACACTTTCCATATGAAGAAGAAGCATGAAAAATATTTAAAATCCTCATTTTGGGATCACAGCAACAGGAGTGAAATCCCATTAGTTTACTCAAATGGCGAGGTGCATGGCAGAAATTTTAGCTTTGCCACATACAGTCAGGAGGGGTGGGACAGGCATGGTTCAGGGTCCTTAATATAAGTACTATACAATATATCTCTGTATCCAGGGAACCTTGAAAAGTTCCTTCAGCTAATGTACTGCCCAGTGCTTCCTCTCCCTGGAACACCTTATCTCTTGAAGAATAAGGCGCTGTGCTTTTCTTTCATCATTCTCCTTCTCAAAGGGACATTAATCCAAAAAGCGTACATGTAAGAAAATGTTAAGTTTTGAACATTATGTCTTGGACATTAGGTTTTGGAGTAGCCAAGGACATCAAGTCTCTGAGAAGACAGGGAAGTTGTAATGTATTCTGCTGTGGTTTTTCTCTCTTGCTGTAGAATTTGAGATCCCCTTCAGGCTTCAACCATGTGGACTGGCATTATTCACCTGGCCCATTCAAAATAATTATTGACATTTGTCAGTGGTAATCCTAAGGAATGTTTGGGGGATGGGGAATGCTGTTTCACCATTGGCATCTAAGTATAAATATAAAAAGTTACGATAATATAACAACAACAACAACAACAACAACAACAACAACAATAGTTATGTATTGAAGTTCTCACCCTGGCCACTAGAGATATTTTGTATATAGTTTTCACTCAGGTCCACGAAAGTTAATTTAGGCGGGAAACCCTGGGTAGTTGTTTCAATGTTGACAGCCGGCTGCCTATAAAAGCAGGCCTGTTTGCGGTTCAGTTTAGTTCCAGCTTATTATAAAGAACCACTTGGAGAAATCTCTATATCGACTGCCATGTCCACCACCACCAAAATGATGATGATGATATTATTATTATTATTATTATTATTATTATTATTATTATTATTATTTATACCATCTGGCTGGGCCCCCCCTTAAACATCTGTCCTCAGATGTCTTCTAGAAGTCAGATAGTTGTTTATTTCCTTGACATCTGATGGGAGAGCATTCCACAGGGCAGGCGCCACCAAAACTCATAGCAATGAATGGGAATGGGGAAAGCACAACTTTGTTCTTAAGAGATATAATTTGGTCCTGAATAACTACTGGAGGTGGAACTAAAATGCAGAGAAGGTTTTACACAGATAGGGTAGCTTTTCATAGCAAATTTTCATATAAACAGGTACTAGTCAAAGCTTGTAACCTGTACACAGCCCTCTGACCTCTCAAGGGTGGAGGGGTGAGTCATGCAAAACCCAATTTCACATTAAAGTGAAAGGCTGGGTGATGAACCACATTTACAACCTGAACGTTGGGTGTGTATCTAAAATGTCACTTAGGCTCCTAGCCTCCTGGATTATGTTCAGAAAGTAAGTAAGCTAGTATCTTTGTTGTACATAGTTACAAGCCTGCTAAATAGATGGCCTCTTCTAAGAGTAGTTCTGCATTTCCTTTCAGGCAGTTCCCATCCATCTAGAATTCTTGGGTAGCATCTCCAGCAGAATCGGAGAATTGTAAGGAACCTCAAATCCCGAAAGGCAGGAAATCTGCTCATATACCATCCATTCAGCCCTTGCACCAAACCCACTAATCACGGATTGCCTATCATCAACAGGGACAGTCTGTCGCCAGTCAATGACAGCATCCCACAGAGGAGTTTTTTATAATACCTCAGAGAAATGTGTTAATATAGATGAAGTGGTGGCTTTTGGCCAACCGATAGCCAAATGGCATTTAGACCACTTTGGGGAGTCTTGGCAGAAAACTTGTTCAGAATTTTTGGTATACCCATAGAGAACAAAGATGGAGGATCTGATGGTTTCCTTAACTTTACAAATAAAAAGCTTTCTGAAACTTTGCAAATCCTCTGCATTAGTGGATTCACATCTCACAAGAACACAAACCCACACACATTTTCCAGCAACATATTACATTTTATTCAAAATAGTATACAGGGTTGTTGTTGTTTTTTCAAAAAATTCAATTCCACTGAAGTATTTTCTGGAAGCCAAACGACAGCAGATCCATCTATTAATCGGGGAAATACCACTTGTTGAAATATCAAATGTTTTTCTCCACCTTACCCTGTACCAAATCTGCAGAGAGTAAAAAATATATATTCTGTGATCACTAGGTTTATGTGTTAACACAAAGAGACAGTACACACACACACACACACACACACACACACACATATGGGAGGGACACTCCATAAGCAACAAACTTTCATATCACAAAAATGCCAGTGACTTGTTTATTAATTTTGACAATTTCTCAAATGAAAATTTACAAATGAGCAAATTTGACTGAACATTCAACTAATATGCAGCACTAAATCTGACTTTTAAAATGCACGGGGGGGGGGGGATGAAAAACAAAATAGCACATCTGCCACTGGATTGGGACCTTCAGGTTGAACACTTCCCCCACCCCTGACCTCAATACAGTGTGTCTTCTGTAAAAAATGTAGTTTAGTGTTACATGCAAGGTGCCTTGGAATAATTTCCATTCCAAGGATTGTGATATAAATAAGTTAATTATTTTTTTTAACTTATTCTTATTTGTTCTTTTTTATTGAATCATATGTTAGCGTTCTTGGGCTTTAAGACCCATCAACCCCCATCAATGCAGATAGAGATTGTGGGACTTGTAGTCTAAAATGTATGGAGGGCACCAGGTTGGAGATGGATGCACTTTTGCCCGATTTGGTTCACTTTTTGCAAATAGGCAACAGCTGTGAATTTTTTAGGTGAAAATTCGTTAAAAAGCTCCACAATTCCTTTTTTTTTTTTTAGATCCCACCCCAAAGAAAAACCTCAACAATTTTTCCATCTCCCAAAAAGTAGCTCAAGATCTCCACCCCCCCCCAAAAAAAACAGTTCTGTCTGAATATTAACATTTTGAAACATGGCAACCCAAGATTAACTTGCTTTTAATGTTTGATTTTATATGGGATGTAAAATTCTTAGAAATTACGAACGATAAAGCCATATAAGATTCCTGTTAAATCAAACAAACAAATGAATCCTTTGATTAAATAGTACGTGGTTCTTCTGGCTTTTTATTGCCAACTTTGTTAATTTAAAAAATAATGGAGCAACGGGAGGCCCACAAACGCCCTCTTGACCTATGTGGATGAAAAGTGGTATATAACCACAAATAAATATATAAAAATGTCACCAAACATATTTGAAAGACGGAACAGCCAAATCCTATTCACTCCAAGTTGAGGAGTGACTTCTGAGAGCATGCCATCAGATTATAACATGAGGAACAGAGATGTGAAAACTGAAATACATGTTCCATTAGAGTTCATAGATAAAATATTAATCTTACTGTAAACAGCATAATGTGCCTTCTCCACATGTTCCTTGGACTGGGTAAGGTGTGTTGCATTCAGGCTCATTAGTGCAAAATCCTTTAATTGCACTGCAATCTTCAGTAGATTGTATTGGCTCTGTCCTCACTGCATGTCCTAGAAAAAGAAAACATTGATTAAGGGATTCCTCCATTCTTACTTGAGAATTATAGATCACCACCTGCTGCTGCTGCTTTGGAATGGAACCGACTACCCTTTAACGCTATAATAATAATAATACTGAAGTTGAGCATGCATTTTCCTCTGGTTTTCTGTACTTTGGGGTGACAATGCGTTATATGAGAGGTTTTTGTTCACGAAAACACACATATGGAGGAAAATGATGAACAGAAATTTGTATGTGAAAATGCACACAAATGTATGTTCACAGCTTTGTGTGGATTCATATTTTTTAAAAATCAGAGATTGGTGCAGAAATGGGAGCAGGAGAAATCAGAGAAAGCAAACACCTACAGATTAGTTACAGGTAGGTAGCCTTGTTGGTCTGCCATAGTTGAAACAAAATTTTTAGAAATCCTTCTGAATGTGTATCTGAAGAAGTCTGCATGCACACAAAAGCTCATGGCATTAACCACTCACAAACTTATTTGGTCTCTAAGGTGCTACTGGAAGGATTTTTATTTATTTTTTTATTTTCCTTCACATACAGATTGATTCATCACAAGGGAAGGGGTTCATATATTGTTCTGCTAATGCTTCTTCCCTTCCAAAGAAGGGTTCACCTATCCATTTCACACTCCTTCCTTTTGCCTGTACTGAGTGATCTTCTCCCCTGAGTTTTTTGTGGATACATATTCATCAGCCCATCCCACTTTGCATTTTGTATGGTGTTCAAAGATAGATGTCTATCAATTTAGAGGAACGGGGAACCCATTATTTTAGAAATCCACCTCTCAAACTCATCTACACACACCCTTATAAGCGAGAGCAGGCAGAATGATAAAGAGATGGCTTGAGCAAGACAGGATGATGGGCAGGTGGAAGAGTCCAAGGAGGACAGCAGTAATTTCTCAACTGAAGCAAGAATGAAGGAGTGAGAGGAGAGGTGTGTGAAGACAGAATGAGAGATATCTAGAAAAGGAGGAGGAGAGAGCAAAGTAGATGAGGGCATGTAGTCTTCATCTTAATCTTGAGGGGAAAGTCTTCAGCAGAATTGGAGGAGAAGGCTATCTTGGTTATTGAATCCCAATTTTCACATCATCTCTGAACATTCTGATTTTGATGTACGGCTTACCTGGAGAAGCTAAGAGCATCCCTGAAAGGGCAATGATGTAAAAGATGCTGATCTGCATTGCTGAAGTTTGACTGGGAATTTCAAGTCAGAAACCAAGGAAGGGAGACCAAGGGTGCTATCAATTTCCTGTGTCATCAAAAAGAATGCATTCTCACGTTTTTTATAGGTCTGCAAACGGCACTTACACGTCAGCCCTAGGATTTGCTGTACTAAAAGCACTGGATGTGGTAGCAGGAAAGTTTTGGTCCACTGCTCCTCATGAAGTCTTGGAGCATCAAAAAGAAGTAAAATACAGTAGCTTGTACATTCAGAGTGCAGCCAGATGGAAACATGATTTTAATTCTTTTCAATGTCTATATTAAAAAAATTAATTGCCTGTATTTTCTTTCCACATTCTGGCTGCTATGGTCCATTGCTAAAACTAATGAACTGAACTGAGGAGTGCATGCAGATTAGTACATTGAGCACTTTGTGCCTCTTTGCCTTAAAACAGGTTGCTATTTGGTTTTTGTTAATTTAAAGAACGAGGCCACATTTAGTAACACAGCACTGCAAATACCTCCCGCTGGGCAAAATCTCTGGCTTAGGTTGCTATGCACTTTGGGATAATGGGCAGGTCGGTTTCCTGGCAGTCATCAGTGTCAGGAGCCCAGGCTGCCGTCTTGATAACACAGCACACAAGTCGTATTTGGCTTGAAGACTTATTGCAATACAAACAATTAGCCTTGGACGTTTAACTGAATGTCTGTGACTTACGAATCAGTTGTCCCTTCTGAAGAATGCCTCCTGGTTCTCCAGAATATCCTGAGCCTATAACCCTTACGTTTCTGGATTTGCTTCCTGTCTAATACCTTTCCCATACGTCCCATAGGTCTGCAAATGGCACTTGCACATAAGCCCTCAGATTTAATATTCCTAAAGTCATGGATGTGATAGCAGGAAGTCTAGGTCCAGTGATCCTCATTAAATCTTAGTACACCAAAAAGAAGTAAAATACAGTAGCTTGTACATTCAGAGTCCAGCCAGCTCGAAACATGATTTTTATTTTTTTCAATGCCTTGTGATTTTCCCCGTTTCTGGATGGTATATGTAAAGGTAAAGGTACCCCTGACCATTAGGTCCAGTCGCAGACTACTCTGGGGTTGCAGCGCTCATGTCGCTCTATAGGCCGAGGGAGCCGGTGTTTGTCCGCAGACAGCTTCTGGGTCATGTGGCCAGCATGACTCAGCTGCTTCTGGCAAACCAGAGCAGCGCACAGAAACGCTGTTTACCTTCCTGCCAGAGCAGTACCTATTTATCTACTTGCACTTTGACGTGCTTTTGAACTGCTAAGTGGGCAGGAGCTGGGACTGAACAACGGGAGCTCACCCCATCGCGGGGATTCAAACCACTGACCTTCTGATCGGCAAGTCCTAGGCTCTGTGGTTTAGACCACAGCGCCATCCGCATCCATTCTGGATGCTGTAGTCCATGACTAAAACTAATGAACTGAACTGAACTGAACTGAACTGAACACTGCATGCAGATTAGTGCACTGAGCACTTTGTGCCTCTTTGTCTTAAAACAAGTTGTTTTTCTTTCTTTTATGTACAGTGGTACCTCGTGTTAAGTACTTAATTCGTTGTGGAGGTCTGTTCTTAACCTGAAACTGTTCTTAACCTGAAGCACCACTTTAGCTAATGGGGCCTCCTGCTGCCGCTCGATTTCTGTTCTCATCCTGAAGCAAAGTTCTTAATCCGAGGTAATATTTCTGGGTTAGTGGAGTCTGTAACCTGAAGCATATTTAACCTGAAGCGTATGTAAACCCGAGGTACCACTGTATAAGACCACATTTACTAAAATGCAGCAGTGTTATTTTTTTTAAAAAAAATAATTTTTATTAAGTTTTTAAACAAATTTTAACATATTCAAAAAACTCAAATTACATTTTATATACTCAATATACCCCCCCACCCGTTAATTCCCCCAAATCCCCTTTTGGGTTTTGAATGTATTATTTTTGTTCTGCATATAGTTTATATCCCTTCTATGATAAAATAAAGAACCATAAAGAAGGCTGATCGCCGAAGAATTGATGCTTTTGAATTATGGTGCTGGAGGAGACTCTTGAGAGTCCCATGGACTGCAAGAAGATCAAACCTCTCCATTCTGAAGGAAATCAGCCCTGAGTGCTCACTGGAAGGACAGATCGTGAAGCTGAGGCTCCAATACTTTGGCCACCTCATGAGAAGAGAAGACTCCCTGGAAATGACCCTGATGTTGGGGAAGATTGAGGGCAGAAGGAGAAGGGGGACGACAGAAGATGAGATGGTTGGATGGTGTTCTTGAAGCTACCAGCATGAGTTTGATCAAACTGCGGGAGGCAGTGGAAGACAGAAGTGCCTGGCGTGCTCTGGTCCATGGGGTCACAAAGAGTCGGACACGACTAAATGACTAAACAACAACATGATAAAATAAATTTATTTCTTAATCTGTACTTAGTCTCTTAGTCTTTATTTTTATTTACTATTTGTATTTGTCTATTGTAAGTGTACAAGTGAGTTCATTTCAATATATTGTTTCTGTATATATATCTTAAAATGTTCCAAGTCCTTACTGTCTTTGTCTTTAAGTCTCTCCGCTTTGCCATTTCCGTGTATTCCATTAACTTTTCTTGCCAGTGTGCTGTAGTGGTTAAGAGCGGTAGTCTCGTAATCTGGGGAACCCGGTTCGCTTCTGCGCTACTCCACATGCAGTTGCTGGGTGACCTTGGGTTGTCACACTTCTCTGAAGTCTCTCAGCCTCACTCACCTCACAGTGTTTGTTGTGGGGGAAGAAAGGAAAGGAGAATGTTAGCCGCTTTGAGACTCCTTTGGGTACTGATAAAGCGGGATATCAAATCCAAACTCTTCTTCTTCTTCTTCTGCCATTGTTCTTTCGTTGGTATTTCATCGCTTTTCCATCTTTGAGCTAATAACAATTCTCGCCACTGTTGTTGCATACATAAATAAATTCTTCTTGTCTATTGGTATATCTTGTCCTGTAATACCTAATAAAAGGGCTTCTGGATTTTTAACAAAGGTTATCTTAAACATTTTTTTCATTTCATTATAAATCATGTCCCAATAATTTTTAATTAATTTGCAATTCCACCACATGTGATAAAAAGTACCCTCCTTTTCTTTGCATTTTCAACACTTGTTATGGCTCATTTTGTACATTTTTGCCATTTTCACCAATGTAATATAACATCTAGACATCATTTTCGTATAATTCTCTTTCAACAGTATACAATTTGTGAATTTCAGATTATTCTTGCATAGCTTTTCCCATTCTTCCAAATATATGTTATGTTCTACGTCTTGTGCCCATTTAATCATGACTGATTTCACCTCTTCGTCTTTTGTCTCCCATTCTAATAGTAAGCTGTAAGTTTTCTTTAATAGTTTATTATTCCCTTCTATTGTTTCTTTTTGAAATCTAGAAACAGTATAACTGAATCCTTTCTTACTATCTTCCTTAAAAATCTCATTTAATTGTCGATGTTGCAGCCAATCACAAACCTCATCCTAAATTTCTTCATACTCTTTTAATTTTAATTTCCCTTCTCTTTCTATCAATAAATCTCTATATGTCGGCCATTTTGCCTCCATATTTATTCTCTTGATTGACATCGCCTCTGTAGGAGCCACCCACCAAGGTTTTTTTTGCTCTAATAAATCTTTATTTTTTCCCCATACTTTTATTAGTACTTTTCTGATCATATGATTGTGGAATCCTTTATGTATCTTCCCTTTATTGTACCATAAGCATGCGTGCCAACCAAATCTGTTAGCATGTCCTTCCAAATCTAATAAGTCAGCATTTTCTAATTTAATCCAGTCCCTGATACAAGTAATGCAATTTGTAAATCTGGAAGGGAGAAGCCTCCTCTATCCTTCACACCTGTTAGTATTTTATACTTTATTCCTGGTCTCTTACCTTTCCAGATAAATTTAGATATGTCTTTTTGCCACTTTTCGAGGGAAGCAGCATCACTTATTACCGGTATTGTTTGGAATAGAAACAACTATTCTAGTGTTTCTGGTCGATCTCTTCACCTTTTCTCTTCCTTTCTTATATAAATCTGTAAAATAATTAACAAAAGCTCTCCTGATTTATTTTGGGTTTTCTATCACTTTATCATTTAATTTTATCTTATTTATAATATTTTTTGCTCAGTTTTGTTCAACTGCCTTGCCAATAATTTTCCTGGTTTATTTGCATGTTCAAAATACCTTTGTTTCATTCCTTTTATCTTCCACTCTACCTCTTCATTTATGATCATTGAGAAAATATTTTCTACTCTTCTTTAAATATACGTTCTTCTTGCTCTCTTATTCTTTCTTTTATCTATGGTGACATTTTATTTATTTATTTGTACTTATATGCCACTGCTTGCACACATAACCGTACGAGTCTGCCCTACTTCTGCTTTTTATTTTTTTTAAAAAGGTGGAAATAATATAATGTTAAATCAAAGGGTTAATTTGCTTGACTTAACAGTATTTTTATATCTCTTAATCATTCATACTCTCTAAGAAGTTGACACTGACTGGAAAATATTCCTTTAACTATTAATAAAAATAAATGTTAAAAGCAAGTTAACTTCAAGATAAGCAATATTTATATCTATGTGCCTCTCTCTCTTCTTCTGCTCTTACCAGTCATGAAGCTGGTGATCATTTGTTTACCAATTGCTTTACTTTACTTTACTTTATTACCATTACTACAACCTAGCTTCCTGCTGAGTCAACCAATGGACTTTCTGGATCCTCATGACCTCCCTGACATGAAGGTGAAGCAAAGAAAAATCCACTATAAGGTGGTACATGGGCATACATTGTTATTTGGTTTAGCCCAATCCATATTTGGTTCACTCCTGAACACAAAATAGAAGCTAACACTTCTTGGGGAAACACACTGTTGGACTGATCTCGAAGAATCTTCTTCTGTTCTACCAGTCATGTCACCAGTGCTGCCAGAAAACATGAGGACTGCCAGGAAACCATCAAGACCCATTAACCCAAAGTGCATATGAACTTAAACCAGAACAGTTTCAACAGTTCTGCATTTACTAAATGTTACCATGTTCCTTTTATATGCCTGTTGTCTTTGTCCATAAGAGTCCCATGGACTGCAAGAAGATCAAACCTATCAATTCTTAAGGAAATCAGCCCTGAGTGCTCACTGGAAGGACAGATTGTGAAGCTGAGGCTCCAGTACTTTGGCCACCTCATGAGAAGAGAAGACTCCCTGGAAAAGACCCTGATGTTGGGAAAGATGGAGGGCACAAGGAGAAGGGGACGACAGAGGATGAGATGGCTGGACAGTGTTATCGAAGCTACCAGCATGAGTTTGACCAAACTGCGGGAGGCAGTGGAGGACAGGAGGGCCTGGCGTGCTCTGGTCCATGGGGTCACAAAGCATCGGACATGACTAAATGACTAAACAACAACAACCATGTTCCTTTAAAAAAAAGAAAAACCCTTTTCAGGACAAGTGCTCACTGTATTAATTTCAATGTACTGCTCATTTCATTTCAATAGTAATGTGTGATAGCAGCCGGAAATAGGAAAGAAAATACAGACAATAAAAACTATGGAAATAATAAAAAAGCATGTTTTCAGTCCACTGAATCCTGAATATACAGTATGTTCAAGTTAATCTACTTTCCTTCCTTCCTTTGGGTACATTGTGATTTCATGAGGAGCAGAGGACCAAGACTTATTACTATCACATCCATTACTTCAGGAATACTGTGTCATCAAGTTTAAATGTACGCCTATTAAGATCTGAACAAACAGATTTTTGGATAACACAGGAAATCAACAGCACTATTGGTCTTCCTCTTTTGGTTTCTGACTTGAGATTCCTAGTCTTCAGCAATGCAGTTTGGCATTGTTTACATTGTTGCCCTTTCATGGATGCTCTTAACTTTTCCAGGTAAGGCATACATCAACATCAGAAATATTGAGACCTAAAGAAATATAGACTTGTGGTTCAAGGACCTGATCCCCGCATAGTGGAATGAAAACACAAGGAAACGTGATATAAGGTTAATGGGCAAGAAAAGGCCACAACTTTATTGATTTCAGCAAGTGAAAAGGTATTGGCTTAGGCATTGGATTACGTCAGCTGATTCCACCCACTCGGAGTGGGGTGAGTCTAAAAGGGGGGTTTATTCACCAGTAGGTGGAGCCTGTTGATGCTAATCCAACTATAAGCTCTCCCCTGATGTCACTGAGGGTCGTGCCATGGCCCCCTGCCACGCAGGCATCGGACAGAATACACGACCGGCGGATTCCTTTAACGGAATACCCAAAAATTGAAGGCATAGGCGATGGCCACACCTAGCCCTTCCACACACCACAACACATTATTCCAATGCCTAACCTACCCACCAATACCACGAAAGTTGTGACAATTGCTACGAGGTAGGCGAAAAAACCACAAAGCGTAATGCCAAATGGAAAAATTCCTACCAGGCCCCCCGGACAACTAGGGTGACCAACCTAAGGTCCATAGCAAGGGCAAAAGAAAACTGAGACCCTGAGCTCTAAGGGAGTGGAGGGTGGGTGACTCGTGACGGGACGACGAAGATTGAGGCCGGGTAGCTGGCGCAGCAGCAATTTACGCTGCCGTCCACGCCCCTTCAAAGGCACCTGGTTGGGTGCCTGCCCATGGGCGTGGGCGCCAGCCAGGTGAGTGGGAGGCAGGGGGCTAACGCCCTCTGCTTGAGGCGGAGACCGGCTCCCGCCCACAACCACTCCCCTCTTTTGCAGGAGGAGAGTCTTTATGCAAAATTGGGTAACAAGAATGAATGTGGCCTTCTCATAGGAGAAATACAGGCAAAGGAAAGCCGAAAGGAGACCCCATATTTGGAAGGGGCAAAGTGTAAACTGAATAATCCATCTACTCCTACCTTTGGGATAAATTAATATGCCAGTTTCAGTTTCTCTGCTCTGTTTACCCCATTTCTGAAAGAATTGCTGATTCTTTTCTAATTTTCACACAAAGCTGTGAACAATCATTGGTGTTCGTTCTCACCCAAAAGATGCTTTTCTGTTCATAGTTTTACTCAATCTATGTGTTTTTGCAAGAAAACTCTCCTGATGTAAGGCATTATTATCCAAATATTTCTCTAAAATAAATCCAATAATAGCTGCATTGTTTTCTACTCCTCCTGCTGATTTAGATTTGCTCCTGAGGTTTCAGGGTTGTGATAAAACCATTTAAAAAAATTAAACACTTAAAAAAATATCTGGAAAACTAAATTGTGACGTAGGAAGACATGTGTGCTGCATAGTAGGATGGCTGTGTTTCAGTTCATACATCGGCTCAGGAAATGCAAAGGAAGGAAGTTCACATTAGACTTCTGCACTAAATGAATTTCTCCCCATCCGGATCTCACCCATCCCAGGAGCTCTGTGTGCATGGGGGAACATATAGTCCATCACTTTTCAGTGTCACCCCTGAAGTGCAATGTACAATGTTGAGATAATATCAATCACCTACCATACAAATGCTTCATTTGCTGCATTTGAACATTCAAAACGCCAAAACGTGCTGAGCTTTATTGCTAATATTGTTGCACAAACCCCCAATCTTTGAGTGGTGCAAATTCCAGGGGTTACAAGTGCTTACCCTGGGTTTATGTTTCCTTCTGAAAATGAGGCACAACCGTGTTGTTATTATTTCATTTCATTCATTGAATTTATATAATGCTGTATACCCAGAGGTCTCAGGGCAGTTCATTATATTACGATATATGGTTTATTACCACATATGCAGTGGTACTTGTAGTTATGAACTTAATTTGTTCCGGAGGTCCGCGATGGGGTGAGCTCCCATTGTTTGGTTCCAGCTCCTGCCAACCTAGGAGTTCGAAAGCACGTGCAAGTAGATAAATAGGTACCACTCCAGCAGGAAGGTAAACGGTGTTTCCGTGCACTGCTCTGGTTTCGCCAGAAGCAGCTTAGTCATGCTGGTCACATGACCCAGAAAAAACTGTCTGCCGACAAATGCCGGCTCCCTCGGCCAGTAAAGCAAGATGAGTGCCCCAACTCCAGAGTCATTCACTACTGGACTTAACTGTCAGGGGTCCTTTACCTTTAACTTTTTTATGCCACTTAATTGTTCACACAAAGAAGGGTCTTAGATGATGGTTGCATGGTCTGGGGGAGTTTGTATGGGGGAGAGGAGGCCCTTGAGGTATTACAGTCCTGAGCTGTTTAAAGTTTTATAGGACAAAAACAGCACTTTGAATGGGCCCCAGAAACTAATTGGCAGCCACTGCAGTCAGGACTGCTGTTATATGCTCAAACTACCTTGTTTCAGTGAGCAACCTGGCTACTGAATTCTGCACCAGTAGAAGTTTCTGAACCATCTTCAGAGGCAACCCCATGTATTACATTGGAGTAGTCTAACCCAAAGGTCAGCGTAGCATAGACAACAGAAGTTAGGCTATCCTTGTCCAGGGAGGTGCATGGCTGGGCCACCAGCCGAAGCTGATGGAAGGCACTCTGGGCCACTGAAGCCACCTGACCTTCAAGCAACAGCAAATGATACAGAAATGCCCCCCCCCCCAGCTAAGTACCCGCTCCTTCGGAGGGCGAGTAACCCCTTTAGAAGTCTTTGTGATGCTTTGGTCTGTTGTGTTGTTGGTAAACCGTCACTTGAATGCTGCATTGTAACTCTGTTGGTTTATTTCCACCGTCTAGAACATTTTGTGTAATGTCTCTATTAACAACATAACCCTGGAAATCTTAAAATAAATCTCTTTTCTTTCTTCAGAGTTGAGTAAAGTGAAGAGAAACATATGCTTATTTCTGCAACTGAAAATACCCAAGCAACTAGATTGATCTGTTATTTGGCAGAAAATACTTCTATGGGATAGATTTTTTAAAGGGGGCAGCAGGGAGAATCTGCACTATTTCGAATAAACACTTTGCTGGGAAATAAGTGTAGACTTGTGCCCTTGTGAGATATGGATCACCAGTTATGGAAAATTTGTAAAGCGACAGAAATCTTTTTATTCGTAAAGTTAAGGAATTCGCCATGTTTGTTTTTTAGACATATATCAAAAATTGTGCTCAAGTTAAATCAAAAATGGTGCTGAAATTAAAGCAGCACTGGGTGTTGAATTTTTTTTGCACCTAGAGCAATTGCCCGTGTGATCTCCCCCCATTCCACTAGCCACACATTCTTATCTTATCAATGCTAGGAGGACTTTCTTCTATTTTCCTGTTTCATTTTTTAAGCTCAGATCTCAGATGGTTTCGTGGTCTATTGTTTTTAATTTTATTTCGTATGTTTTGAAAATCACATTTCATGTACAATGTTCACTGGATGTTCAGTCAAATTCATTCCTTTGTAAATTTTCACTTGAATGCTGGAATGTAGCTGCTTTGCTTATTCCCACACTCCAGAAATTATGTGTAACGTCTCTGTTAAAACTAAACCCCAGATTTTATGAAAGAAATCTCTTTTCTTTTTTCAGTGTTCAGTGGAGAGAACCATCTGATTCTTTCAGCAACTGACAAAACCCAAGCAACTGGATTAATCTGTTATTGACCTCCAGAAAATACTTCAATGGAATGGATTTATTTTGGGGCGGGGAACTGTAATATAATAATAAATATGTGACATGTTGCTGGGAAATGTGGGGGGGGGGGGCTTGGGTTGAGTTTGCAGTGGAATAAACTGTTTCCAAAGGTGCTAAGCTGTCATTGATTAGTGGGGCAGACACTGATTAGTAGTTTTCCTCTCTTGGCAGACTGCTAGTGCCTTACAATTCCCTTATTCCACCAGAACTGCAACTCTCAAATTTCTGATGCATAGTAACTGCCTGCATGGAGGTGTAAGACCGACTTTAGAGGAGGTCACCTCTTTCACAAGTTTCTAACTACCTACCAGCATAACAAAAAACAAGCTCACTTGCTTCCTGCCCACATAACCAAGAGTGTTAGTGAAATTTTAGACATTCAGGTTGTACACATGGTTTGCAACACAACTTTTGCCTTTAGTGTGAAATTGGTTTTTGCAATATCTTGCTTACATAACTCATCGTTTCTCTTACACCTCTACTATCTATCAGTCTTATAGATTGGGGGATGGGGGAGGCAGGTGATGCTGTGGTCTAAACCACTAAACCATTGGGCTTGCCAGTCGGAAGGCTGGCTGTTCGAATCCGTGTGACGGAATGAGCTCCCGTTGCTCTGTCCCAGCTTCTGCCAACCTAGCAGATCGAAAGCAAACCAGTGCAAGTAGATAAAGAGGTACCACTGCAGTGGGAAGGGAAACAGCATTTCTGTGCACTATGGCACTTGTCACAATCCTCCATGTGCCAGTAGCAATTTAGTTATGCTGGCCACATATCCCGGAAACCTATCTGTGGACAAATGCCAGCTCCCTCGGCCTGAGAAGCTAGATGAGCGCTGCACCCCATAGTTGCCTTTGGCTGGACTTAACTGTCCAGGGGTCCCTTACCTTTACCTTTTACCTTATAGATTGGGGTATGAACCAGTTGCTAGACTTCGCTTGTAGCTATAGCTATGGAAAATCACCCAGTCACCACCCGTTGCTCCAAATAATAAAGCATTTATTTACTGCCATTATTTGCATGCTGCTCAACAAAAAATAAAACAAGTTAATAGAAAGTAAGATATAAAATTGCAAAGTGAAGGCAGGTGTCAACACTGATGGCATTCCTCTATGACTGCCACTAATTATGACCAGCTGACATCTGTTTTGACCTAATATTGCCTGCCATTTTATTCTTCCTTCTGCTTCCAGAATTTCTTGCACCTGGGCCCCATGCTTACATTTTAAACCCAGCAATATGAAAGGATTCTTTCATTTGGCAAGCACTAGTAAAAAGCGAAAAGGGGGAATTCCCAGTTGTGCACAATTGGCATGCATGTTCCTTCTTACATGCACGCTGAAAATAGTGCCGGAAATGAGCAGGGCGCAATGGAGAATCCCCACTTACTTGCATCCTGGTCAGGTGCACAGGGGACCAGAGCGGAACCCTCAGAAAAGTGGGGATTGCCTGTACGGTGGTACCTTGGTACTCAAACTTGGTGTTTCCTGCTTGGCAGGGGGTTGGACTCGATGGCCCTTGTGGTCTCTTCCAACTCTATGATTCTATGATTCTATGATTCAAACGGCTTGGCTCCTGAACAAATTGGCTCCCAAATGCAGCAAACCTGGAAGTAAGTGTTCCAGTTTGTGAACGTTTTTTAGAAGCCGAATATGGGTGGTCAAGGGAGCTGTGGACTCAAAAAGATTGAAAACCACTGCCATATATGCCTGAGAGTCATGAACACATCTGCCCCATGTAGAGAAACACAGCATGAGTACTAACTCAGACAGCCGGGAGCAGTCCTCCTCCCCCTCCCTCTGACACAGAATGGAATGTTGATAAGGCGTTAGCAGAGAGTGGGGGGAAGAAAAGTCAGCTCGCTCAAGCACAGGCAGACTTGGAAAACAGGAGGAATAGCATTTCCTCACTGGAAGAGGAGGCAATAATCATCTGAACCCAAAGACTTGATATATGGGGAAGATATTAGACAGGAAGCAAACCCAGAAAGTTAAGGGTTATAGGTTCAGGAGGTTCTGCAGAAGCAGGAAGCATTCTTCAGAAGGGTCAACTGATTCGTAAGCCACAGACATTCAGTTAGACTTCCGAGGCTAATTGTGTGTTAAATCTTCAAGCTAAATACGCCTTGTGTGCTGTGTTATCAAGATGACAGCCTGGGCTCCTGACACTGAGGACTGCCAGGAAACTGACCTGCCCATTAACCCAAAGTGCATACCAACCTAAGCCAGAGATTTTGCCCAGCAGGAGGTTTTTGCAGTGCTGTGTGTTACAAAATGTGGCCTCGTTCTTTAAATTAACAAAAACCAAATAGCAACTTGTTTTGCGATTAGTACAGAGGGCTCACTGTACTAATCTGCATGCACTCTTCAGTTCAGTTCATTAGTTTTAGCAATGGACCATATCAGCCAGGAAGTGGAAAGAAAATACAGGCAATTAATTTTTTTAAATATAGACATTGAAAAGAATTAAAATCATGTTTCCATCTGGCTGCACTCTGAATGTACAAGTTAGTGTATTTTACTTCTTTTTGATGCTCCAAGACTTCATGAGGAGCAGTGGACCAAAACTTTCCTGCTATCACAACCTTTACATTGGTAATCTTAAATCTGAGGGCTGACGTGTAAGTGCCATTTGCAGACCTATAAATATGTGAGCATGCATTCTTTTTGATGACACATGAAATCAAGAACACTCTTGGTCTCCCTTCCTTGGTTTCTGACTTGAAATTTCCAGTCAAACTTCAGCAATGCAGATCAGCATCTTTTACATCATTGCCCTTTCAGGGATGCTCTTAGCTTCTCCAGGTAAGCCGTACATCAAAATCAGAATGTTCAGAAATGATGTGAAAATTGGGATTCAATAACCAAGATATCCTTCTCCTCCAATTCTGCAGAAGACTTTCCCCTCAAGATTAAGATGAAGACTACATGCCCTCATCTATCTTGCTCTCTCCTCCTCCTCCTTATCTAGATCTCTCTCATTCTCTCTTCACAAACCTCTCTTCTCACTCCTTCGTTCTTGTTTCAGTTGAGCAATTACTGCTGTCCTCCTTGGACTCTTCCACCTGCCCATCATCCTGTCTTGCTCAAGCCATTTCTTTACCATGCTGCCTGCTCTCGCTTATAAGGGTGTGTGTAGATGAGTTTGAGAGATGGATTTCTAGAATAATGGGTTTCTTGTTCCTCTAACACTGATAGACATCTAACTTTGAACACCATACAAAATGCAAAGTGGCATGGGCTGGTGAATATGTATCCACAGAAAACTTAGGGGAGAAAATCTCTCAGTACTGTACAAGCAAAAGGAAGGAGTGTGGAATGGATAGGCGAACCCTTCTTTAGAAGAGAGGAAGCATTAGCAGAATAATATATGACCCCCTTCCCTTGTCATGAATTAATCTGTAGGTGTTTGGTTTCTCTGATTTCTCCTGCTTGCATTTCTGCACCAGTCTCTGATTTTTTTTTTTTTAAATGATTCCACACAAAGCTGTGAACATACATTTGTGTGCATTTTCACTTAACATGCAAATTTCTGTTCATCATTTTCCTCCATATATGTGTTTTCGCAAGCAGTGCATTGTCACCAGAAATTACACAACGCTAACCAAAGGACAATGCATGCTGAACTTCAGTACAGTGGTACCTCAGGTTACATACGCTTCAGGTTACATACGTTTCAGGTTTCAGACTCTGCTAACCCAGAAATAGTAGCTCGGGTTAAGAACTTTGCTTCAGGATGAGAACAGAAATCGTGCTCTGGCGGCGCGGCAGCAGCAGGAGGCCCCATTAGCTAAAGTGGTGCTTCAGGTTAAGAACAGTTTCAGGTTAAGAACAGACCTCCGGAACAAATTAAGTACTTAACCCAAGGTGTTGTTGTTGTTTAGTCGTTTAGTCGTGTCCGACTCTTCGTGACCCCATGGACCAGAGCACGCCAGGCACTCCTGTCTTCCACCGCCTCCCGCAGTTTGGTCAGGCTCATGTTTGTAGCTTCGAGAACACTATCCAACCATCTCATCCTCTGTCGTCCCCTTCTCCTTGTGCCCTCCATCTTTCCCAACATCAGGGTCTTTTCCAGGGAGTCTTCTCTTCTCATGAGGTGGCCAAAGTATTGGAGCCTCAACTTCACGATCTGTCCTTCCAGTGAGCACTCAGGTCTGATTTCCTTAAGAATGGATGCGTTTGATCTTCTTGCAGTCGATGGGACTCTCAAGAGTCTCCTCCAGCACCAGAATTCAAAAGCATCAATTCTTCGGCAATCAGCCTTCTTTATGGTCCAGCTCTCACTTCCATACATCACTACTGGGAAAACCATAGCTTTAACTATACGGACCTTTGTTGGTAAGGTGATGTCTCTGCTTTTTAAGATGTTGTCTAGATTTGCCATCGCCTTTCTCCCAAGGAGCAGGCGTCTTTTAATTTCGTGACTGCTGTCACCATCTGCAGTGATCATGGAGCCCAAGAAAATAAAATCTCTCACTGCCTCCATTCCTCCCCCTTCTATTTGCCAGGAGGTACCAATGTATTATTATTAGAGGGTTAAAGGGTAATCCGTTCCATTCCAAAGCAGCAGCAGCAGGTTGCGATCTATAATTATCAAGTAAGAATGAGTGAATCCCTTAATCAAACAGTGTTCCCTTTCATTAGGATCTGCAGCATGGCCAAACAAAGCAGAAACTAGTGAAGATTGCCGTAAGGCTGAAGGATTTTGCACTGATGAGCCTAAATGCAACACACCTCAACCAGACCTAGGAACATGTGGTAATGGGACATTATGCTGTACAGCGTAAGATTAATATTTTATCTATGAACTCTAATGGAACATCTATTTCAGTTTTCACGTCTCTGTTCCTCATGTTATAAGCTGATGGCATGCTCTCAGAAGTCACTCCTCAACTTGGAACGAGAAGGATTTGGACTGTATCGAGGTCAGGGGTGTGGGAAGTGTTCAGCCTGAAGGTCCCAATCCAGTGGCAGATGTGCTATTTTGTTTTTCATCCCCCCCCCCCCCCCGTGCATTTTAAAAGTCAGATTTAGTGCTGCATATTAGTTGGATGTTCAGTCAAATTTGCTCATATGTAAATTTTCATTTGAGAAATTGTCAAAATTAATAATGTACAGGTCATTGGCATTTTTGTGATATGGAAGTTTGTTGCTTATGGAGTGTCCCCCCATATGTGTTTGTGTGTGTGTGTGTGTGTGTGTGTGTGTGTGTGTGTGTGTGTACTGTCTCTGTGTTAACACATAAACCCAGTAATCACAGAATATATGTTTTTCTTTCTGCAGATTTTATTAAGGGTAAGGTGGAGAGCAACTTTTGCTTATTTCAGCAACTGATATTACCCAGATGAATAGATTGATCTGCTGTTGTTTGGCTTCCAGAAAATACTTCAGTGGAATTGAATTTTTTGAAACATCAACAACAACCCTGTATACTATTTTGAATAAAATGTAATATGTTGCTGGAAAATGTGTGTGGGTTTGTGTTCTTGTGAGATGTGAATCCACTCTTGCGGAGGATTTGCAAACTTCCAGAAAGCTTTTTATTTGTAAAGTTAAGAAAACCATCAGGTCCTCCATGTTGGTTCTCTATGGGTATACCAAAAATTCTGAACATGTTTTCTGCAAAGACTCCCCATTGCTACCAAAGTGGTTTAAGTACCATTTGGCTATCAGATGACCAAAAGCCACCACTTCATCAATATTAACACATTTCTCTGAAGTATTATGAAAAACGTCTCAATGGGATGCCTTCATTGACAGGGCAACAGACTGTCCCTGTTGATGATAGGCAATCCTTGATTAGTGGGTTTGGTGCAGAGGCTGAACTGATACCTATTATGGATGCTATATGAGTGGATTTCTTGCCTTTGGGCCTTTGAGGTTCCTTAGAATTCCCCGATTCTGCTGGAGATGCTACCCAGGAATTCTGGATGGATGGGAACTGCCTGAAAGGAGGTGCAGAACTGCCCTTAGAAGAGGCCATCTATTTAGCTGGCTTGTAAGTACATATAACAAAGATACTAGCTCACTTACTTCCTGTAACATAATCCAGGTGGCTAGGAGCCCAACATTCAGGTTGTAAATGTGGTTCATCACCCAGCCTTTCCTTTTAATGTGAAATTGGGTTTTGCATGACTCACACCTCCACCCTTGAGAGGTCAGAGGGCTGTGTAGAGGTTACATCTGAGGACAGATGTTTAAGTTTGATGTTTTATCATGTTTTTAATATTCTGTTGGGAGCCACCCAGAGTGGCTGGGGAGGCCCAGCCAGATGGTATAAATTGTTGTTGTTGTTTTGTTGGTGGTGGTGGTGGTGGACATAGCAGTCGACACAGAGATTTCTCCAAGTGGTTCTTTATACTAAGCTGGAACTAAACTGAACTGCAAACAGCTCAGCCGGCCTGCTTTTATAGGCAGCCGGCTGTCGACATTGTAACAATAACAACCCAGTGTTTCCTGCCTAAATTAACTTACATGGACCTGAGTGGTAACTATATACACAATACCCCTGGTGGCCAGGGTGAGAACTTCAATACATAACGCCCCTCCCCACCGAGATAAGGCATTTGTTACCATCATAGTGGTTCCATTACATACAGCAATACCCTTATTGGTTTCAGTAAGGCACATAAGCATATTAATTGACCCTATAGCTTTACATGTGCAGTTTTTCTGGTGAACATAGTCTTTTAAATAAGCTGGGCACTTGGAAACCCTGCCAGACCACCGAGGGCCAGTACCAGAGTCTGGGTGGCCGCCCGATTCTGGATGCGATTGTGGTGTGACCAAATGTGGTATTGACCCCGAGTTCCCTGGCTCTGCTGCTGTTGAAGGAACCGCAGTTGTCCAAGTCTCCGGAGAGCCAGGCAGACCCACTGAAACAGCTTGGCTCGGCTCCATGCCCGTAGTTTGTGAGGAAGATGTAGGTGGAGCCTCGCCTTCCATTAGTGACCGCTCTGGAGCTGGGGCCACAGTTGGGGGCACAACAGTAGTGTCCAAATCCCCAACCCTGCACCTTGACATCTGCTTCTCACGTAAAAGGCCCCTTTAAACAAAAGGAAGACAGCATACCAAAGTCATAGGAGACTCCAAGAAAGACAGCAGTATTATGAACTCATCAAGTGAAAGAAGAATGGAAGACATGTGGGAGGGGGGGAAAGAGATCTAGAAAAGTAGAGTGAGAGAGAACAAAGTAAAGTCTTCAGCAGAATTTTTGGAGAAGACCACATTCCATTTTTTGCCCCCCCCCCCCAATAAGTCTATATTTCTTTAGGACTTGATATTTCTAATTTTGATGTATGCCTTACCTGGAAAAGCTAACAGCATCCATGAATCAGCAATGATGTAAACAATGCCAAACTGCATTGTTGAAGACTAGGAATCTCAAGTCAGATACCAAGAGACAGAGACCAAGAGTGAGATCAAGATTCCCTGTGCTTCTACTTAAAAACAAACAAACCCAAACAGAATAACTACTTGTTTTAAGACAAAGAGGCACAAAATGTTCAATGAACTAATCTACATGCACTGTTCAGTTCAGTTCATTAGTTTTAGTCATGGACCATAGCAGCCAGAAAATGGATAGAAAATACAGGCAATTAATTCTTTTAAAGTAGACGTTGAAAACAATAAAATCATGTTCCCATCTGGCTGGACTCTGAATGTACAATCTACTGTATTTTACTTCTTTTTGGTGTACCAAGACTTCATAAGGAGCACTGGACCAAGACTTCCTGCTATCACAACCTTTACTTTGGTAATCTTCAATCCTAGGGCTGACGTGTAAGTGCCATTTGGGTTTTCAAGGAGAAGAGAAAGGAAGGAAGATAATCACAGAATGCTCTCCAAGTTCTCTGTAATATCAAAGACCTAAAGTTCACCAGTGTGTACTGTTCTGAGGTGCACTGCTACACAAACTCTTCAGATTAAAGTTCCTGTTAGAAGGTGAGTAATGGAAGGAAACCGACGGTGCCTTTTTCTTAAGCAGTTTTGCTCCCACCCTCGAGTGGGGGATAAATTGGGCACATACCAAATCCCCTAGGAAGAATTGGAGGAGCAGAAAACTTTGTTTTTAACAGACCTAGGTTGGCTCTAGAAACAGCAAAAGAAGTGTTTAAGGAAAAAACATTGTAAAGCTTATAATGGGAAATCAATTTGCCGAATGTTCGAACTCTCCATCGCAGTGTTATAATGTATTTAAAGCACTTAAAAAACAACAACCCACACCTAATGTAGCTGGGTCCCTAATCTCCTTCTGAATAACTATTGGAAAGAAGACACAGATCAGGTGTAACACAGACCGGGTGGATTTCTATCGATACAGATACAATTCCTGTCAGGGACTCTTGATAACAACAAGCATAGTTAATTAAAAAGAAGATTTAATGCAAAAACAAACAGAGTTCTCTGGAGTGGCTATTGTAGTCATCCATTCATAAATCAAAGATGTCCCTTCTAAGTCGGGTGTTTCCAGCGCCACCAGAAACAGGTGAACTTCCTCTTGTGACGTATTCTGTCTTGTGGACCCTCCCCCATATGCTGAGACCTTAGAGAAAGGGGGTGAGCTCCCTCCCCTTCCTTATTCTCTGACAATGTTCTTCCATAGTCATTTCCTCCCTCTGAGCTGATTTCATTTCTAGTCTCTGTATTTTGAACTTCACTAGCCCACTGACAGGCTGCCAGCACTTTTGTTATCAGCTGGCTTTCCTAAGGTCTGGGGAGTTGTCTCTGGGCTATAAACCTCCTGTTGTGCAGTTAACTCCCTCTCTTTCTGCCTGCTTTCTTTATCTGACTGTAAATCTTTCATTGGAGCCTGGTATGCCCCACAGAGAAACTTACGGTCTTCAAATAAAAACACCTTGAAGGTCCCAGGCCACAGAGAAGTTAGGCTGGCCTCAATGAGAGCCAGTGCTTTTTCGGCTGTGGCTCCGATCTGGTGGAACACTCTGTCACAAGAGACCAGGGCCCTGCGGGACTTGACAACTTTCCGCAGGGCCTGCAAGACAGAGCTGTTCCACCAGGCCTTTGGCAAGGGCACAGCCTGACTCCCTCCTTCGGCAATCTTCGCAGAGCTCTGGCCCAATGGCTGCCAGTGGCTTGAATTAATTAATTTTAGAATGAATGATTTTAGAGTGTTGTTTATGCTGTACTTTTGTACTGTTTTATTGTTGTTAGCCGCCCTGAGCCCGGCTAAGGCTGGGGAGGGCGGGATATAAATAAAATTTATTATTATTATTATTATTATTATTATTCATTCATGACAATCCCAGTCTTGAGACTGGTCCACACCCCTATTACCCATCAATCAATGGGCAGAGGGACGAGTCATGAAACTAGTATATACTTCCAAAACCCCAATTTTTATTAAAAGAAAAAGGCTGTATGACCACATCAACAATCTGAATGTCAGGAGAGTGTGTGACATGTCACTCAGGCCTTTATACATGTGAGTTATTCCTCTGGAAGTAAATTACCCTCTAGCTGTATTCTATGTAGCTACAGACTTGAAGAATGGGTGACCTCCTCAAAGGTCAGTTCTATGCCTCCATGCAAGCAGTTCCCATTCAACTGGGATTTGTGGGTAGAATGAACAGCGGAATCAGAGAATTGCAAAGAACGTGAAAGCTCATGTAGACCAGAGACCTGCCATGGCAGGAAATCAACATCTGTGATAGGTCTCTTCCTCAAAGTAACTAATCATGGTTCTTCCTTATACCTTGGCGAAATGTGTTGTTATTGTTGCAGGCCAAATGGCATTAAAACCAAACTGGCAGTAATGGTGAGTCTTGGCAGAAAAGTGTTATTTAACCTGAGCACAATTTGTGGTATACATGTAGAGAACAAACATGGACGACCTGAACTTTACAAAAAAAGAGAGATTTCTGTAGCTTCACAAATTGTCCACAAGGGGTTTCCATGTCTCAGAAAGGCATAAACCAACACACATTTTCCATCAACATATCAAATATTTATTCATAATAGTACACAAATTTTCTCAAAATCCCCACATCATGGAAGTATTTCCGCAGGCCAAATTAGCAGCACGTCAATCTCATTCTTTGGGTTATATCCTTTGCTGAAAGAAGCAGGTGTTTCTTTCCATTTTAATCTTAAGGAGTTCTGAATAAAGGAAAGACATTTCTTTAGTGATTCACAGGTTTATGTGTTAACAGAGAGAGCACACAAACACGCAAACATTTCTTTAGACTGAACCAGAGTGGGGGGAGAAACCCAAAGCCAGTGTCTGAATGTGGCCTCCCAGGCCTCCCCAGCTGACCCTTGACAGCCCGAGCTACACATTCTCTCTCAAAGTCACACAAAATACTGGTTCTACTTTGCCTGCCAGGAATGTGTCATTGAAATAATCCCTTCCTCTTGCTTGGAAGGTGTATGGGATAATTATCGCAGAAGATTATTGTACTTCGAGGAGATAGTGTCCTGGCATGGTCAGCTTTTCTGCCTCTGGTCCCTTCCTGACTCTGGCTTCTGTGTTTTATTGCTTTCAATATCCCTTGTGAAAAGGTATTTTGATGTGTTGGTGACACTGGTCAACAAAGCCTTTGATGTATCGCCTGGCATTTTTGTCTTTGGATGTAGAATCGCTCATAGTTGAGCCTGTATTATCCTAACAGGGCACAGCATCTATAAAATACCGTATTTTTTGCTCTATAAGACTCACTTTTTCCCTCCTAAAAAGTAAGGGGAAATGTGTGTGCGTCTTATGGAGCGAATGCAGGCTGTGCAGCTATCACAGAAGCCAGAACAGCAAGAGGGATTGCTGCTTTCACTGCGCAGCGATCCCTCTTGCTGTTCTGGCTTCTGAGATTCAGAATATTTTTTTTCTTGTTTTCCTCCTCCAAAAACTACGTGCGTCTTGTGGTCTGGTGCGTCTTATAGAGCGAAAAATACGGTACCTAGTTTCTTAGCATGCCAGTTGGGAGCTCTGCGTAGGCTGGGGGAAACTTTGCCACTTCGCCACAGGGCTTCCCAGTGGCTGATTGCAGTGCGTGCTTCGTAATGTATATACTGCTTGCTGTTTGGAATAAAATCTGTAATCTTCTCAACCACTTGCGTTTGTATTGATTCTGAATCTAATCTTAAAAGAACCATCTTGCATTTGGCAAGACAGAAGGAAGACAGGGAGATGTATGCACACATACAAAACTCAGAATTATTCTTGTTGCCACACCCACATTTGTCTCTGACTCCATCCACCAATGGGATGGGGCCCTTGGAAGGATGCTCAAAAGGAAATATGGCTCTTGGTTTTTTAAAAACATCTCACTAAACATGGCCTCAATGTACTGCAGACCCTCCATGTGTCCCTTTTTTCCAGGGACAGTCCCAGATTCACAGAAGCTTTCCCAGTTTCAGATTTGATTCAGCAATGTCCCACTTTTTCTGAGGACATCCCTATTTTCATCGGAGACATGTTGGGTGGCATTGTACGATGTCTCTATTTTCACTGGAGGGTATGGGGTTATGTGACCCACAAGTCAAGGAGATAAGTAACTATACAACCTTGAGAAGATACCTGAAGTCAGCCCTTTATAAAGAAGTCTAAATTTTGAGACTAATTTCTTTAAGCATTTTATTTTATCAATACTTTAAGAAACATGTTCTATTTGAGTTCCATGGAAGAACTAGGAAGAGAACTTACTGTGCACAGCATGGCACGCCTGTAAGACAAGTTGCATCACTCACGACCTTCTCGCATTTAGACTTGCATTTCCCACCAACCTCGAAGCATGTACGAGTATCCCCTGCATGGACAAATCCTAGATAGAGAGATTTTATTTTATTTTATGAAGGCATTTCCACATTCTGACATTCCTGACCCCATTATCACCCACCATTGCAACTGCTTCTTTGAGCTGCAGTGGACTACCTTTAACCATCTCATAAGAATACCAGAGATCAACATGTATTGACATTTTGAATTTTCAGATGATTTCAATTCAGTTTTCATAAGGTAGGTGTTACTATGTCTGCACTGAGCTTTCCATTTCGGGAGTGACACTGGAATGTAATGCATTACGTTGAATCCAGTGAACAGGGCCAAACCTCTGGAGAGGCAGTTGCCACAAGTTGCAATCTGGAAGGGGTAGCAGATTTGCCTCTGGGTGCTGCCCTCACCTTCCTGCCTCCTTGGTCACAGCAGTGACACCTCCTCATCCCTGGGA
Organism: Podarcis muralis; assembly: GCF_964188315.1. NCBI lineage: Eukaryota > Metazoa > Chordata > Lepidosauria > Squamata > Lacertidae > Podarcis > Podarcis muralis. The sequence goes on from NC_135657.1 coordinate 7,810,240, forward strand.
CAGTTTCTTCAGGAATGCAGGAAAGCTTTCCTTCTCCCACTCTTCCCATTCCTTCTCCAGTTCCTTCTCTATCCTTTCTGACTCTCCAAATTTTCTGGTCTGAAATCCTCACTTGGCTTGGGTGCTTGGCTTGCAGTATTTAAGGTTTCAATGCTGCGTGACTTCCAGGGAAGGGGCTTAGTACTTCCCAACAGCTTGTACCGCATCAGTAAGTGCTAGTAGAATGAAGAGCTGAACATTGCCCTACTGACATGTCAACCCTGCCTTGCCTACTGCAGTCAATAAAGTTTTGGCCTGATTTAAACCAATGTCTGGTGTCTTGTCTCTGTTATTTCAGGGCTCTCACAGGTCACAGAATCACCTTCCAGGGCAAACCCTTTTCCTGCTTCACCTTGCTTGTTCTTCAATATTTTCCTGCAATGAACTTTATTTGGACACATCAGACTTTGCACTTCATATGGCAGTAAAAGGCAAATATTTATGAATGTCAGACAATCTTTTATATTAGAAATCCTAATCTCATGTTCAAAACACATTTACACACACCCTCATAAATCTGGAAAATGCAGCATAGCAAAGAGATGGTGTGAACAGGATTGGATGATGGAGCAGAGTCTGAGAAGGGCAACAGCATAGGTCAAGGGAAACAAGAATGAAGGAGGGAAGTGTTGAGAGTAGATGCAGAAGGAAAGAAAGAGAGAGGTTTAGAAAGAGAGAGGAGATGAAGCAACAAAGATCAGCCATATGGCTTTATTAGCATTGAAGAAAAAGTCTTTAGCAGAAGTGGAGGAGAAAGCCATGCTAGTTAACGAACCCCAATTTTCACATTATGTCTGAATATTCTGATTTTGATCTATGCCTTACCTGGAGAAGCTAAGAGCATCCCTGAAAGGGCAATGATGTAAAAGATGCTGATCTGCATTGCTGAAGTTTGACTGGGAATGCCAAGTTGGAAACCAAAGAAGGGAGACCAAGAGTGCTCTTGATTTCCTCTGTCTTCCAAAAGATTGCATGTTCACGTATTTATAAGTCTGCAAACAGAACTTACACGTCAGCACTGGGATTTTGTGTCCTAAAAGTACTGGATGTAATAGCAGGAAGTCCTGTACTCCTCATAAAGTCCTGGTGCACCAGAAAGAAGTAAAATACACTAACTTGTACATTGATAGTTCAGTCAGCTCAAGACAATATTTTTATTGTTTTCTGTGTTTTTATTAAATTGCCTATATTTTTCTTCCTGTTTCCTGCTGCTATAGTTCATGGCTAAAACTAATGAACTGAACAGGATGTACAAATTAGTATGGTGAGCATTTGAGTCTCTTTGTCTTAAAAGAAGGTTTCCTTGTTGTTGTTATTTTAAAGAATAAGGCCACATTTAGAATTTGGGGGGAAACTCCAACTGGGCAAAATATCTGGATTAGTTTGGTGTGCACTTTCAGTTGATGAGGCAGTCCTCAGGTTTTCTGGCACCACTGCTCCCATGACTGGCAAGAAGATGTGACCAAAAGGAGAGCCTTGTTGTATCAGACCAAAGGTTCATCCAAGATCCTGTTCTGACAGTGGTCAGCCGGATGCCCATGGGAAGCCCACCAATAAGACATAACCACAGGAGTGTGCCTCACCCATAGATGACAATATTAAAAAAATTAAAATAGGGAAAAAGTCATACAAATTGAAAGCCTATGCAGATGATCTGGTAATTACAGTAGAAGATCCCAAGACTCCCTTCCAAAAGTAATAGAAAAAATTCAGGAGTTTGGGAAAGTAGCAGGATTTAAATTAAATAAAAGTAAGATGAAATTATTAGTTAAAAACTTAAAAGGAGACAAAAGAGAATGATCACAAATTACAGAAACAGAAATCCATAAAAAGTTAAATATTTAGGAATGTGTCTCACAACTTGAAACATTAATATTCCTAAAGATAATTATGAAAAATGTTGGAGTGAGATAAAAAGAAATCTAGAAATATGGGGAAGAATGAACCTTTCCTTATTAGGAAGAGTTGCAGCAGTCAAGATGAATGTTTTGCCAAAAATGTTGTTTCTATTCCAAACAATACCGGTAATAAGTGATGCTGCTTCCCTCAAAAAGTGGCAAAAAGACATATCTAAATTTATCTGGAAAGGGAAGAGACTGGGAATAAAGTATAAAATACTAACAGATGTGAAGGATAGAGGAGGCAATGCATTATGAGGCAAGTTGCATTTCTTGGATCCGGGACTGGATTAAATTAGAAAATACTGATTTATTAGATTTGGAAGGACATAATAACAGATTTGGTTGGCACGCATGTTTATGGTACAATAAAGGGAAGATACATAAAGGATTCCACAATCATATGATCAGAAAACAACTAAAAAAAGTATGGGGGGAAATATAAAGATTTATTAGAGGGGGAAAAAACCTTGGCGGGTGGCTCCTACAGAGGCGATGTCAATCAAGAGAATAAATATGAAGGCAAAATGGCCAACATATAGAGACTTATTGATAGAAAGAGAAGGGAAATTAAAATTAAAAGAGTATGAAGAAATTAAGGATGAGGTTTGTGATTGGCTGCAACATCGACAATTAGATGAGATTTTTAAGGAATATAGTAAGAAAGGATTCAGTTATATTGTTTCTTGATTTCAAAAAGAAACAATAGAAGGGAATAATAAACTTAAAGAAAACTTACAGTTTACTATTAGAATGGGAGACAAAAGACGAAGAGGTGAAATCAGTCATGATTAAATGGGCACAAGACGTAGGATATAACATATATTTGGAAGAATAGGAAAAGCTATGCAAGAGTAATCTGAAATTCACAAATTGTAGACTGTTGGAAGAGAATTATATGAAAATGATGTCTAGATGTTATATTACATTGGTGAAAATGGCAAAAAATGTACAAAATGAGCTCTAACAAGTGTTGAAAATGCAAAGAAAAGGAGGGTACTTTTTATCACATGTGGTGGAATTGCAAATTAATTAAAAATTATTGGGACATGATTTATAATGAAATGAAAAAAATGTTTAAGATAACCTTTGTTAGAAATCCAGAAGCCCTTTTATTAGGTATTACAGGACAAGATATACCAATAGACAAGAAGAATTTATTTATGTATGCAACAACAGCGGCGAGAATTGTTATTAGCTCAAAGATGGAAAAGTGATGAAATACCAACGAAAGAACAACGGCAGAAGAAGAAGAAGAAGAGTTTGGATTTGATATCCCGCTTTATCAGTACCCAAAGGAGTCTCAAAGCGGCTAACATTCTCCTTTCCCTTCTTCCCCCACAACAAACACTGTGAGGTGAGTGAGGCTGAGAGACTTCAGACAAGTGTGACAACCCAAGGTCACCCAGCAACTGCATGTGGAGTAGCGCAGAAGCGAACCCGGTTCCCCAGATTACGAGTCCACCGCTCTTAACCACTACATCACACTGGCAAGAAAAGTTAATGGAATACATGGAAATGGCAAAGCGGAGAGACCTAAAGACAAAGACAATAAGGACTTCAAAAATGATTTGGAACCTTTTAAGATATATATACAGAAACAATATATTGAAATGAACTCACTTGTACACTTACAATAGACAAATACAAATAGTAAGTATAAATAAAGACAAGAGACTAAGTACAGATTAAGAAATAAATTTATTTCATCACAGAAGGGATATAAAACTATATGCAGAACAAAAACAATACATTCAAATACATTCAAAACCAAAAAGGGAACATGGGGAAATTTGCGGGGGGCGGGGTATACTGAGTATGTAAAATGTAATTTGAGATTTTGAATATGTTAAAATTTGTTTTAAAACTTAATAAAATTAGTATTTTTAAAAAAATAACACTGCTGCATTTTAGTAAATGTGGCCTTATACTTAAAAGAATGAAAAACAACTTGTTTTAAGACAAAGAAGCACAAAGTGCTCAATGTACTAATCTGCATGCACTGTTCGGTTCAGTTCAGTTCATTAGTTTTAGGCATGGACTATAGCATCAAGAATGGATGCGGATGGCGCTTTGGTCTAAACCACAGAGCCTAGGACTTGCCGATCAGAAGGTCAGTGGTTTGAATCCCCGCGATGGGGTGAGCTCCCATTGTTCAGTCCCAGCTCCTGCCCACCTAGCAGTTCAAAAGCACGTCAAAGTGCAAGTAGATAAATAGGTACCGCTCCGGCGGGAAGGTAAACAGCGTTTCTGTGCGCTGCTCTGGTTCACCAGAAGCAGCTTAGTCATGCTGGCCACATGACCCAGAAGCTGTCTGTGGACAAACACCGGCTCCCTCGGCCTATAGAGCGACACGAGCCCTGCAACCCCAGAGTAGTCCGCGACTGGACCTAATGGTCAGGGGTACCTTTACCTTTACCTATAACATCTGGAAACGGGGAAAATCACAGGCAATCTAATTTTAAAAAGACATTGAAAACAATAAAAATCATGTTTCAAGCTGGCTGGACTCTGAATGTACAAGCTACTGTATTTTACTTCTTTTTGGTGTACTAAGATTTAATGAGGATCACTGGACATAGACTTCCTGCTATCACACCCATGACTTTAGGAATATTAAATCTGAGGGCTGATGTGCAAGTGCCATTTGCAGACCTATAGGACGTATGGGAAAGGTATTACACAGGAAGCAAATCCAGAAACGTAAGGGTCATTTGTTGTTGTTGTTTAGTTGTTTAGTCGTTTAGTCGTGTCCGACTCTTCGTGACCCCATGGACCAGAGCACGCCAGGCACCTCTGTCCTCCACTACCTCCCGCAGTTTGGTCAAACTCATGCTGGTAACCTCAAAAACACTATCCATCCATCTCGTCCTCTGTCACCCCCTTCTCCTTGTGCCCTCCATCTTTCCCAGCATCAGTGTCTTCTCCAGGGAGTCTTCTCTTCTCATGAGGTGGCCAAAGTACTGGAGCCTCAGCTTCACAATCTGTCCTTCCAGTGAGCACTCAGGGCTGATTTCCTTAAGAATGGATGCGTTTGATCTTCTTGCAGTCCATGGGACTCTTAAGAGTCTTCTCCAGCACCATAATTCAAAAGCATCAATTCTTCGGCGATCAGCCTTCTTTATGGTCCAGCTCTCACTTCCATACATCACTTCTGGGAAAACCATAGCTTTAACTATACGGACCTTTGTTGGCAAGGTGACGTCTCTACTTCTCAAGATGCTTTCTAGGCCTGTCATTGCCCTTCTCCCAAGAAGCAGGCGTCTTTTAATTTCATGGCTGCTGTCATAGGGTCATAGGTTGAGGATATTCTGCAGAACCAGGAAGCATTCTTCAGAAGGGTCAACTGATTCATAAGTCATAGACATTTAGTTAGACGTCCAAGGCTAATTGTTTGTATTGCAATAAGTCTTCATGTAAAATACGACTTGCGTGCTGTGTTATCAAGACGGCAGCCTGGGCTCCTGACACTGAGGACTGCCAGGAAACCGACCTGCCCATTATCCCAAAGTGCATAGCAACCTAAGCCAGAGATTTTGCCCAGCGGGAGGTATTTGCAGTGCTGTGTTACTAAATGTGGCCTCGTTCTTTAAAATAACAAAAACCAAATAGCAACCTGTTTTAAGACAAAGAGGCACAAAGTGCTCAATGTTCTAATCTGCATGCACTCCTCAGTTCAGTTCATTAGTTTTAGCAATGGACCATAGCAGCCAGAAAGTGGAAAGAAAATACAGGCAATTTTTTTTATTAAAAAAAAATAGACATTGAAAAAAATAAAAAATCATGTTTCCATCTGGCTGGACTCTGAATGTACAAGCTACTGTCTTTTACTTCTTTTTCATGCTCCAAGACTTCATGAGGATCAGTGGACCAAAACTTTCCTGCTACCACATCCAGTACTTTTAGTACAGCAAATCCTAGGGCTGACGTGTAAGTGCCATTTGCAAACCTATAAAAACTTGAGCGTGCATTCTTTTTGATGACACAGGAAATTGATAGCAGTCTTGGTCTCCCTTCCTTGGTTTCTGACTTGATATTCCCAGTCAAACTTCAGCAATGCAGATCAGCATCTTTTACATCATTGCCCTTTCAGGGATGCTCTTAGCTTCTCCAGGTAAGCCGCACATCAAAATCAGAATGTTCAGAGATGATGTAAAAATTGGGATTCAATAACCAAGATAGCCTTCTCCTCCAATTCTGCTGAAGACTTTCCCCTCAAGATTAAGATGAAGACTATATGCCCTCGTCTACCTTGCTCTCTCCTCCCCCTTTTCTAGATATCTCTCATTCTGTCTTCACACACCTCTCCTCTCACTCCTTCATTCTTGCTTCAGTTGAGCAATTGCTGCTGTCCTCCTTGGAGTCTTCCACCTGCCCATCATCCTGTCTTGCTCAAGCCATCTCTTTACCATTCTGCCTGCTCTCGCTTATAAGGGTGTGTGTAGATGAGTTTGAGAGGTGGATTTCTAAAATAATGGGTTCCCCGTTCCTCTAAATTGATAGACATCTAACTTTGAACACCCTTCTTTGGAAGGGAAGAAGCATTAGCAGAACAATATATGAACCCCCTTCCCTTGTGATGAATCAATCTGTATGTGAAGCAAAATTAAAAAAAAAAAATCCTTCCAGTAGCACCTTAGAGACCAACTAAGTTTGTGAGTGGTTAATGCTATGAGCTTTTGTGTGCATGCACACTTCTTCAGATACACATTCAGAAGGATTTCTAAAAAAAATTGTTTCAACTATGGCAGACCAACAAGGCTACCTACCTGTAACTAATCTGTAGGTGTTTGGTTTCTCTGATTTCTCCTGCTCCCATTTCTGCACCAATCTCTGATTTTTAAAAAATATGAATCCACACAAAGCTGTGAACATACACTTGTGTGCATTTTCACATATGAATTTCTGTTCATCATTTTCCTCCATATGTATGTTTTCATAAGCAAAAACCTCTCATATAACACATTGTCACCCCAAAGTACAGAAAACCAGAGGAAAATGCATGCTCAACTTCAGTATTATTATTATTATAGCGTTAAAGGGTAGTCCGTTCCATTCCAAAGCAGCAGCAGCAGGTGGTGATCTATAATTATCAAGTAAGAATGGAGGAATCCCTTAATCAATGTTTTCTTTTTCTAGGACATGCAGTGAGGACAGAGCCAATACAATCTACTGAAGATTGCAGTGCAATTAAAGGATTTTGCACTAATGAGCCTGAATGCAACACACCTTACCCAGTCCAAGGAACATGTGGAGAAGGCACATTATGCTGTTTACAGTAAGATTAATATTTTATCTATGAACTCTAATGGAACATGTATTTCAGTTTTCACATCTCTGTTCCTCATGTTATAATCTGATAGCATGCTCTCAGAAGTCACTCCTCAACTTGGAGTGAGAAGGATTTGGCTGTTCCGTCTTTCAAATATGTTTGGTGACATTTTTATATATTTATTTGTGGCTATATACCACTTTTCAACCACATAGGTCAAGAGGGCGTTTGTGGGCCTCCCGTTGTTCCATTATTTTTTAAATTAACAAAGTTGGCAATAAAAAGCCAGAAGAACCACGTACTATTTAATCAAAGGATTCATTTGTTTGTTTGATTTAACAGGAATCTTATATGGCTTTATCGTTCGTAATTTCTAAGAATTTTACATCCCATATAAAATCAAACATTAAAAGCAAGTTAATCTTGGGTTGCCATGTTTCAAAATGTTAATATTCAGACAGAACTGATTTTTTGGGGGGGGGTGGAGATCTTGAGCTGCTTTTTGGGAGATGGAAAAATTGTTGAGGTTTTTCTTTGGGGGTGGGATCTAAAAAAAAAAAAGGAATTGTGGAGCTTTTTAACGAATTTTCACCTAAAAAATTCACAGGTGTTGCCTATTTGCAAAAAGTGAACCAAATCGGGCAAAAGTGCATCCATCTCCAACCTGGTGCCCTCCATACATTTTAGACTACAAGTCCCACAATCTCTATCTGCATTGATGGGGGTTGATGGGTCTTAAAGCCCAAGAATGCTAACATTCTAATGCTAACATTCAATGAAAAAGAACAAATAAGAATAAGTTTTTTAAAAAATTAACTTATTTATATCACAATCCTTGGAATGGAAATTATTCCAAGGCACCTTGCTTGTAACACTAAACTACATTTTTTACAGAAGACACACTGTATTGAGGTCAGGGGTGGGGGAAGTGTTCAACCTGAAGGTCCCAATCCAGTGGCAGATGTGCTGTTTTGTTTTTCATCCCCCCCCTGTGCATTTTAAAAGTCAGATTTAGTGCTGCATATTAGTTGAATGTTCTTTTTTATAGATATTTATTGAAATTTTCAAAATATTACAAAATACAAAAAAGAAAAATACATTAAAAAAATTAAAAATAGTTAAAAACAATTCCATCTTCCTTTACTTAACTTTCATTTGCTTATTTCCCAGACTTCCTCACCCCTCCCTTTCCTGTATTCCAATTCAATTTGTTAATTCAGCAAATCCTTCCCCACTTTGTTTATCCTAATCTTTCATTGCATTGCCTTAATCTATTTTCCTCATTATCTTATAAAGAACCTTATAATTCAAAACCTAAATCTTATTTTTACTAACTTCTCATAACCATTATATTCTTTCCTGATCCTTTAAACATATGTACTAAAGCCAGGCAGTTTCATTTCAAACATCCTTCTAACATTCATCAGTTATGTAAGACAGTCCTAGTAACAAAATAAAGAAGAAAAAAATAAAACAATCCAATCTTCATCCAGCATCCCTTCATCCTGGTACCAGGTTTGTCAGTCCATTTTATCCCATTGAACTAGCACATTAACCTGGTAATCTTATATCCGAGGCTCTTAAGTCTCTTTCATGTCCCTTCCACGATTTTTCTTCATATTCTCCTTTCACTCGTGTGAACTCCAACTTAATAATGCTTTTGCCCCTTTTCAACCAATCAGTCCCTTTTCCACAGTCCAGACTGAGCTCCATGTAGTCCTTAAAAGCATATTTCAAAATCCCTCCAAAATTTAGAGCCCCCATATCTCCAAACCTCTCACAGCCCATTGCCAGACTCGGAAAGTCCATATATCCCTGCTCAGGGGGGTCAATCCAACCCCCCATTTCCAAACCAGTCCAAACTTTATCTTTCTGAGTCTGATTTTTTCGAAGATCAGTTGTCAGATCCAAAGGCTCATGTTCCTGCAGGGCCGCAGCTTCCTCCATCTCTGGCTCCAGTTCTGACTCCCAAAATTCAGCAGCATCCTCTTCTTTCATCTGTTCTGTCAGGGCGCACTCCTGGTTTGATTCCTGGGTAGGTGTCAAAATTAATAAACAAGTCACTGGCATTTTTGTGATATGAAAGTTTGTTGCTTATGGAGTGTTCCCCCCGTTTGTGTGTGTGTGTGTGTGTGTGTGTGTGTGTGTGTGTGTGTGTGTACTGTCTATTTGTGTTAACACATAAACCTAGTGATCACAGAATATATTTTTTTTACTCTCTGCAGATTTGGTACAGGGTAAGGTGGAGAGAAACATTTACTTATTTCAGCAACTGATATTACCCAGATGAACAGATTGATCTGCTGTTGTTTCGCTTCCAGAAAATATTTCAGTGGAAATGAATTTTTTGAAAAAACAACAACAACCCTGTATACTATTTTGAATAAAATGTAATATGTTGCTGGAAAATGTGTGTGGGTTTGTGTTCTTGTGAGATGTGAATCCACTAATGCAGAGGATTTGCAAAGTTTCAGAAAGCTTTTTATTTGTAAAGTTAAGGAAACCATCAGATCCTCCATCTTTGTTCTCTATGGGTATACCAAAAATTCTGAACAAGTTTTCTGCCAAGACTCCCCAAAAGTGGTCTAAATGCCATTTGGCTATCGGTTGGCCAAAAGCCACCACTTCATCTATATTAACACATTTCTCTGAGGTATTATAAAAAACTCCTCTGTGGGATGCTGTCATTGACTGGCGACAGACTGTCCCTGTTGATGATAGGCAATCCGTGATTAGTGGGTTTGGTGCAGGGGCTGAATGGATGGTATATGAGCAGATTTCCTGCCTTTCGGGATTTGAGGTTCCTTACAATTCTCCGATTCTGCTGGAGATGCTACCCAGGGATGGATGGGAACTGCCTGAAAGGAAGTGCAGAACTGCCCTTAGAAGAGGCCATCTATTTAGCAGGCTTGTAACTATGTATAACAAAGATACTAGCTCACTTACTTTCTGAACATAATCCAGGAGGCTAGGAGCCTAAGTGACATTTTAGATACACACCCAACGTTCAGGTTGTAAATGTGGTTCATCACCCAGCCTTTCACTTTAATGTGAAATTGGGTTTTGCATGACTCACCCCTCCACCCTTGAGAGGTCAGAGGGCTGTGTACAGGTTACAAGCTTTGACTAGTACCTGTTTATATGAAAATTTCCTATGAAAAGCTACCCTATCTGTGTAAAACCTGCTCTGCATTTTAGTTTCACCTCCAGTAGTTATTCAGGACCAAATTATATCTCTTAAAAACAAAGTTGTGCTTTCCCCATTCCCATTCATTGCTATGAGTTTTGGTGGCGCCTGCCCTGTGGAATGCTCTCCCATCAGATGTCAAGGAAATAACCAACTATCTGACTTCTAGAAGACATCTGAGGACAGATGTTTAAGTTTGATGTTTTATTATGTTATTAATATTCTGTTGGGAGCCACCCAGAGTGGCTGGGGAGGCCCAGCCAAATGCTATACATTATTGTTGTTGTTCTTTTGTTGTTGGTGGTGGACATAGCGATCTGGCACTCCCCCCCCCCACCTTGAGCCTGACCTCCTGGAACCTGGTCAGCACGGTGCGGATGCGCTCAAACAGCTGCTGATTTGAGTCTGGGGATACCAACACATCATTGAAATATGGTACCATGCCTGGAAGCCCCTGCAGGAGATGCTCCATGAGGCTTTGAAAGATGCCAGGAGCCACACTCACCCTGAACTGTAGCCGACAGCACCGGAACGCCCCTCGGTGGGTGACGATCGTCTGAGCTTCAGCGTCATCGTCGTCAACAGGCAGTTGTTGATAGGCTTGGCCAAGGTCCAGTTTAGCAAATACCTTGCCATCACCCAGGGAATGCAGCAGGTGGTGGACAACGGGAACTGGATAAGCGTGCTACTGAAGCTCCTTGTTGGTTGTGGACTTGTAGTCTGCACATATTCTCACTGACCTGTCTGGCTTAACAGGTGTGACGATGGGGGTTTCACGCAATCAGCTCCAAAACGCCTTGTGCAATCAGCTTGTCAAATTGTTCATCCACCTTAGCTTTGAGAGAGAATGGAACCTGGTGTGACTTTAGCTTGATGGGGGCAACTTGCGGATCAAGGCTAAAGGAGATGGGAGTAACAGTATATTGGCCCAAAGTGCCGTCAAAAACCTTAGCAAAGTCTTTGATTAGGCCAACAACCTCCGCGTCAGAGATGCAGTTGATGCCGGTGACTTCCAGGCTGAGGGCATCAAACCAGTCTAGCCTTAGGAGGCTAGGCCACAGGCCTTCAACCACCACCAATCGGAGCAGGCTCGAAAAATTCTTGAAAGCAACCCTGAACTGGCCGATGCCTATCATGGGGATGTTGTTTCCCTGGTAGTCTCTCAGATATATGCGGTGTGGGTTGAGTTGCCTCTTGGACAGCTTGGGCACGAGTCTTTTGATGGTGCTCCAGGATATGACAGACAAGGCAGACCCGGTGTCAATCTCCATGTCACATGGAGCTCCTTTGATGAGCACGGTGACTTGTAGCTTGCGAAGCGTAGGCAAATTGGATTGGCCAATCGTCAATCTAAACAAGCAACGGCAGTTGGTGAGGGCGAAACAGCTTCCATTGGTGGACCAGGGTGAAGATTTGGACTTGGGAGACGGTGAAGGGGGCATGTTGGGGCTAAGACCAAGGAATTGGTGGTGGATTACAGGAAAAAAAAGGCGGACATTCAGCCCTTGTATATCAACGGGGAACGGGTGGAGAGGGTGGCGGAATTCAGGTTTTTGGGAGTAACTATCGATCAGGGCATGACTTGGAGCGCAAATACCACTGCTCTGGTGAAGAAGGCCCAGCAGAGAATTTATTTCCTCAGACTTTTGAAGAAGAACAATCTGAGTGAGAGACTGCTGGTGTCCTTCTACCGAGGCTCCATAGAGAGCATTCTTACATACTGTATTTGTGCTTGGTTCTCCAGTTGTACAGCTAGGGAGAGGAAGGTGCTCCAGAAGGTCATAACCACAGCCCAAAGGATTATTGGTCATCCTCTCCCATCTTTGGAAGAACTGTACGGTTCCCGTTGTCTTAGGAAAGCAAACAACATCCTGCAGGATTCATCTCACCCGGGACACAGTCTGTTTGCACTACTGCCTTCTGGCAGGAGATATAGAAACATCAAGTCAAGGACAAATAGACTGAAAAACAGTTTCTATCCAAGAGCTGTGGCCTTTTTGAATGCTGTAACTCGATAGTGTGACCTGGGAGTTTGATGGGTGTTGGTGTGGGTGTGGCTGGAATGTGGTTTGTTTGGTTGTTGTTGTTGTTTTGCTTTTGTTGTTTTTAAGGGATGGCATCCAATTTCGTTGCACTTGTGCAATGTTGCACTTGTGTAATGACAATAAAGAATCTATTCTATTCTATTCTATTCTATGTTGGACGGAGCAGATTGGCAAGACTTAGCAATGTGGCCCCTTCTGGAGCATCACCGACAGATGGCGTCTCTGAATTGACACTTGATATGGAAATGATTGCCTCCACACCCAGCATATTCTGATTTGTCCTTGTACCTCTTTTTGAACTTCCTGAACTCCTGCTTCGTCTGGTATACGTCATTGTCTTTGCTTGGGGGCGCTACATTACTGCTGGCCTCCTCATGGTGCACTGGGATTAGCTTCCTATCAGGATGCAGGCTGCTGTCCTTGAGAATCTCCTGGGCGAAGAGCTTTTGAGGTTGCAGCCTCCTCAATGGTCTTCTTCAGTGTGAGGTCTGGCTTGGCGAGAAGACGCCGTTGCAGACGGTTGTTCCAAACCCTGCAGACAATTTGATTTGAGTTGTAAGTCTCAGAACTCACAGTACAGTGCGGCCTTTCGGAGGGTGGCGATGTAGCTGTTGATCGACTCCCGCTCTGCCTGGTCCTGGTGGCAGAACGCATTGCAACAGCAATTTTGTATGGCTTTGGAGTGTAGTGGTATATGAGCTTCTCTTTTAGCACGTCCCATGGCGCTGCCTGGACTGTTAGTGGCGCGACCAAAACTTGGGCTGTCCCGAACACCTTAGGCCCACAGAGGCTGAGGAATAGGCCCCGCTTATGCTCCTTTGAGCCTTCCATCAGCTTGTTTGCTTGGAGGTAGCAGGTGAGCCGAGCAAGGTAGGAGTCCCATGATTCAGAAGCTGGGGCAAATGGCAGTAGAGGCACAAGTGAACCATTGTTCCGATGATGAATGGAACACAGTGCTCTAGCCAGTACAATCAGCTCTTAATTGGGTTCTGTTCAGCGATTTTGCTCAGTGTTTCAGCTCAGTGATTCCCCTCAGTGAGTGTCCGAATCTGGCTGTGCTCTGATGTCCATCCGATCCCACCTTCGCTGCCATTATTAAGTTGTGGCTGGACATAGTAGCTGACACAGGTATTTCTCCAAGTGGTTCTTTATAGTAAGCTAGAACTGAACTGAACTGCAAACAGCTCAGCCGGCCTGCTTTTATAGGCAGCCAGTTGTCAACATTGTAACAACAACAACCCAGGGTTTCCCGCCTAAATTAATTTACGTGGACCTAAGTGAAAACTATATACAAAATACCCTTAGTGGCCAGGGTCTCCTTTTGAGAGCCAATGTGGTATAGTGGTTAAGAGCGGAAGACTCGTAATCTGGTGAGTCGGTTTCACGTCTCCGCTCCTCCACATGCAGTTGCTGGGTGACCTTGGGCCAATCACACTTCTTTGAAGTCTCTTAGTCCCACTAACCTCACAGAGTGTTTGTTGTGGGGGAGGAAGGGAAAGCAGAATGTTGGCTGCTTAGAGACTCCTTCAGGTAATGATAAAGCGGGATATCAAATCCAAATTCTTCTTCTCCTTTTGGTCACATCTTCTTGCCAGTCATGGGAGCAGTGGTGCCAGAAAACCTGAGGACTGCCTCATCAACTGAAAGTGCATGCCAAACTAATCCAGATATTTTGCCCAGTTTCCCCCAAATACTAAATGTGGCCTTATTCTTTAAAACAACAGAAACAAGGAAACATTGTTTTAAGACAAAGGGACTCAAAGTGCTCACCATACTAATTTGTACATACTGTTCAGTTCATTTTACTACTTTTAGCCATGAGCTATAGCAGCAGGAAACAGGAAGAAAAATACAATTTAATGAAAACACTAAAAATATTGAGCTGTATTTTACATCTTTTTGATGCTTCAAGACTTCATGAGGAGTACTGGACTTCCTGCTAACACATCAGTGCTTTTAGGATACCAAATCCTAGGGCTGACGTGTAAGTGCCGTTTGCAGACCTATAAATACGTGAACATGCAGTCTTTTGGATGACATAGGAAATCGAGAGCACTCTTGGTCTCCCTTCTTTGGTTTCCAACTTGGCATTCCCAGTCAAACTTCAGCAATGCAGCTCAGCATCTTTTACATCATTGCCCTTTCAGGGATGCTCTTAGCTTCTCCAGGTAAGGCATAGATCAAAATCAGAATATTCAGACATAATGTGAAAATTGGGGTTCGTTAACTAGCATGGCTTTCTCCTCCACTTCTGCTAAAGACTTTTTCTTCAAGGCTAATAAAGCCATATGGCTGATCTTTGTTGCTTCATCTCCTCTCTCTTTCTAAACCTCTCTCTTTCTCTCCTTCTGCACCTACTCTCAACACTTCCCTCCTTCATTCTTGTTTCCCTTGATCTATGCTGTCGCCCTTCTCAGACTCTGCCCCATCATCCAATCCTGTTCACACCATCTCTTTGCTATGCTGCATTTTCCAGATTTATGAGGGTGTGTGTAAATGTGTTTTGAACATGAGATAAGGATTTCCAATATAAAGGATTGTCTGATATTGATAAATATTTGGCTTTTGCTGCTGTATGAAGTGCAAAGTCTTATGTGACCAAATAAAGTTCATTGGCAGAAAATATTGAAGAACAAACAAGGGGAATCAGGGAAAAGGTTTGCCCTGGAAGGTGATTGTGTGACCTGTGAGAGCCCTGAAATAACAGAGACAAGACACCAGACATTGGTTTAAAATCAGGCCTTGTAGGCAAGGCAGGGTTGACATAGCTGTAGGGCAAGGTTGAGTTCTTCACTCCACTTAGCACTTACTGATATGGTACAAGCTGTTGGGAAGTACTAAGCCCCTTCCTGGATGTCACCCCGCATTGAAACCTTGAATACTGCAAGCCAAGCAGCCAAGCCAAGTGAGGATTTCAGACCAGAAAACCGGGAGAGTCAGAAAGGATAGAAGAGGAACTGGAGAAGGAATGGGAAGAGTGGGAGAAGGAAAGCTTTCCTGCATTCCTGAAGAAACTGTCCCAGGGATGAGGAGGTGTCACTGCTGTGGCCAAGGAGGCAGGAAGGTGAGGGCAGCAGCCAGAGGCAAATCTGCTATCCCTTCCAGATTGCCACTTGAGGCAACTGCTTCTCCAGAGGATTGGCCCTGTTCACTGGAGGAAACATGCAATCCATTACGTTCCAATGTCATTCCCAAAGTGGAAAGCTCAGTGCAGACATAGTAACACCTTATGAATGCTTAATTTAAATCATCTGAAAATTCAGAAGGGCAATACATGTTGAGCTCTGGTATTCTTATGAGAGGGTTAAAAGGTAGTCCACTGAAGGTCAAAGAAGCAGTTGCAATGGCGGGTGATAATGGGGTCAGGAATGGCAGAATATGGAAATGCCTTCATACAATAAAATAAAATTTCTCTATCTAGGATTTGTCCATGCAGGGGAACCTCGTCAATGTGAGGCTATTGGTGGGACTTGTGGGACTCAATGTGAGAGGATCGTGCGGAGCGCAGTTTGTCCTGAAGAGACCATATGCTGTGTACCGTAAGTTTCCTTCCTGGTTTTTCAAATCCATGGAACTCAAATGGAACATGTATTGATAAAATAAAATGCTTAAAGCAAATTAACCTCGAAATTTAAAACGACCTGATTTCTTTCTTTCTCTCTCTCATGTTTAAATTTATGCCCATTGATTAATTATTCATCTTTATTGCGGTCCAAAGACCCATAACAGAGATTCAGAATACAGATTCACACAGACAACCCCCTGGGAGAGGAAGACCAAGACAATATTTGTTTAGTCTTAAGTATGATGGTCTCTGATATGTATGACTACCAAAAGAAACTTTGCCACGGCCACTGTGATATCATTAGACTTGTCGTCCAGAAGATATTTTGTATAGTAGGCTTCAGATTTACCCGGCCGATTTGCCAGTAGGCGTTTAACGTTGATTATCTGCTCCCAGTTAGTGGGCAACATTTATTTCATATCCTTTTTCAATTGCATTTTTTTCAATACAAAACTTTGTAAAGCTTAGAAGGGACTGCTCAACGTATCTGTTATGTTATTTTTACACTCACTTTCATTAATATACATTTTCTCTTCAACTTGATGTCTCACTAAGAGTTTTCTAATATGGTTGCAACAAAACTTAAAATACCACCATATACTTCCCATTTCCCCAAGCTGTAAGAATCATGTATGATTTGGGCCATTTTTAAAGCATTTGCTTTATGTACAATTAATGAAGTGCAAACCATCCGAAACCTTGTGCCCTTTAGATGTTTCGGATTACAAGTTCCCATATCCCTGTCCATATTGATTGGGGCTCACAGGTATTGTAGTCCAAGACAACTTAGATATGAGTCAATGTTCAGACACCTTTAGAAAAAGAATAAGAAAATGAGCTTTTTTATGATTACCTGGAGGAGTTGGGGTGGGTGGGTGAATGCGAATAAGTGGAAAACTTAGTTTAATGCTATTAATTATATTTCATAGCCCCTAACATCAACATTAAACTATGTTTTTAGCAACACACACACAATGCACATACCCTCAAACATTTCTATGATGGAAATGGAAATGTCCTATTCCATCATCATAATAATTATATTATTTATACCCCACTCATCTGACTTGGTTGCCCTTGCCACTCTGGGCAGCTTCCAACATACATAAAAATGTAATAAAACGTAAAACATTTTAAAACTACTCTATACTGGGCTGCCTTCAGATGTCTTCTAAAGGATGTATAGTTACTTATGTCCTTGACTCGTGGGTCACATAACTCCATACCTTCCAATGAAAATAGGGACATCATACCATGCCCTCCAACATGTCTCCAATAAAAATAGGAATGTCCTCAGAAAAAGTGGGACATAGCGGGATCAAATCTGAAACTGTGAATTTGGGACTGTCCCTAGAAATGAGGGACACATGGAGGGTTTGCAGTACATTGAGGCCATGTGTGGTGAGATGTTTTTAAAAAACCAAGATCCATATGTAAAGAAGCTGAAGGAACATTCTTTCACCTTTGGTGGACGTGCCCAAGGGTTAAGGCTTTCTGGGAAATGATTTATAATGAATTAAAAAAGGTATTTAAGTATACCTTCCTTAAGAAACCAGAGGCCTTCCTTCTGGGCATTGTCGGCCAAGGGGTGCTAAAGAAGGATAGAACTTTCTTTATGTATGCAACAACAGCAGCAAGAATACTCATCGCAAAGCACTGGAAGACACAGGATTTGCCCACTCTGGAAGAATGGCAGACACAACTGATAGACTACATGGAACTGGCTGAAATGACTGGCAGAATTCGAGACCTGGGAGAAGAGACGGTGGAAGAGGATTGGAAAAAATTTAAAGATTATTTACAAAAACACTACAAATTGTATGAATGCTAGGAGAATGCACGATTGAAAGAAACATGGCAGCAGCAAAATTATTGTAAGATATATGAGAATATGTGACGTCTAAGGTAATGTTGAAATTTGAAGCAATATTTTGTTCAATATTAGCAGTTTAATTTATGACCAATATATTCTAAAGCGGAAATTGAATATTTGAGATTTATAAAATAAGAATGGGAGTAAGGTAACAAACTGCTGTATATAACTACATGGTCGGGAATGCAGGGAAGGGTGATGTGAGGAAGTCCAAAGTTTATGAAAATATGATTTATGAATATTTTTATTTTATCTGTATTTTCTTTCTATATTCTTACTTTTTCTTATAATCTTACTTTGATTTTTTTTTGTTTCTTATGTGTTTGATGTTATTCTTGTTGTTTAAAAAATTCCAATAAATATTTTATTTAAAAAAAAAAAAAACCAAGATCCATATTTCCTTTTGAGCATCCATCCAAGGGCCCCATCCCATTGGTGCATGGAACCAGAGACAAATGTGGGTGTGGCAACAAGAATAATTCTGACTTTTGTATGCATGCATGCATGCATCTCCCTATCTTCCTTCCAAGCAAGAGGAGGGGATTAGTTCAAGGACACGTTCCTGGCAGGCAAAGTAGATCCAGAATTTTGTGTTACTTTGAGAGAGAATGTGTAGATCGAGCTGCCAAGGGTCAGATGGAGAGGTCTGGAAGGCCACATTCAGACCCTGGTGTTGAGTTTCTCCCCCACCCCGCACCCCAGTTCAGCCTACAGAAATGTGTCTGTGTGTGTACTCTCTCTATTAACACTTAAACCTGTGAATCACTAAAGAAACCTCTTTCCTTTATTCAGACATCCTTCCGATTAAAATGGAAAGAAACGCCTGCTTCTTTCAGCAATGGATATAGCCCAAAGAATGAGATTGACGTGCTGCTAATTTGGCCTGCGGAAATACTTCCATGATGGGGGGATTTTGAGAAAATTTGTGTACTATTATGAATAAATATTTGATATGTTGATGGAAAATGTGTGTTGGTTTATGCCTTTCTGAGACGTGGAAACCCCTTGTGGACAATTTGTGAAGCTACAGAAATCTCTCTTTTTTTGTAAAGTTCAGGTCGTCCATGCCTGTTCTTTACATGTATACCACAAATTGTGCTCAGGTTAAATAACACTTTTCTGCCAAGACTCACCATTACTGCCAGTTTGGTTTTAATGCCATTTGGCCTGCAACAATAACAACACATTTCACCAAGGTATAAGGAAGAACCATGATTAGTTACTTTGAGGAAGAGACCTATCACAGATGTTGATTTCCTGCCATGGCAGGTCTCTGGTCTACATGAGCTTTCACGTTCTTTGCAATTCTCTGATTCCGCTGTTCATTCTACCCACAAATCCCAGTTGAATGGGAACTGCTTGCATGGAGGCATAGAACTGACCTTTGAGGAGGTCACCCATTCTTCAAGTCTGTAGCTACATAGAATACAGCTAGAGGGTAATTTACTTCCAGACGAATAACTCACATGTATAAAGGCCTGAGTGACATGTCACACACACTCCTGACATTCAGATTGTTGATGTGGTCATACAGCCTTTTCCTTTTAATAATAATTGGGGTTTTGCAAGTATATACTAGTTTCATGACTCGTCCCTCTGCCCATTGATTGATGGGTAATAGGGGTGTGGACCAGTCTCAAGACTGGGATTGTCATGAATGAACCAGCTCCAATGAAAGATTTACAGTCAGATAAAGAAAGATGGAGAGTTCGAACATTCGGCAAATTGATTTCCCATTATAAGCTTTACAATGCCTTTTCCTGAAACACTTCTTTTGCTGTTTCTAGAGCCAACCTAGGTCTGTTAAAAGCAAAGTTTTCTGCTCCTCCAATTCTTCCTAGGGGAAGAATTTTTCAAGAGTGGGCCTTAGGAGGGCATTAAAATTGTTTGATGCTTACTGCAAATCAAATTTTCTTACAATTAATCATGCAAAGTCCAAAGTCCTAATTTTCACCCAGAGTCGAAAAACCTATAATTGGAGAATAGATGGAAAAGCCATCGACCAAGTCTTTAAATTTCAATACTTGGGAGTCCTTCTCCAACACAACATGGGCATATGTATTAAATAGAGCTAAAGCCCTTTCCTTTGCGCTACTGCGTTTTTTCTTTTCAGATGGGGCCTTCCATATTCCATCAGTGTTAAAAGTTTTCAAGGCAAAGGTGATTGCAACAATAGCATATGCAATCCCAATATGGGGGTCCTTTGTTAATCTAACCCAATTGGAGGTAATCCGAAACCAGCTGCTAAGAAGGTTGCTAAAATTACCCAGGTGTGTAGGCAATACTGCTATACGACTCGAACTAAATGTTACATCTCTAGGAACCACATTATGGAAATGCATCCTCTGTTACTGGTTGGCATTATGGCATAAACTTCCAAATCTCCACTTGATACAGTGTCTCTGGAGAGATGACTTCCCAAGCCCTTGGGCAAAAATAATACATGGGAAACTTGTGTCCTTAGGACTATCTCCATCTGAACTACTAAAATTGGATTTAATTTCTGCCAAGAGAATTATAACTCACAAATTAGAGGAGATGGATTTACAATTTAATATTGCGACAGGTGGTGGCACCTGTTCGCCGATAAACCTTGGCTTAACACCACCAACGAAACTTCCATCTTATTTAACTACCTTATCTGTGGTGATGCACAGGTATGCCTTTATAAAGGCTAGATTCAATGTTTTCCCATCAAATGTGTTGGGTAACAGACTCTCCAACGGACAGATCTCACTCCTCTGTGACTGTAAAAGTGGATCTATAGAATCGTTATATCATATAATCTTCTGTTGTCCATTACATTCGGCTCCACGGTCCAAGTTTCTGGCCCCATATTTATCGAGAATTGCTGACAGACCTCAGGAAGCCCAAATAATATACTTATTAAACGACGAAGACTCAAGTAGATCCCTTGCAATCGCTAGATACCTGATTAATGTCTTATTTCATAAGAGGAGAATTGGATCACTGTATGACTCTGACAGCTTAGCCAAACTTAAGAACCATCAATAAGTGCCAGAACTAAGACGCATATCCCCCAAAATCCGAGGGATTTGAATTGTGGTTGACACAGAGGGAGCTTATTGTATATAGTGTTTACTTAATTGAAGTAAAATTGGTTTTATATGGGTGTTTTAACTTGGAACTGTTTAAATTGTTTGTTTATGGATAAATTTTGATGTATTGTTTTAGATATGGGCCAATGGCCGTAATAAATCAAATCAATCAATCAATCTTCCTAGGGGATTTGGTATGTGCCCAATTTATCCCCCACTCGAGGGTGGGAGCAAAACTGCTTAAGAATAAGGCACCGTCGATTTCCTTCCATTACTCACCTTCTAACAGGAACTTTAATCTGAAGAGTTTGTGTAGCAGTGCACCTCAGAACAGTACACACTGGTGAACATTAGGTCTTTGATATTACAGAGAACTTGGAGAGCATTCTGTGATTATCTTCCTTCCTTTCTCTTCCCCTTGAAAACCCAAATGGCACTTACACGTCAGCCCTAGGATTGAAGATTACCAAAGTAAAGGTTGTGATAGCAGGAAGTCTTGGTCCAGTGCTCCTTATGAAGTCTTGGTACACCAAAAAGAAGTAAAATACAGTAGATTGTACATTCAGAGTCCAGCCAGATGGAAACACGATTTTATTGTTTTCAATGTCTACTTTTAAAAAATTAATTGCCTGCATTTTCTTTCCATTTTCTGGCTGCTATGGTCCATGACTAAAACTAATGAACTGAACTGAACAGTGCATGCAGATTAGTTCATTGAGCACTTTGTGCCTCTTTGTCTTAAAACAAGTAGTTATTCTGTTTGGGTTTGTTTGTTTTTAAGCAGAAGCACAGGGAATCTTGATCTCACTCTTGGTCTCTGTCTCTTGGTATCTGACTTGAGATTCCTAGTCTTCAACAATGCAGTTTGGCATTGTTTACATCATTGCTGATTCATGGATGCTGTTAGCTTTTCCAGGTAAGGCATACATCAAAATCAGAAATATCAAGTCCTAAAAAAATATAGACTTGTTGGGGGGGGGGGGGAATGGGATGTGGTCTTCTCCAAAAATTCTGCTGAAGACTTTACTTTGTTCTCTCTCACTCTACTTTTCTAGATCTCTCTTTTTCCCTCCCACATGTCTTCCATTCTTCTTTCACTTGATGAGTTCATAATACTGCTGTCCTTCTTGGAGTCTCCCATGACTTTGGTATGCTGTCTTCCTTTTGTTTAAAGGGGCCTTTGAACATGAGAAGCAGATGTCAAAATAAAGGATAATTTTTTTCCGAGATAGAGAGAGAATGAGAGAGAGAGACTAGCCTGTTTTATATTTTATCACATGCTGGATTTAGGGGATGGAAATATCTTGCATGCAGCCTACTTCCTCTTCCCTCAAACTAATAACACTATATTTAGGTTAAAGGGTATTCCATTCTGTTTCAAAGAATTGGTAGCCATTGACTAATGATGATGGGGCCAGATATGTCAGAATATAGGAATGCCTTCATCAAACAAACTTCTCTCTCTAGGATATACCTGTGGAAAAGATCCACCAAAGAATGAAAAAGCTTGCAAAGGCAAGGATGCAGTCTGCACTACCAAGGATAAATGCCCTGCCCCCCGCCGTCAGAACATAAAATGTGATATAGGCAGATTTTGCTGTGCAATGTAAGTTCTCCCCCCTCCTTTTTCAAATTCATGAAACTCAACTTATGCACTCCCTATTCCCAATGTTTATATTTAATGGTTATATTTAATGGTTATATTTATATCCCTATTCCCAATGTTATTATCTAAAGTGCTCCCAGCCCACTCTTCAACTTGGAGTGGGAAGGCGTTTACTGTCCCTTCTTTCCAATATATTTGGTGAAATTTTTACTTGTTCATTTGTTTGTGCTTATATCCCATGTTTCTTCCACACAGCTCGGGAGGGTGTGCATAGTTCTCCTTCACCTCTATTTATTTATTTTTTATCATTTAAAAAATCAGTGGGAAATACAAAATCAAATCATCTGCAGAATTTTCAATCAATTGGTTCATTTGATTGATTTAACAGGATTTTTATACTGCTTAATCATTCATAATATTTAAGCAGTATTATTATTATTATTATTATTACATTTTATATTCTTCAAGTGAAAATCAGAATATAAAATTACAAGATAAAAATACAAAAAACACAATAGAAGCAAGAACAATGTTCTCCCTTTGGGTTCACTTCCCTAGGTGACTTCACACAGTGGTGTAGTATGGGTTGCCAGTGCCCAGGGGCATGCGGAGGGTTTGTCTGGAAAGGTCGCTTCCTGGTTCACGTGGAGAAGCTGTTTTCAACAGAGCCAAGTGATGGAAGTGGACAGCTATAACTGAAGCAGCACTGGATGTTGAAATGTTGTGTGCCTAACAATTTTTGTGCCTAGAGCAACTGTCCCTGTGACACCCCCCCCCCCCCATTCCACTGGCTACACATTCTTATCTTATCGACACTAGGAGGACTTTCTTCTATTTTCCTGTTTCATTTTTTAAGCTCAGATCTCAGATGGTTTCGCGCTCTATTGTTTTTAATTTTATTTTGTATGTTTTGAAGCTCACATTTCATGTACAATATTCATTGGATGTTCAGTCAAATTCATTCCTTTGTAAATTTTCACTTGAATGCTGGAATGTAGCTGCTTTGCTTATTCCCACACCCCCGGAACATTATGTGTAATGTCTTTGTGAAAACGAAAACCTGGAAATTATGAAAGAAATCTCTTTTCTTTTTTCAGGGTTAGTTAAAGTGGAGAGAAACATCTGCTTCTTTCAGCAACTGACAAAACCCAGGCAACTCAATAAATCTGTTATTGGCCTCCAAACAATACTTCAATGGAATGATTTGGGGGGGGGGACTGTAGTATGATAATATAATAATAATAATAATAATAATAATAATAATAATAATAATAATAATTAACATGTTTCTGGGTAATGAGTGGGGTCTTGTGTCCTTGTGAGACATGGCTCACCAAATATGGAGCAAAACTCTTTAAGAATAATGTACCATGGTTTTCTTCCATTACTCACCTTCCAACAGGATGGTGGACAACTTGTAAAGCTGCAAAAATCTTTTTACAGTGGTACCTCAGGTTAAGTACTTAATTCGTTCCGGAGGTCTGTTCTTAACCTGAAGCACCACTTTAGCTGGGGCCTCCTCCTGCTGCCGCTCTGCTGGAGCACGATTTCTGTTCTCATCCTGAAGCAAAGTTCTTAACCCGAGGTGCTATTTCTGGGTTAGTGGAGTCTGTAATCTGAAGCATATGTAACCTGAAGTATATGTAACCCGAGGTACCACTCTACTTGTAAAGTTAAGGAAAGCATCAATTATACCATTTTTATTTTACACATACAGTGGTACCTCGGGTTACATATGCTTCAGGTTAAATACGCTTCAGGTTACACACTCCGCTAACCCAGAAATAGTGCTTCAGGTTAAGAACTTTGCTTCAGGATAAGAACAGAAATCGGGCTCCGGCGGCTTCAGGTTAAGAACAGTTTCAGGTTAAGAAAGGACCTCCAGAACGAATGAAGGGGAAATGTGTGTGCGTCCTATGGGGCGAATGCAGGCTTTCGCTGTAGCCTGGAGAGCGAGAGGGGTAGGTGTGCACCGACCCCTCTCGCTCTCCAGGCTTCAGGAAGCTGTCCGCAACCCTTGGGAGCCCGCGGGAGTTCCCGCCGGGCTCCCATGGCTTGCGGAGAGCTGCCTGCAACCCGAAGTCTGGGGCACGCTGAGCAGATGCACCCCGGGCTTCAGGTAGCTCGTGGGAGGGCTCCCACGGCTTGCGGAGAGCTGTCTGCATCCGGAAGCCCGGGGCGCGTTGAGCAGTGGCACCCCAGGCTTCGTGTAGCTCTCTGCAAGCCGTGGGAGCCCTCCCACATCTTGCGGAGAGCTGCCTGCATCCCGAAGCCCGGGGCGCGCTGAGCAGTCACGCCCCGGGCTTTGGGTAGCTCTCCGCAAGCCGTGGGAGCCCGACAGGAAGTCCCGCCAGGCTCCCATGGCTTGCAGATAGCAGCCTGTTCTGGGGCTGGGGTTGGGGGAAGCTCGGGCTTCCCCCGCCCCAGCCCCGCACCTGGGGGGGGAATAATTTTTTTTCTTTATCCCCCCCCAAAGAAAAACTAGGTGAGCCCTATGGGGCGAAAAAGATGGTACTTAACCTGAGGTACCACTGTATACCAAAAATTCTGCTGAAATTAAATCACACTTTTCTGCCAAACATTGCAAATGCTGCCAATCTGATTTTAATGTCATTTGGCTATCAGATCACAGGAACCCTTTCAATCAATATTAACACATTTCACCAAGATATTAGGAAGAATCTTCTGATGGGATGACCTAGTTTACAAAGCAACAGACTGTTACCAAAGCTGTTAATAATAATAATATAATAATAATAATATCTTTATTGTCATTACCCCCTCTCGGGGACAACGAAATTACTTGACTGCTCCATAAAAACACTAATTAAAACAATACAGTATGGTACAGCAAGGAAGATTAGATGACTTTCAAAGTCCAGGCTTCCCATTCAGGGCCGAGATTGCTCTGGAGAAGAAGCTGTTCTTAAGACGGCTCGTCCTTGTCTTCATCGTCCTGTATCTCCGTCCCGACGGCAGGAGCTCGAAGAGACAGTGACCAGGATGTGTGAACGTTGTTACCCTCTCCACACAGACCCCATCAATCAAAAGTGCCTGGACATTAAGCTGTCCTTCATTAGTGGGGCAGAGGCTGATGGATTCCTATCACAGATGTTATATTAGTAGATTTCCTATCTTGGCTGGTGGCTGGTCTACGCAACCTTTTGGGTTCCTTGCAATTATTTTATCCTACTATAACTGCAATGCACAAATCCCAGATGCATTGGAACTTCCTGAATTGAGGTGTAGAACTCACCTTAGAGGAGGCCACCTATTTCACATTCTTTTGTGAGTGACAAATTCATGACAACCTGTAGAGATCCCAATTCCCCTTGGTCCTGTATACCTGAAGGAGCGTCTCCACCCCCATCATTCAGCCCAGACACTGAGATCCAGTACTGAGGGCCTTTTGGCAGTTCCCTCATTGTGAGAAGTGAGGTTACAGGGAACCAGGCAGAGGGCCTTCTCGGTAGTAGCACCTGCCCTGTGGAATGCCCTCCCATTAGATGTCAAGGAAATAAACAACTACCTGACTTTTAGAAGACATCTGAAGGCAGCCCTCTTTAGGGAAGATTTTAATATTTAATGCTGCATTGTTTCTAACACTCGATTGCGAGCCACCCAGAGTGGCTGGGGAAACTCAGCTAGATGGGTGGGGTATAAATAATAAATTAATTTTAAAAAATTTAAAAGGGTATCTGGGCATCCTGATTCGAGAGTTGGTGGCTAATGTGAAGCTTCTGTGAACCTCTATGCTGCAACAGAAAGCTGAAATGCTGAAATGCAAAGCACATTTCCCTATCCAGTAAACCATTAATCTATCTTTGGGTTAATGGATTTACAGTATTTCCATTTGGTATACCTTGTTTTCTTGACACAAAGGGCCATGGATGTCCTAAAATACAGTCCTGCAGTTGATGCTTGAGCTCCAGAAAGTTCATTGCCAACACACTGAAGAAAACTTGAGACAAGATAGATGGGTAACAGGTGATATTTATTGAAATGCAACAGCTATAGAATCTGCAATCAGAATAATTCAATGAAATTAACCTAAACCAATGAGGTTTAGTTGGCGAGGTGCATTGATGATGCAACTCTCCCAGCTCCTGAACCAGCTGCAAGCTGCACACTATGATCACGCAGCAAGGTCTGAGGAAACTCCTTCCTCCTCACTGTATGCTCCTTGGGTACATGAACTTGACATGAGCACTGTGGCCCTGTTGGCCAATGTTCACCCCGATGAACCTGACAGGGCCAAACACCACTCTTTTCTTAAAAACCAACTGTCCACTGTACTGATTTGTATGCAATGTTCAGTTCAGTTCATTGATTTTAGCCATGAATGATAGCAGCCGGAAAGAGGAAATAAGTTGATAATAAGATAGGGAAAATGGATAAGAAAATGGACGAAACAGTTAATGAATTGAAAGGTCAATTAAAAGAAGTATTTAGGAGAACACAAGTGGTGGAGGAAGGATTGAAAAAGACAAGATTAGAAATGAAAGATGTGAGACGTGAGGAGGACAGGATTAAAGCAGAGATGTTAGAGCTGAGTAAAGCTCAAGAAGATATGAAGGACGTAATAGCTATGAACGAACTAAGACAGAGGGAAGCTAATTTAAGACTTAGAGCAGTGCCAGAATCACAAGGTGAAAATATAAAAGAGAAATTAATAACAGAATTAGCTCTATGGATGGAGATACCGGTAGAAGAGATGGCAAGAGCGGTGCAATCTGCTTTCAGATTAAAAGCAAAAACAACTAGAACAAAAAAATTTACAGGCGATTGTTTGATTACATTTAAAGACAGAGAAATTAGAAATATGATCCTGCAAAAAAATAGAGAGAAAAGGTGGAATATTGATGGGAACTACATAATAATCTTTAAAGATATACCAATTAGACTACTGAAACGCAGAGAGCCATATAAAGAACTGGTGCAGACTTTGAAGAAGAACAATATAGAGTTTAAGTGGGAATATCCGGAAGGAATCTCATTCATCTATAGAAGTAAAAGACAGAGATTGATAAGTCTGGAGGAAACCGGAAATTTTTTGAGAAAGTACAAGGAACTGAGAATACAAAAAGAAGAGGATAAAAGTGAAGAGGCAGTAGGGGGGAAAGAGTCAGGAGAAGAAGTAGAGAGATCAGAGGGAGAAGAGGAGGAACAGGAGGAGGAAGAAGCAGATAAATTATAAAGGAGAGCGTAATTTTTTTTTTTATAAACCTAAACTACCATGGTGTTAAAAATTTGGAATTGGAATATTAATGGGATGAATGAGAAGAAAAAAAGGAATAAAGTTGAACAAATCTTAAAAAGAGAATGCCTAGACATTATTTGTTTACAGGAGACTCATATTGCGAGGAAACATAAAAGAATCCTGATTAATAAAAGACTGGGAAACGAATTCATATCCTCAGATAAAAATAAAAAAAGAGGAGTAGTTATATACATCAAAAAACAAATCGAGGCACAACGAATTTTTAAGGACGAAGAAGGGAGGATAATGGCAGTTCAAATTAAATGGAAGGGAGAAAACCTAATTATAGTGGGGATATACGCACCAAATGATAATACGTCTGAATTCTTCAGAACCCTGGAGGAAAAATTACTGGAATATGCAGACCAGAAAATAATTCTTCTAGGAGATATGAATGGAGTGGTGTCACTGGATATGGATAGGCTTAGGGATGGATCTGGCAAGGAAGGGAAGCTACCTAAAACTTTTTTTTCATTGGTTAAAAATTGCAATTTGGTAGACATATGGAGACTTAAACATCCCCTAGACAAACAATTCACCTACCATTCAGAACCAAACCAATCATTTTCGAGACTAGACCAGATTTGGATTTCGAACGAATTAATACCAAAAACCCTATGCGTTGAGATCCAAGCCAAAACAATATCGGACCATAACCCAATAAAAATGGAACTGAAAGGACTGGAAGAAAGAACGTATAGATGGAGACTGAAAGATTATCTGCTAGATGACCAAGAAGTTGTAGATAAAGCACAGAAAAGGCTAAGGGAATATTTTGAAGATAATTGGAATAATGATACAAAAATAAAGGTGGTGTGGGACGCAGGCAAGGCAGTGATGAGGGGTTTTTTTCATCCAGCAGAATGCAATTAAGAATAAAAGAAGAGAAAAGGGGAAGAAGGATATTCTGCAGCAGATAATGGACAATGAACAAAAATTAGTTAAAAATCCCAATAATAAGAGAATAAAAGAAAACATCAAGGTTTTACAAGCTCAGTTTGCAGTCCTAATAAATAGAGAAGTGGAATGGAAGATTAAGAAATTAAGACAAAGAAGCTTTGAATGGAAGATTAAGAAATTAAGACAAAGAAGCTTTGAATTTGCCAACAAGTCAGGAAAGCTTTTAGCATGGCAGATAAAAAAAAGGAAGGAACAAAACACAATAAATAAAATTGTAGTAAATGGAGAAGAGACTACCAATCCCAAGGAAATAAGGAAGGCTTTTCTAGATTTCTATAGAGGACTGTATAAAAACAGCGAGAGAAATAACATGAGGAAAATAGAAAGATTTCTAAAAGGGAAAAACTTACAAAAAATCCCGATAGAGAAAAAAGAGAAATTGAATACCCCAATTGAGACAGAAGAAATAAAAGAAGTAATAAAAGAATTAAAAAGAGGGAAAGCCCCGGGCCCAGATGGATTCACTGCCAGTTACTATAAAGAAATGGAATCTGTTCTGCTAATACCACTGCAAGAAGTAATGAATAATATTCTTAAAGAAAGAGAAATACCAGAAACATGGAAAGATGCACTAATCACACTGATCCCCAAACAGGAATCAGACTTGTTGCAAGTTAAAAACTATAGGCCAATCTCTTTGCTAAATATAGACTACAAAATCTTTGCAGGAATCCTGGCAAAAAGATTAAAAAGCATACTACTAGAAAGTATTCATAAAGACCAAGCGGGCTTTCTGCCGGGCAGGCAATTGAAAGATAATATACGAAATATAGTAAATATTATAGAATATCTATCTGCCAGGTATGATAAGCAAGCCATATTGATGTTTGTGGACGCAGAAAAGGCGTTCGATAATGTAATCTGGGACTTCCTTCTAAAACAACTAGAATATATCGAGGTCGGCACTGAATTCTATAATGGAGTTAAGGCAATCTATACGGAGCAAAAGGCGAAATTGATTATAAACAACGTGACATCAGAGGAAATAAGGATAGAAAAAGGAACAAGAGAGGGATGTCCATTGTCCCCATTGCTGTTTATATTGGTTCTAGAAATCCTCCTAAATTCAATAAGACAAAATAGGGAGATAAAAGGGATAACAATTGGTCAGAATGAATATAAAGTTAAGGCATTCGCGGACGATGTGGTAATAACAATGGAAGACCCGAAGAATTCATCAAAAGAGGTGTTAGAGGAAATAGAACAATTTGGTAAAGTGGCAGGCTTTAAATTAAATAAAAGAAAGACGAAAATTATGGTAAAGAAGATGGACTTAAATGCAACTGAAGAACTACAACAACAAACAGAGATAGAGGTGACCAAAAGAGTGAAATACTTAGGAATATGGGTAACTCCGAAAAATATAGATTTATTCAAAAATAACTGAATCAGTATGGAAAGAAATTAAAAAAGATTTGGAGGTATGGGGGAAGTTGCAAATGTCATTTTGGGGCAGAATAGCTATAATTAAGATGAACGTGCTTCCAAGAATGCTGTTCTTATTCCAGAATATACCAGTAATTAAAGGCATGAGGATATTTAAAGAATGGCAGAGAGGCATCTCAAAATTCGTCTGGCAGGGCAAAAAGCCAAGAATTAAGTTTAAACTTTTGACAGATGCGAAAGAAAGGGGCGGCTTTGCCCTGCCAGACTTGAAACTATACTACGAGGCATCGTGCCTATGCTGGTTGAAAATATGGATAAAATTGGAAAACAAGGAGATGCTAGACCTGGAGGGATTTGATGTTAGATTCGGGTGGCACGCGTATTTGTGGCATGAGAAGAGGAAAGTACACAAGGGCTTCGAGAGCCATATCTTTAGAGGTCCCTTGATCGAAGTATGGGAAAGGAACCGACATTTGCTAGAACCTAAAGTCCCCCATTGGCTATCACCACTGGAAGCGATGAGTGTAAAGAAGATCAACATGAAAGGTGATTGGGCTACTTATGAGCAACTCTTAGTTAAAGAAGGGGGGAAATGGAAAATGAAACCGTATGATCAGGTTAAAGGGAAAGTTTATGATTGGCTACACTACCTCCAAATAAATGAAATGTTTAGGAAGGATACAAAGGATAAAGGGTATGTTGATAAAGATTCTAAATTTCAGGCGGAGATAATAAATGGCGAGCAAAAATCTTATCTAAAATGTACAATCAGCTGTTAGAGTGGAACCTAATAGATGAGGAAGTAAAATCAGTGATGATTCATTGGGCTAGAGATATCGGTCACAATATATATTTCGAAGAATGGGAAAAACTATGGAAAAAACATCTTAAATTTACAGCTTGCACAATGTTGAAGGAGAATTTAATGAAGATGTTCTATCGGTGGTACTTGACCCCTGCAAAATTGGCAAAAATGTATAAAACTTGTAACAAATGTTGGAAATGCAGGGAAAAGGAGGGGTCCTTCTACCATATGTGGTGGGAATGCCAAAAGGTTAAAGGTTTTTGGGAAAAGGTACATAATGAAATTAAGAGAATCTTAAGATACACCTTCGGAAAAAAGCCGGAGGCTTTCCTGTTGGGATTGGTAGGAAGGGAGATAAAGAAGAAAGATTGTAAACTGTTCCAGTATGCAACAACGGCAGCAAGAGTTCTGTTAGCTCAATACTGGAAACAGGGGGATCTGCCAACAATTGAGGAGTGGAGATCTAAACTGTTAGAGTACGCGGAGTTAGATAAAATGTCAGGGAAAATCAGATATTTAAAAGACCAAAGGTTCATTGATGACTGGGGGCGATTCACGGATTATCTGGAGAATTTAAGTGAAGGACAGATAACGCTAGTGGGCTTTAAAGGAGTTCTGTGAAAGATAAGATTATTGCCTAAAGAGAAAGGGATGAAGAGAGGAGATTAATGTCAATATAAACTAAGAAATGTGAAACGTCAGGATGGTTATGGATAATTCGTTGAGGGGCTGAAGGAAGTCAAAGTTAAAATCTGTGAAAATAATATGTTGAATTTCTGTATTTTGTTTTTTGTATAAACCAATAAAAATCATGTATGCAAAAAAAAAAAAAATACGGGTAATTTAATTTTTAAAAATTGAAAACAATAAAAATGATGTTTCCCGCTGGCTGAACTCTGGATGTACAAGTTAGTGTATTTTATTTTATTTTTGGTGTACCAAGACTTCGTGAGGAGACCTGAATCAAGACTTCCTGCTATCACGTCCATTACCGTATTTTTCGCTCTATTGGACGCACCGGACCACAGGACGCACCTAGTTTTTAGAGGGGGAAATCAAGGGAAAAAATATTATCTCCCCCCCCCCAGCCCCAAAGAGCAACGGACAGGCTGCATGCAGCCTGTCCACTTCTCCCAGAGCTTCTCGGGGCTGCGGGGGAAGCCCGGGTCCCCCCCCCAGCCCCAAAGAGCAAAGAAGCCAAGACAGCGCGCGGGGTCCATAGCCGCGCAACCTCTCCAGCCAGGAGCTAAACCTCTCCAGTGCAGCTAAAGAAGAAGACAAGGCAGCAAGCGCGATCCATCCCGCTCGCTGCCTTGGCTTCTTCTTTAGCCTTGCGCCGCATCTTTAGTCTTGTGCAATGGGATGGATTGCGCCTGCTGTCCACCGGGGCTGGACTAGATGACTCCTGGGGTTCCCTTCCAACCCTGCAATTCTATGACCTCAGAAGGTGTTTGGGGTCTCCACCACTGGAGGCTTTTAAGCAGCGGTTGGGGGACCATCTGCCTGGCATTCTTTAGCTGTGATTCCTACATTGTGAGGGGGCTGGGCTAGATGACCCTCGGGTGGCCCTCCCAACTCTATACAGTCCTACAGTTCTGCGGCAGGAGATCCACAGCCACTTCACACAATGCCCACTCCCAATTTTCATCTGAGAGACATGTGGCTTCAGTGTCTAGGTAGGTACCCCCCTACCTGCCACACTTCCCGCACCCCACTTAAGCTGGGGGAATTCCTGCCAAGAGAAGCTCCCAGCAATCACGGAGGAGGAATCCACTGCAGCTGTGATCAGCGGAGGATGTATGGTCCCCTTTCTTCCCTCCTCCGTAGTTGCTTTGAAGCAGGAAAGTGGGGGAGGAGCTGCTTACACGAGTGTAAGCTGCTCCCCTCCCACTTTCCTGCTTCAAAGCAATCACGGAGGGGGGGAATCTGCTGAAGCCTCCAGCAGCGGAGGATCCATGGTCCCCTTCCTTCTCTCCTCCATAGTTGCTTTGAAGGAGGAAAGTGGGAGAGGAACTGCTTACACGAGTGTAAGCTGCTCCCCTCCCACTTTCCTGCTTCAAAGCAATCACGGAGGGGGGGGAATCTGCTGAAGCCTCCAGCAGCGGAGGATCCATGGTCCCCTTCCTTCCCTCCTCCGTAGTTGCTTTGAAGGAGGAAAGTGGGAGAGGAGCTGCTTACACGAGTGTAAGCTGCTCCCCTCCCACATTGCCGCTTCAAAGCAATCACGGAGGGGGGAATCTGCTGAAGCCTCCAGCAGCGGAGGATCCATGGTCCTCTTCCTTCCCTTCTCCATAGTTGCTTTGAAGGAGGAAAGTGGGAGAGGAGCTGCTTACACGAGTGTAAGCTGCTCCCCTCCCACATTGCCGCCTCAAAGGAAGCACGGGAGGAGGGAATCTGCTGCAGCTTCCCCCACCTCCCGCAGAAGCCGCACGCTCTTTAAAGGGGCGGTGCGGCTTCTCCTGGCTTTTCTGGGAGGTGGGGGAATTCCCCCACCTCGTAGAAAAGCCTGCAGGAGCCGCACAGCCTTTAAAGAGGGCGCTGCTCTTGGGGGCTTTTCCCCCAGGAGGGAGAAGGGACTGCTGCAGCCAGTCAGTCCCTTCTCCCTCCTGGAGAAAAGCCCGCAAGAGCGCACGAAGCTTGTATGCGGCTCTTGAGGGCTTTTCCCGCCTGCCTCCCCCCTGCATTCGCTCCATAGGACGCACACACATTTTCCCTTGCTTTTTAGGAGGGAAAAAGTGCGTCCTATGGTGCGAAAAATACGGTACTTTAGGAGTATTAAATCCTAGGGCTGATGTTTAAGTTCCATTTGCAGACCTATAAATATGTCAGCATGCAGGAAATCAAGAGCACTATTGGTCTCCCTTCCTTGGTTTCTGACTTGAAATTCCCAGTCAAATTTAAGCAATGCAGATGGGCATCTTTTACATCATTGCCCTTTCGGGGATGCTCTTAGCTTCTCCAGGTAAGGTATAATCAGAAATCAGAATGTTCAGACATAATGCGAAAATTGGGGTTCATTAACCAGCATCGCCTTCTCCTCCAATTCTGTTGAAGACCTTTTCTTCAAGATTAAGATGAAAACCATTTGCCTTGATATACCTTGCTATCTTTCCTCTCCCTTTTCTAGATTTCTTTATTTCTATCCCCCCCCCCCCACTTCTCCCAACACTTCCTACCTTGATTCTTCTTTTTACACTTCTCTTGGGAGGAGAGAGAACGCAGGAATGCGGGAAGCAAGGAGGACTAACCGGAGAATGAAAATGGGGTGGAAGGGAAGAGGACAGAAATCAGGAAAGCCAGAAACCAAAGAGGAGAAACTGGAGAAGGAATGGGGAGAGGGGGAGTGGTAAAGATTTCCTTCATTCATGAAGAAATGGTCCCAAGGATACCGAGGTCTCACTGTTGTGACCAAGGACACAGTAGGCTGGATGTTGAGGGCAGCACCCAGAGGCAAATCTGCTACCCTTACGAGAGTGCCGCTTGAGGTAATCCCCTAAAATGTTGTTTCTGTATGAAACAGCAACAGCCCGTATCTTATATGTGCAGAAATGGAAGGAAGAAGAAGTTCTATCCAAAACAGAATGGACAAGTAAGATAATGGAGTATGCACAACTGGCAAAATGAACAGCAAAATTAAGAGAATCGAATGATGAGTGTTTTGTTGAAGAATGGATGCCTCTTCGGGGCTATTTTAATATATATTATAATTTAGGGAACTTGTGAACAGGATTTGAGCAAAAGGAAGTAATTAGATTATAATATTGTGGTTATGATTTGATAGGGTGCAACAGAAGGAGAGAAACAACAACTCCATTGAAGAAGATGTGGGAAGTTGACAAAAATAAGAGAAAAGATGAAATTGTGTTTTGACTATATATGTTAAAGATGCTGAAACTTAATAAAATATAATTGGGGTTAAGTAGATTGCCACTTGTCATTTCAAGACAAAAAAGGCCTAAAGTACTCACTGTCCTAATTTGCAAGCACTGCTCAGTCATTAGTTTTGGCAATGAACTAAAGCAGTTGGAGACAGGGAACAAAATGCAGACAATCTGAGGGGGGAAAGCTTTGAAAACAAGAAAAACCATGTTTCCAGCCCACTGGGCCCTGAATATGTCCTCACCTTAATGTAGTTTACTTCTTTGTGGTACACTGTGACTTCATGAGGAGCACTGGACCCAGACTTCCTGCTATAAAATCCATTCCTTTAGAAATATTATGTTATGGGGCTGATGTGTAAGTGTCTCCTGAAGACCTATATATATGTGAGCACACAGTCTTTTGGAGGACATGGGAGATCAAGAGCACTCTTGTTCTCCCTCTCTTGCCTCTTGGCTTGAGATTCCCAGCCAAACTTCAGCAATGCAAGCAGAAATCCTCAACATTGTTGTCCTATCGTGGCTGTTCTTAGCTTCTCCAGGTAAGGCATTCAGCAAAATCAGGCATGTCCAGGCATAAAGAAACTGGGGATCAGGAACTAGCATGGCCTTCTCCACCAATTCTGAAGACATTTCCTTCAAGATTCAAATGAAAACCATATGCTCTGATCTATACTGCTCTCTCTCATCCTCCTTTTTATACCTCTCCCATCTGACACTTGTCCCAACACTTCTCTCCTTCATTCTTCTTTCACTTGATCCATTGATAATGTTGCTGTCCTCCTATGGAGTTGCATTTTAGTTGCACTGGACACTGGCCCATGGGGACGTCACAATGATTCCACAACTATGATTTAGAATAGAATGTGCAAGGCTGGGGTGCCCAATTTTTATAACATAAAGGGTGCTGTTGAAAATTGATACGCCAATGCTCCTCAGACTGCTCTATCTGCCCTATCAGCCTATCCTTCTCAAACCATCTCTTTATCTTGTAGTCTTCCATGGGTTTATAAGGGTGATTGCAGATGTATTTGAACTTGAGAGGCAGTAACCTATTATATGCTCCTCTCACATTGATCGACACCCAGCTTTTAATATCATATGAAATGCAAAGTGGCTTGTGTTGGCCAACATGTATCAAAACAAGACGCATAGGATAAATTCTGTAAGAGGGGAGGAAAGAAAGAATAAAGGAATTAAAGAACAGTCCATCTTTAGGGCAGAGGAAGTGGTAGCAGAAGAATTCTTTGGCATCATCTTTGGGATGAATTAATCTATCACTGTTTGGTTTCTCTCCATTTTTCAATCTTATGTTCTGGTTACCCAAATTCTAATTCTTTTTTTAAAAGTTCCATACATAGCTATTCCCTAAGATCTGCATTCTTGTGTTTGTTTCCCCCTAACTATGTTGATGAGGATTTGTTATTCATCCTTCACCTTGAGGTTCCCAGGTGAGTTTCAGCAGTTCACAATTTGATGCCCCCCACTTCTACTGGAAAACTGAATTGCAAGAATTGGAGACATGTGAACTGCATAGGATTTCCATGTTGCATTCAATCACTGACTCAGGAAGTGGAAAATCAGGCAGTTGGCATTAGATTTGTGTCCCACATTAATTTCTCTCCAGTCCTATCTGTCTCAGGAGCTCACTAGTTGTGAACAGGCAATCCATTTACTCACAGCGCCTTCCCAAAGCCTCAGTGCAGAGATAGTAATAGTCATCTGTCTTAAAAATTCTGCATTTGAACATTTGAATGTACAAGATGTACTGAGTTGCCTTGTTGTTGTTGTTGTTGGAAGGTTAAGCCTTGTTCCAGGTATATTCTTCATGGGATGACCTTCCCCTACAGTGCGTGGCTCAGAGAATGGTGAAGGAGGGAGGGAGGAAGTGCCCAGAGGAGGAAATGCCTCTTGTGGGTCTTGAGAGAGGGGTGGGTGGGAGCAGAGGCTATAAAAGGCTTCTCCCAGTAGGCTGAGGGCCATTTTGTCTTCTGAGCTTCCCACCAACCCACCCTCAGTTTAGAGCCATGACTGAACTACTTGCATCACTGCTTGACAGGGCCAGAAAAGAAATTTCTCTCTCTTCTTTGATTGGCCCTGGGTTGTGGGCTTTCTGCCTTTCCCTCAGTGAAATTATGACTTACATTTGCAAGCTCCTTGTAAATTCATTTGTATTGAGGTGGAAATGGCATTGGGCAGGATGAGCATAGCTAAGGGAACCCCCATAAGAGTCTTGAGAGGAGGATAAGCTATTGGAAGCCCTAAGCTCAGGTTGGGGTCTCTGCCTGGTTGGAATCCTCACCCTGGTCATCCCATGGAACCCTGGAGGCTTGGCTTGCACCACACCAGGGTTCAACTCTGGTCAACTCCAATGGAAAGGGCTTGGCATTTCCCAACCCCAATAGGGGCTGAGTGGGATGAGGAACTGCTACTTGCCTCATTGCCATGCAACTTCATTGTACACCTGTTGCCCCTTCTCCTGTAATGTCACTGCTCACACAAGTCCCAGAATGCACCTACCAGGACAAAGTATGTGCCATGCCATTCCAAAGAAGTGGAAACAAGTGAACATTGGGCCAAAATAGAGGGATGCCTTAATCAAACCATGTTCTCTTTCTCTAGGATATGCCTGCCAAGCATCTGAAATGATAAATACTGTCGACCTTTGCAAAGCTCATGGCTGAGTGCCTCCTTTTTAGATGTTCTTCTCTAAATGTTCATGCCAAGTGAGGTGCAGCACTCAGCAACCAAAGAGAAGTTTTTCGGAGTGGTGGAGTCCTACCTATCGAACATTACCCTTGGGTATGTTGTTCCTTATTGAGAACTAGATAGACATTGTTCTGTTTCTCCATTTTGTTTTTGTAGCTCAGCTCTCAGGTGGGTTCATGGTTCTACAGTTTTGCTTTGTTCCTCAATTTGTTACATGTGTTTTAAAATTCAAGTTTGATGCTGAGTATTAGTTGAATATCCAGTCAGGTTTACTCATGTATAATATGAATGATGGAATACTACTGCCTTAAATGATTAAAATTAATAAATTCGAGGTCAGTGGCATTTTTGTGAAATGCAAGGGTGTGTTTTTTTCCATAGGGAGTTTATCTCAAAGAATATTATGTCTCCTGTCTCTGTCAACAGATAAAAAGACTCACAAAATAAATCCATTTTCTTTCTTCAGAATGGTTGAAGAGTAAACAGAAGAGAATTGTCTGCGGATTCCAGCAACTAATATTTCCCAAACAATGACATTAATCTGCTGCTATTTGGCAAAACAGAAAATACCTGCGTGGGGTGGATATTTTGAAGGGAAGGAAAGATTAATGTTTCAAATAAATATGTGATATGTTGCTGGAAA
The DNA here is from genome assembly GCF_964188315.1 of Podarcis muralis. NCBI lineage: Eukaryota > Metazoa > Chordata > Lepidosauria > Squamata > Lacertidae > Podarcis > Podarcis muralis. The sequence goes on from NC_135657.1 coordinate 7,848,425, forward strand.
ATGGATGTGGGCATGTGTGCTTGTGAGATCTCCTGCTATCGACAATTTGCGAAGTTAGAAAAAAATATTTCCATTTCTGAAGTTATGGAAACCATGATTAGGGTTGCCATATTTCTAACAGTGAAAGTTTTTGAGCTTTTTTTATTAACCCTCCCCCACCTAAAATCACCAGAATGACACTGCTGACACTGGTTGCCATAGGCTGGCATGCATCTGGATTTTCCAAGACATTTTTGCGATTTTCATCCAGACACTGCTTCCAACTGCAGTATTCTGGAAATGTCTAAATATTCTGTATATGTCCAGATGTATGGCAACCCTAACCATTATCTCTCCTTAGCCCTGTACAGTATTTAGCCTTGGTACACCTTGTTTATTTGAAGAATGATGTATGCTATGAGACTTTTGCTGCTAGGTTCAGAAGTGAACCAGAAAAGGCTGGCAAAAATGAATCCCTCCCTTGGGGTTATTTTGGACACACAGCTGTCTATGGAGGCGCAAGACGATTCTGTGTCCAGGGCAGAGTGTATGCCAGCTGAGGCTCTGATCCTGCCCTTATTGCCACGCCAACTCTGCCTTCCCTCCTGCTTGCAATAAAGATTGGGCCTTATTTTCATTCAACACCTGGTGCCCCGTTCCTGTTATTTGCTACACTTCAACATCACAGGATGCACCTGAAAGGGCAAAGGATCTACTTGCTCTTCTTTAGCCTTCTCCACAGCCTCACTGGCTTCCAGGAACATGACAAACTGCTGCTTACATCTTCTCCATGTCTTCACCATGGCTGGAGTGAATGCATATGAGATTCTAAGCTTCTCAGTACTCCATCTTTTTTCTATCTTAGGCTTCACAAACTCCCGACAGATCACTATTCCAATGCTGGTGCCACGTATGCTTCCCTGTACTAACAAAGGAAGCTGGAAAGTGTTGCAAGCTAATAACAAATGTTTTATGAATTCTTAACACAAAAGCCCTTCAGCATGATCAAACTTCCATAACAGGAAACTGGACTAGAGGAGCCATTGGCCTCATCCATCAGGCCCTTTTTCTGTACCCACTCATCACTGCAATGTCATTGTGTTTGTCACAATTTAAAATACAGGATTAATAATCCTCTCTGATTATTTCATTTTCATTTCATTTATTAAACTTGGTAGTCGCCTGTCACCCGAAGGTCTCCAAGCTATTTACAACATCAGAAAATATATACAAATACATACTGCCCTAGCGGGGGAAAGTTTGGGGAATAATATAATACTTTAATATTTCATATATCATAATATATTTCATGATATATTTCATATATCATAATATATTTCATGATATATTTCATATATTTCATATATCATGAAAACATATTCAAAAAAGAAAGCAATAATAACACCCATTAATTAACAAATAAGTAAAAATTTATAATCCTCAGGTCTTCAGATCTCCACAAAAGGAGATCTCTCCATTTTTCAATCACCAATTCAGGCCAGGCTTTCCACATCAAATTTTTATTTTCCTCTTTTGTCATCCTGTCAGGCCTCAAATTGCAGTTCTCCTTTGACATCTGCAAAATTCCAGCTCCTCCTTCCTTTCCTTTTTTTTTATTGATTTTAATTCGTTTTGCTACATCAAACATTAAAACAAACGAAAGAAACATACATAACACATACACACAAAAAAGAAATACATAAAAAAGAGAAATAATAATAAAGAAGACAAAAGAAAAAACATCTCCTAACATAAGATACCAACAAATTAGGTTACATTTACTAAATAACACACAACACTAATTGACTTCCCTTCATCTCGGTTTCAGAATATATTATATGATTTTTTATCTGCAGTTTCTTTTCCTTAAAATACTCTTTACATCACAAGTGTTATGTCACACCTACTGTGATTTTTAGATTTTTTACCTCTGTTTCCATGTATGTCATAAATTTATTCCATTCTTTGTTAAACTTTATGACTTTTTGATTTCTTATTTTCTGTGTCATTTTTGCCAATTCTAAATAATCAAATAGTTTGGATTGCCACTCATTTATAGTTGGGATTTTTGATGTCTTCCAATTCTGCGCTATTAGAGTTCTAGCAGCCACTGTCGCATACTGAAAGCGTGTTTGATCTTCCTTTTTGATTTCCTCTCCAATTATCCCCAGCAAAAAGGTTTCGTTTTTTTTAATAAAGGTATATTTAAAGATTTTTTTTAGTTCATTGTAAATAGATTCCCAGAATTTTTTGATAGGCTCACACAAGCACCACATATGATAAAAATCGCCCTCCTTGATCTTACACTTCCAACATAATTTATCACCAGTTTTATATAGTTTTTCCAATTTTACGGGTGTTACGTACCACCTGTACATCATTTTATACATATTTTCCCTGAGTGTTGTGCATGCCGAGAATCTCATACCTTTGTTCCATAATGCCTTCCATTTGTCAAACTCTATATTATGTCCGAAGTCCATTGCCCATCTCACCATTACCTCCTTTACTTCTTCATCCTTGGTGTCCCATTCAAGTAACAGGCTGTACATTTTCGATAGGAGTTTTGTTTTATTTTCTAATATTTCAATCTGGAATCTAGATTTTTTCTCACTTATCCCATTCTTTTTATCTTCAGTCCATATGGAATTAATTTGGTGAAATTGGATCCATCCTGTCAATTTGTTCTTTATTTCTTCATAAGGCCTAATCCTCCAACCAGTCTCTGTTTTTACTAGCAAGTCTTCATAGGTCCATCTTTCTCCTTCGATGTTTGTTTGTTTTTTATTGTCAGGATATCAATTGGCAATAGCCACCAAGGGGTCTTCTGTTCCAATAATTTTTTGTTTCTTTCCCACACTTCCAGCAGTGGTCCTCTAAAAATGTGGTTAGAAAAACCTTTATGAACCTTTCCCTTGTTACGCCATAGGTAAGCGTGCCAACCAAATCTTATATTAAATCCTTCTAGATCTAACAGGTCTTTATTTTTAATAACAATCCATTCTTTGACCCAACAAAGACACGAGGCTTCGTAATACAACTTTAAATTTGGAACTGTGAATCCTCCCCTATCTCTTTGATCTGTAAGTAATTTAAATCTAATTCTGGGCCTTTTCCCTTGCCAGATAAATTTAGAGAGTATTTTCTGCCAATCTTTGAATACTGAGGTTCCCCTGATTATCGGTATATTTTGGAATAGGAATAACAGTTTCGGTAGTAAACTCATTTTAATCGCCGCCATTCTGCCCGACCAAGAAAGTTTTATTCTATTCCAAGTATCTAAGTCCTTCCTTATTTCTTTCCATGTGGTTATGTAATTATCTCCCATCAAATTTATATTCTTCATCGTTAACCAGATTCCAAGGTATTTTACTTTTTTAGTTACTTTAATACCAGTTTGAGATTCAAGATGGTTTTTTACCTCCTCTTTCACATATTTAGTCATCATTTTAGTTTTTGTTCTATTTAATTTAAAACCAGATAATTTTCCAAATTCTTCTAACAAATCTAACACCTTACTAACACTCTCTTTTGGATCCTCCAAAGACAACATAAGATCGTCAGCATATGCTTTCAATTTGTATTCTTTCACTCCAATTTTTATTCTGCGTATCTCTGGGGTTTTCCTTATCTTATTTGTAATTATCTCTAACATCATGATAAACAGAAGAGGTGACAGAGGGCACCCCTGCCTTGTACCTTTCGAAATTTCAAAGGGTTCTGTTAAGTTATTATTAATAATTAATTTAGCACTTTGTTGTGAGTAAATTGCTTTTATTCCTTCAAGGAATGTGCCCTCTATCCCTGTCTTTTCCAAACATTTTATAAGAAAACGCCAGGATACATTGTCAAAAGCCTTTTCGGCGTCAATGAACATTAAAGCTGTGGGGATTTCATTTTTGCATTCTAAGTATTCAATAATGTTTATTGTATGTCTTATGTTGTCTTTTATTTGCCTATTAGGTAAAAAACCAGCCTGATCGGTATGGATGAGGTTAACTAAACACTTTTTAAGTCGGGTCGCCATTACGTCTGCGAAGATCTTATAATCATTATTCAATAATGAAATCGGTCTATAGTTCTTAATAATCAGTCTATCCGAGTCAGGTTTCGGTATCAACGTAATGTATGCTTCTTTCCAGGACGCTGGTGTTCTTCCTCCTCCTAGAATCTCATTCATTACTTCACATAGCACCAGTGTTATAAGTTCTTCTAGGACTTTATAGTACTTAGCCGACAAACCATCTGGGCCTGGGGCTTTCCCCAGTTTCATCCTCTTTATCGCCTCTTGTATTTCCTCTGCTTTTATGGGTTTATTTAATAAACTTCTTTCCTCTTCCGATATGCTGTTAATTCTGTTTTCTTCTAAATATTTTTCTATTTCTATGGCATCTTCTTCTTCTCTTTTATATAGGTTTTCATAGAATTTGAGGAAGCTCTTTTTTATTTCATTAGGGTCCTCCAAGATTTGTTCTTCTACTTTTATTTTATTAATAACATTTTGTTTTTTCCTTTTTCTCAGTTGCCACGCCAGAAACTTTCCAGTTTTGTTTGTCGATTCGAAAATTTTTTGTTTCATTAACTTAATTCCCCATTCTACCTCTTGATTTATTAATGTTGAATATTGTGCTTGTAGTATCTTGTACAGTTGCTTGTTCCCTTCATCACTCGGTTTTTCTATCAAGTTCTTTTCACATTCTCTCAATTGGGTAATTAAATCTTCTTTTTTGTTCTCTTACCTTTCTTCTTTGACTATTTTGTTGTATCAGAAAACCTCTTAGCACTGCCTTACTGGCATCCCAAACTATGTCCATATTTGTCCCCTTATTGATATTTAAATCAAAATAGTCTTTTAAGGTGGTTTTAGCCTTTTCAATCACTTCTTCTTTTTCCAATAAATAATCATTCATTCTCCATCTGTACATACCCTGGGTTTTCCAATTTAAGTGTAATATTATTGGGTTGTGATCAGATAGTGTTCTAGGTAGTATCTCACATTTCAACACTCTTATTGTTAATTCTCTTGATACCCATATCTGGTCCAACCTGCTCCAACTCTGGTGCGGCTCTGAGAAGTGAGTAAATTGTTTTGTCATGGGGTTTTTGTATCTCCATACATCTATTAAGTCTAAATTTTCCTCGAGGTCATTAAACGATCTCGGAAGTTTCCCTTGATTTAAATTCTTCCTCTTCGAGCTTCTGTCTTGTTCTGGTTTCGGCACTCCATTTAAATCTCCAAGTAGGACCAATTTATTATTCTCTAGATTTAATAAGACTTGTTGCAATTTTTTGAAAAACTCCATCTTGTTTGTATTTGGCGCATAGACCGTCACCACGTTGAGTTTTTCTCCCTGATAGTTGATTTGCACTCCTAAGATTCTTCCTTCCTCTTCCTTACATATTAATTTAGGTTCTAATTTCTCTTTCACATAAATTACTACCCCTCTTTTTTTCTTAGAATCTGAATTAATGAATTCTATTCCCAACTTTTTATTTATTAAAATATGTTTGTGTTTTTTGGCAACGTGTTTCTTGGCAACAGATCACATCTATATATTTTTTCTTTATAATTTTCTCAAATTTATTTCTCTTGGACTTTTCATTAAAGCCGTTCACATTCCACGACAAAAACTTAAGGGTCATTTCAACTAACAACGCTCTATCCTAGTTTCTGATTTAAATTCTGGTACATCTGTTTCCAATAGTCTCCACCTCTTTCCCCTCCTCTTCCTCCCCTGATCCTATATCCTCCGCCTCTTCCTCTGTCCCCTCTCCCCTCTCCTCCGGTCCCTCGACCCCCTTCCCTCCTCTCCCTCTTCTTTCCCCCATTCTCCTCTCTCCTCCTCCAGGTCTTTCTTCTTCCCTACCCAGGTCCTTTTCATATCTTCTCAGAAACTTTCCGGCTTCTTGTGTGTCTGTCAGTTTGAACTTTTTATTCTTATAAAAAAAGGAAATCCCTTCTGGGAATTCCCATTTGTACTGTATTGTATTTCTCTTCAGGACACTTGTTAATTGTCTGTATCCTTCCCTTTTGCGAAGAATCCTGATTGGAATTTCTTTAAAGATAATAATTGGACAACCTCCAATCATTAGCTTTCTTTTATAGCTTGTTCTTAGTATAGTGTTTTTCATTTCCATTGAATTAAATATTACTAAGCAGTTACCAGGGATTTTTTTTTATTTAATTTGTTGTGATTTCCCTCTTATTCTGAACACACTTTCTATCGTGTGTACTACTTGCTCTTCTTTTATTTCTAACCATTTTGCAAGTTCTTTAACCATTTTTTTCTCTTATATCTTCATTTACTTCTTCTGCAACTCCTCTGAATTTTAAATTAAGTTGTTTCTGACGAAGTTCTGTCATGGCTAAATTGTCCCATAATTGATCTTGCATTTTATTTAAATCTTTTACTTCTTCCTTTAATTTTTCTGTTTCTTTTTTTTTATCTCTCAGATCTTTCTTCCTTTCCTTCTAAAGTGACATATTGCTCCATCTTGTCAAAACTTTCAATTTCATCTGTTTGTTCAGTTTCATCTACTTGTTCAGTTGAATGGGCTTCCTGTTCCAAATCCTTATCAGGTTCAACACTGTTGTTTACTGTCAGGCGTAGTGCTGAAGCCTCTGTAGCCAAAACATTGTATTGATCTTGTAACTTTCCCAAGAGAACAAATGCTCTGTCTAGCTCTGCTTGAATTTTCCATCCTCCGGCCATTCCTGAAATGTCACTAAAACCCCTCTAGGGGGATTTTAGTTCCTTAATATTCCTTTCAGCTCAAAACCAAAAGTCCAGTTATTTTGTGTCAGCCTTCCTTATTTTCAGCAAATTGTAACAAATAAACCAGCAGAGGCAACAAAAACAAAGTTCTCTTTTTCCGACTGACAGCTTACTGTCTGACAGCTAACTTGACAGCTGTCAAACTCTTCAATATTACATCAGCAGGCTTTCTCACGGGACGCTCCTGGGTCTGGGGTGTGTGTGAAATTTTAGCTCCCAAAATTTATCTTTTATCCTCCAGTAAGTCTTCTTGTAATGTCAGAACTGTGAAGTTTAAATCTTATACAAAAACAAAGAGAAGTTCTCTCGACCTCAGCTGACAGGTCCTTTGCTTTAGATTGTTTACAAAGAGGGGGGTGGACTTCCTTTTTAACCCTTCCCCACTCGTTCCTGATCCAAAAAAAAGAATTTTAAGGTTCAAATCTCCATATTACTCACGGGTTGATGTTTTAGAGTCCGGTTGATCCAAGGAAAAATTCAGCGCTCTCCGTCAGTGGCTTGCGGCTTCACTCCGTAGACGAGGGAGTACTCTCAGCACCACGCCTCACCCTGACTCCGCTCCGAAGCCTTTAAAAAGGCTCCTTCACGAATTGGGGGGCGCAAATGGTGCCCGCCGAGTCTCTGTGTTCACAGGCCTTCGCGCTTGTGATTTTAAGGGTCCCCACTTCGCCGCAGCGGCCAGACCCAAACTCTATGGAGCCGATTCCCTCCGGAGCTCGGAGGGAATCCGCCATTGAACGATGGCGCCAACCCGGAAGTCCCGAGGTAAAAAAAACACAAAAAACTTCCAGGTGATTGCCTTGTCTTTTTGAATTCAAGAGAAATGAAAGATTTGATTTTAAGAACAAATAGAGAAAGGAAGCTGTGTATAAATGAAAAATTCATTATAATTTATAAGTAAACATCCAAAAGATTTCTGAAACATAGAGAAGAATATAAAGACATTACCCTAATCCTGAGAAAGAATGAAATTTGGTACAAGTGGGAATTCCCGGAGGGGATTTCCTTTTTTTACAAGGAATTAAGATTAAATCTACTCAGGAGATAGGGAAATTCATGAGAAGATATGGTAAAGAGTTGGGGAAGAAGGAAGAAGACACACCACTGGAAGAAGAAGAGAAAGAAATTTAAGGAATAAAGACTTTGTATTTAATTGGTGATAACAATGGGTTTGAAAATGATATCATGGAATGTGAATGGTTTAAATAATAAAGTGAAGCGGAATAAAATTGAACATATATTATTAAAACAGAATCTGGACATAATGTGTATACAAGAAACACATGTTGCAAAAACCCCCGAAACATTCATAAAAATAAAATATTAGGGAAAGAGTATATCTCAGCAGATGACAGTAAGAAAAGAGGGTTGGCTATGTACATAAAGGAAAAGTATGAACCGAGCCAGATTTTCAAAGATGAAAAAGGAAGGATAATAGCAGTTGAAATGCTAGCACAAGGCGAAAAATTGATCATAGTGGGAATTTACGCACCAAATGATAAAAAAGTGGATTTCTATAAAGAATTAGAGGAGAAATTGTTTGCATTTATGGACCAAAGAATAATATTAATGGGGTAGTTTCCCTAGAGATGGATAGAACGGAAAGGAAAAAGGTAACAAATCAAGGGAAACTGCCCAAAATGTTTTTTACACTGGTGGAAAATAATGACTTGATAGACATTTGGAGATTAAAACATCCACTAGAGAATCAATTCAGTTACTTCTCAGAATCAAATCAGAGTGCTGGACAGATTGATTTCATCTGGATTTCTAGAGAGTTGGCAACGAGAGTAACAAAAACAGAAATTCTTCCTAAAACTGTTTCAGACCACAATGCATTAACAATGGAAATTAAAGGAAGAGAAGAAACTATATTTAGGTGGAGAATGAATGATGGAATATTGGATAATCAAGTAATATTGGAAAAGGCACAAAAGACATTGAAGGATTATTTTGAGCTTAACTTGAATAAAGGAGTGGATATAAATACAGTACAGGATGGCTCAAAGGCAGTAATAAGAGGATTTTGGATACAACAGAACTCAATTCAAAAAAGATTAAGAGAGAGAAAAAAGGAAGAGATATTAAAACAAATAATATGCAATGAAAAGAAACTAGCAAGTATCCTAAAGACAGTGAAGCTAAAAATAATATATAAATGCTACAAATACAATTCTCAATACTGAAAAACCAAGAGATTGAATGGAAAATTAAATTATTAAATCAAACGAGCTTTCAGTTTGCAAATAAACCAGGTAAACTGTTAGCCTGGCAGCTAAGGAAGAGACAAAAGCAGACTACGATAACAAAACTTATGGTGGAAGGGAAAACAGTAGAAAATCCAGGTGTAATAAGGAAGAACTTTCAAAGTTTTATAAACAATTATATGAAAAAGAAAAAGAAGATGAGGAAAAAATTGAAGAATTTCTGGAAATGAATAGGCTGCAGGAAATTCCCAATGAGAAAAAACCCCAGCTCAATACCAATATAACAGCGGAGGAAGTAAAAACAGCAATAAAACAAGCAATAATTGGAAAGGCACCAGGACCAGATGGCTTGACAGCCAAATACTATAAGAAATGTTCGGAGCAACTGTTAGCCCCTTTAATGGAAGTGATGAATAATATCTTGGGGGAAATAAAATTCTGGAGACTTGGAGAGAGGCCCATATCACGTTAATACCTAAACAAGACACAGATTTAACCCAAGTTAAAAATTATAGACCAATCTCACTCCTAAATAATGGCTATAAATTATCTGCTAGTATTTTACCAATAGGCTTAAAGAAGTATTGGGAGAGGAGATTGAAAAGAATCAAACTCGATTTCTACCTGGTAGACAGCTGAAGGATAATGTTAGAAATATAATCAATATAATTGAATATCTGGATTCCCGGAGGGATAAACAAGCGGTATTAATGTTTTTGGACGCCGAAAAGGCATTTAATAATGTGTCTTGGTATTTTATGAAAAGAAATTTGGAAATTATGGATATGGGAATGAAGTTCTTAAATGGAGTTAAGGCTATATATTCTGATCAACATGCCAAATTGATAATTAATAATAATCTTACGGAAAAAATAGAGATAACGAAAGGGACCAGGCAGGGGTGTTGCTATCACCATTATTATTTATAACAATATTGGAGGTCTTGTTGAAGAAAATAGAAGCAAAAAAAGAAATAAAAGGTATTGGGATTGGCTCTAAAGAGTATAAGTTTAAGGCTTTTGCTGATGATGTGGCATTGACTTTAGAACAACCAATGTCCAGGGCAGCAGAAACACTGGACAAGATAGAAGAATATGGGCAACTAGCAGGTTTTAAACTCAATAAAACTAAGATGAAACTATTAACTAAAAATATGGACAGTAAAGAAGTCACTTACACATCAACCCCATAAAAGAATGGATTTTATAGCAGGAAGTCTGTGTCCAGTGCTCCTCATGAAGTCACAGTGTACCAGAAAGAAGTAAGCTACATTAAGGTGAGGACATATTCCATATTCAGTGGTTCAGTGGCCTGGAAACATGGTTTTTATTGTTTTCAAAGCTTTTCCCCCTCAAATTGTCTGCATTTTGTTCCCGGTCTCCAACCGCTATAGCCCATTGCCAAAACAAATGACTGAGCAGTGCATGCAAATTAGGACAGTGAGCACTTTAGATCATTTTCTCTTGAAGAGATTTCCTTCTTTCTTTTTTAAGGAAACATTATGATAACATTTAGTAAAATGCTGTACAGTTGGAATTCTAACAATGCCCCCATCTGGTTCTGGCGGATACATCAGTATGAACTCTGGATGGTTGGGCCATGGTTGAGTTGGTGTCTTGCAGAACCTCCAGTTGGCTATATTTATTCAATAATAATAATAATAATAATAATAATAATAATAATAATAATAATAATAATTTCCAAAGGTAATGTTTTGACTCTTCTTTGGTGTGCATTGGGAAAGAATAATTAGAGCTCCAGAATATTGCATCTTTGGGAACAACATGGTTGTGGTCTGTCCTCTAGTGGACTTTCCATAGGCATTGGGCTGCCCACCATCAGAACAAGATTCTGGGTGTGATGACCCTTTGGTCTGATGTAGCGAGAATCTCTTTATGTTCTTATTTTCTTACCACATCTGACAGCAATGCTGCCCGAAACCTGGGGACTGCCAGGAAACCATCTAAACCTATTAGAATACCAAGTAAATCTGCAAATTTTGCCCAGGTGGAGCAAAATTTAGGATTAAGGATTCCAACCATGGTGCATTTTAATTAAATGTGGCCTTACACTTTAAAAAACAAAACAGAACTGAACACTCTAAGAGAAAATGATCTAAAATGCTTATTTTCCAACTAGCAAGTACTGCTAGGTCATTAGTTTAGCAATGGAGTATAACAGTTGGAGACAGGGAACTAAATGCAGACCATTTTATTGGAAAAAATGAAAAAAATTAAAACCATATTTCCAGCCCAGTGGACCCTGAAGATGTCTTCAGCTGAATGTACTTTACTTCTTTTTGGTACACTGTGACTTCATGAGGAGCACTGGACTTCCTGCTACCATATCTATTCTTTTAGGAGTAATAATACAGGACTTCCTGCTATCGCATCCAGTACTTTTAGGACACCAAATCCTAGGGCTGACGTGTAAGTGCCGTTTGCAGACCTATAAATACGTGAGCGTGCAATCTTTTGGAAGACAGAGGAAATCAAGAGCACTCTTGGTCTCCCTTCTTTGGTTTCCAACTTGGCATTCCCAGTCAAACTTCAGCAATGCAGATCAGCATCTTTTACATCATTGCCCTTTCAGCGATGCTCTTAGCTTCTCCAGGTAAGGCATATATGAAAATCAGAATGTTCAGACATAATGTGAAAATTGGGATTCGTTAACTAGCATGGCTTTCTCCTCCACTTCTGCTAAAGACTTTTCCTTCAAGGCTAATATGAAAGCCATATGGCTAGATCTATGATGCTCCCTCTCTTCTCTCTTTCTAAACCTCTCTCTTTCTCTCCTTCTACACCTACTCTCAACACTTCCCTTCTTCATTCTTGTTTCCCTTGATCTATTCATTATTACCATATTTTTCGCCCTATAGGATGCACTTTTCCCCCTCCAAAAATGAAGGGGAAATGTGTGTGCGTCCTAAATGTGTGCACCGACCCCTCTTGTTCTCTACAGGCTTCAGGAAGCTATCCGCAAGCCTTGGGAGCCCCCGGGAGTTCCCGCCGGGCTCCCACGGCTTGCGGAGAGCTGCCTGCAGCCTGAAGCCTGGGTGCACTGAGCAGTCGCGCCCAGACTTCGGGTAGCTCTGCGCAAGCTGCGGGGCCCTCCCACGGCTTGCGCAGAGATGCCTCTATCCCGAAGCCCAGGCGGGCTGAGCAGACACTGATGTGTAAGTGTCTCTGGGAGACCTATAAATAAGTGAGCACACAGCCTTTTGGAGGACACAGGAACCAAGAGCACTCTTGGTCTCCCTCTCTTGCCTGCCTCTTGACTTGAGATTCCTGGTCAAACTTCAGCAATGCAAGCGGACATCCTTATCATTGTTGCCCTTTCATGGATGCTGTTAGCTTGCCCAGGTAAGGCATTCTTCAAAATTAGAAATCTCCAGGCATAAAGAAAGACAGAATGATGCTGAAAATGGGAATCAAGAACATAAGAGTCCTGAGGGGAGGATTAGTCATTGAATGCCCTGAGATCAGGTTGGTGTCTTTGCCTGCTTAGAATCCTCACCCTGGTCATCCAGCTGAACTCAGGAGCCTTGGCTTGCATCACACCCGGGTTCAACTCTGGGTGATTCCCGTGGAAGAGGCTTGGCATTTACCAACCCCAATCTTCTTCTTCTTCTTCAATCACTTGTAGTTGATAAGATTGTCTTCCATAAACACGGTTTTAACAATGAGTCCGTAAGTGACAGTGAAGGCCAATTCTGGATCGACATCTTCTTCCACAGTGGGGACATTGTTTTCCAGGCGGGAGTTGATAACGGTGTGGATTTGCCAAGCGTGCCTTCCTCTTAGCACGTTTCTCCCTTGCGTCCTGAGTTTGAGTGTCTTCAAAGCCCATGACACCTTTGGGAAAGGCTGTTCTCCAACTGGAGCACTCGCAGGCCAGTGTTTCCCAGTTGTCAGTGTTTATACTGTTTATACTACTTTTTTAAAAAGTTTTGCCTTGAGACAGTCTATAAACCTCTTTTGTTGACCACCAGCATTACGCTTTCCATTTTTAAGTTCAGAATAGAGTAGTTGCTTTGGAAGACAATCATCAGGCATCCGCACATTATGCCAATAGATCCCAATAGATCCCACCCCAGCAGCAAAGGCTGAATGGGATAAAGAACTGATACTTGGCCAATTGCCATGCAACTTCACTGAACACCTGATGCCCCTGCTCCTGTAATGTCACTGCTCACATGGGTCACAGAATGCACCTGCCAGGGCAAAGACTATTCCATGCCATTCCAAAGAAGTGGAAACAAGTGAACCATGAACTTTGGGGCAGAATGGAGGGATACCTTAACCAAACCATGTTCTCTTTCTCTAGGATATGCCGGGTCGACACTAGGAGAGGCAATAGAGAGTGCTGAGGCCTGCGTGAAGGATGGGGGGGAGTGCACTTCTGCACCAAATTGTTTCCTTACTCCAGACTCTCCTCCCGTCTCACCCATCGGGACATGTGGAGAAGGCACCTTATGTTGTGAACCGTAAGATACTTCCTTTTTCTTTTTCTAATCCAGGAGCTCAAACATGTCCCTCAATTTTCATATCTCTTTCCCCCCATGCTAAAATTTGAAGAAATGCTCTTAGAAGCCACTCTTCAATTTACAGTGGGGAGGATTTTGCTGTCCTGACATTCAAACATGCATGGTAACATTTTTATTTATTCATTTGTGCTCATATAACACATTTCACCCACATGGGTCAAAGCGGCATACATAGGTTTTCCCCAATTCTACTATATGTAAAAAAATAAAAATAATAGTGGGAAATCCAGAACCCAAACAACCGCATAACATTTAATTAATGGATAAATTTAATAGATTTATTTAGCAGGTTTCATATCGGGCTTAATCATTCATGGTCTCTAAGCCGTTTACTTTTATCTATTTCATTCATTTTTTAAAATTTGTATACCACCTTCCATCCAAACATCACAGGGTGGTTCGCAACATACAAATGCAAAATGAGAACACAAAATGCATGATGAAGCAATAACCCCCTCTTCAAAGCAATAACCCCCATCTTCCACACAGTGGCAAAGCTACATGCCCCGGCACCAGGGACGGAAAGCAGGTGGGGGCGTGGCTGGCGCATGTCCCAGGGGGCATTGCACACGTCCTGGGGGTGTGGCACACCACACCACGGGGCGTGTTGTGCTTCCTGGTGGTGTGGCACGTCGCCCATGGAGGAGTGGTGTGGTCCCGGGGGTGACATGCTGCCCGTGGGGGGTGTGGCGTGCATCCCAGTGGTGTGGTGTGCCGCCTGTGGGGGCATAGCACCTGGCGCGGTGGGGGAGTGCGTGGCGCATGTCTGGGGAGCGGCCACAATGGTACCCCCTCCCCGATGGTGCCGGGGGCGGTGCGCTCTCCCCACCCCCCGTTCCTCCACCACTGTTTCCACAAGCACATTTGAAGACCCATAGAATGTTAATCAGCCAAAGGCCTGGTTATAGAGAAATATTATTTGCCTGGCTCTAAGGATATTTAATGCAGACACCCGCAGAGTTTCTCTACGGAGAGCATTTCACAAACGGGGAGCAACTGTTGACAAGGCCCATTCTTACGATGTCACCTTCTGGACCTCTCATGGAGGAGGCAGATGAAGAAGGGCCTCTGATGATGATCCCAGGGTCTGGGGAGGTTCATATAGTTTACACAGGATATATAATGTTCATTAAAATATTGATAACGCCAAATATTAAAAACAAGGAAACATCAGATTTTGAAATGAGCAGTTGTTGTCAGAAACCAGCCACTGCCCTGGGAAGTTGGGAGAACTGACAATTTAGGCCATTTTCATAATTTCTTGCTTCACTTACAAATTGCAAAGAAAAGCAAGGTGTGGTGTACCTGTCTCCAACCTGGTGCGGTCCAGATATTTTCAACTGCACGTCCCATAATTCTTTCTTTCTTTCTTTCTTTCTTTCTTTCTTTCTTTCTTTCTTTCTTTCTTTCTTTCTTTCTTTCTTTCTTTCCACACTTCCCTATACCCCCAGGCCTCAGGGAGGCTCACAAGATAACCTCACAATATAAAAACACAAAATAGAAATAGAAACAAAAGCAATCCTTTGTCCCTGTCCGCATCAATTGAGGCTGGTGGTTATGTTCCAACACTACTTGAAAGGCTTGAAAGGCTCAGTGGGGCGGGAATGCAGGTGAATGCAAATGAGCAAGGGACAAGCAAGCCTTAAGTCTGAATATCAGGAGATGACCTCAGCAGTCAATGGACCACTGGCTTTTGGTCCATTTCCAGGCACATTCCAAAGTAGTCATTATGATCTTGAAAGCCCTTCATGGCTTGGGACCCTGCTACCTAAAGAGTCGCTTGCATCCATATCAGAGCCATTTTTAGATGTTATTTTCTGAATGTCATTGCAAAATTCACCCGTATGGCACACAGTAACCGGAGAGAAGTCTTTCTGAGTAGTGGAGTCCTACCACTCAAACATTACCCTCTGGGTTTGTTGTTACTTATAGAGGAATAGATAGACATTGTTTTAACCCACCCCCCCTTTTTTTTGTAGCTCAGCTCTCAGGTAGATTCATGGTTCTACAGTTTACTGTTTTCCTCCTCAATTTGTTACATGTGTTTTCAAGTTCCAGCTTGATGCTAAGTATTAGTTGGAGTCAGGTTTACTCATTTATAATTTTCATATGAATGATGGAATACAACTGTCTTAAACGATTAAAATTAATAAATTCCAGGTCAGTAGCATTTATGTGAAGCAAATGTTTGTTACTTTGGGAACCTATCTCAAATAATATTATCTCTCTTGTCTTTGTAGACAAACAAAAGACTCACAAAATAAATCCATTTTCTTTCTTCAGAATGCTTACAGACGTAAGCAGAAGAGAATTGTCTGCGGATTCCAGCAACTAATATTTCCCAAACAACGACATTAATCTGCTGTTATTTGGCCACCAGAAAATACCTGTGTGGGGTGGATATGTTGAAGGAAAGAATAATGTTTCAAATAAATATGTGATATTTTGCTGGAAAATGGATGTGGGCATGTGTGCTTGTGAGATGTGGACCCCCTGCTGTGGAGAATTTGTGAAGTTAGAAAAAAATCTTTCCATTTCTGAAGTTATGGAAACCATGAGGCATTCCATGTTTATTTACAACATGTATAGCAAACTTTGTGCTGATATTACAATGCATTTTCCTGCCAGAACTCACCATTATTACCAATCTGTTCTAGGTTAGCTTTCAGATTCATTGAAATTATTGATTGCACCAAAAATGCAACCCACCAATCCTAGATGCAGATGTCAAATTGACCTTACAGGAGGTCACCTCTTTTGCAGGTTTGCCCAGATCAAGGGAAGTAATAGTACCAATCTATTTTGCCTTGGTCAGACCACACCTGGAATACTGTGCCAATTCTGGGCAACACAATTTAAGGACAGGCTGTTGACAGACTGGAACTTGTGCAGAAGGCAAGTTTACAGCCTCATTGTGCATATTGTGCTCTAGAAGGCTTAGTTTGGTCACTAAATACATTACTTCTGGTAAATCAGCCACCATAGTCACTAGAGGGTCATGAAAATATGGGTCCTGAGCTTTTTGGACTGGTCTACCCATGTACTATCTGAAACCAAAGGGGTGTATTGGTTGCCAGGTGTGACCCCCTCCCTCCCCCACACCCCCACTCTCCTACCCAACTATCGGTTTTGTCCTTCTCTTGAAACTGTTTCAGAATGATGGTCAAAAACAAATAAGTACATAATCCTTTCTAAATACATTTTAAAGTGGCTTGGATGAAACCTTTGAAGTTACCTATTTGGTATTTGGCAGAGTTAATCCCTTCTATAGGGATTAACTTAGATAAATTGCTCCCACCGCACTGAACAACCCTTTACCCGAAGGTTTCTTTTCCTTTCCTCTTAAAATTCTAGCCCAGAGTATCCTGCGGGGGACCTTTATGAGGGGATATTTAGTAAGTTGGAGTCTCATATAGGTTTTCTTTAAATAAACAATAAAGATTTATTTAAGGCAAGATAGTACATAACACAAATAGATTAAACTTAGGTTACTTCAGGCATACAGTACAATTAGACTTTAATTCGTCCTCAGTTGTTTATGCATTATAGGTTTGGTTCCTTTATATGGTGATACTTTCTTTCCGTTATCCACCCCCTCTAACAATCCTGCTCCTGGGGTGCCTTAAGCAATAGACCAAAAGGCTATTCACCAAAAGGCTATTCACTGAGTTTGGGAGCTTCTTCTTTTCCTTAGAAGAATCTCTCCCTTCCTGACTAGATTTGAGTCCCAAGTAGGCTGTTCCTTTCCAGCTCCTACTTGTCCTGGCTCAGCCTCTGCCTCCCAGTAAAAATCCGGTCTGTTCCTCTTACAGGACACCACACTCTGTCCTTCACAATAAACTCAGAGTAGAAGTTGTGTCCCCCCCCCCCGAACCAACTCTTTCTCACATTCACTCTTTCTACCTCAACCTGAGTCCCAACCTATCTCCCAACCTCTCCAACCTCTATTCCAACCCACTTTAACCAACTCTCTCAACCAACCACTCAGTCTCTCAAATCCTCTCCTTTTAAACTCTCCCTCCTGGAACCAAGGCCAATCAGAGGCTGCCGTTCATTAACCATTTACTGGCAGGGAAAGGAAGAATAAAAAAACACTTGTTGATCCAACCGGTCCAGCAAAACCAACTTTTTCGTCACGCTGTGCCACCAAATTTAATGTCCCTATGGGTATATTATCTCTATGCTGCTGCCAATCCATGATTCTGTGATGCTACATAGTATCTCAGACCTGATTAAGAAAACAACAAGCCGCCACTCCCCTGCTCCCAAAAATGGAAACTGCGTATATAAAGGAACATGAAAACTGGTATGAGTGAGGATTCATATTCTCTTTTTAAAAAGAAAAGAAAAGGATAAAGAAAGAAATTTCTATGGAAAAGGAAAAGTTAAAAGCTGTCAAGGATGCAAACCCTTTGATCTACCCATTGTAGGGAGCTACCATATTGGCACATTTGGGGTCCCTAGGTGAAAAAAACAAAAACAAAAAGTTATGTCCATTTTACTTTCAATACATTTTAAACTTCAAAGGCATCCAGTGTGGAAAACCCTGAGAGTTTGTCCCAGTGTGGAAAACTCTAAAATTTGTCAGAGTTAATCCCACCCATTGGGACTACCACGTCCCCAAATGCCATGTCCCATCTCAAAAAACAAGGATATTACATCCATTTTGATTCCACAATGCAACTTGATGGAGTTTCTAGAGATATGTAAAATCCCAGTTAGATCTATATTTACAGATTGGACCCACAAATGAGATCTCGGAGAAAGGGCCCATCACAGCTCTAATGCACGCACACTACAGTTTACAGAATCCCATTATGCTTTTATTAAGAACCGAGTCATAGAATCAAAGAGTTGGAAGGAATCTCAGAGACCATCTAGTCTAGTCCCCTTGAATGGAAAACAAATACTAAATTTATGCTATGGGGACTCTCTTCTGTTGTGACAAGATATTTTGGGAGCTAATCAGTGAGACCTTCTGATTTTTTGGGAGAAAATATTTATTGGTGTGGCACTGAGTGGCTTCTTCCAAGTACACATTTTCTAGGTGCATATATATTTGCTGAAAGAAAGAAAGAAGAAGAATATGTCCCAACACAACTGTCCCATTCGCTAAATGTCAGCTGCTTAACTAGAACTGGTTTATGTAAGAATTTGGTGATTAGGGTAGGGATGCAAGAGCTTAAAATAAGCCAATTCAGACTGGATCCAAATTAATGAATTTTAATTCAAGACCAGAGAAGATTGAAGGGTCTTTACATGAGAGACAGCCTTTTCAGTTGTGGCCCCTCCTCTCTAATTTGTGGAATGCTTCCTGTAGTGAACCAAACTTGCACCAACTTCTAGAAATTTTCTTCTGGGCATTTAAATAGTTTGCTGCTGGTTATGATAGACATTTTATATTGGGGCGAGTGTTGTTGCTCTGAGATTGATTGGTGCATGCCTTTATTTTTAATTCTTTTGTGTTTTGCAGTCTAATGTAGAAACCATGTAAGAGATGCACAAGAATTAAAAACAGTCAGCTCTAGAATTTTTAACAGAAAACATCTAAGAAACCGAAATAGCAACAGAGTCTGAAACACTCCATTGTTTCTCAGGGGCTGGAGCCTAGGATGGGAAACTGCCTGGCATTAGGTCACACAACTGATCCACTTGATTTGGCATCACCTACACCAACAGCAAAAGGGACGCGGGTGGCGCTGTGGGTTAAACCACAGAGCCTAGGACTTGCCAATCAGAAGGTCAGTGGTTCGAATCCCCGCGACAGTTTGAGCTCCCGTTGCTCGGTCTCTGCTCCTGCCAACCTAGCAGTTCTAAAGCATGTCAAAGTGCAAGTAGATAAATAGGTACTGCTCTGGCAGGGAAGGTAAATGGCGTTTCCGTGTGCTGCTCTGGTTTGCTAGAAGCGGCTTAGTCATGCTGGCCACATGACCCAGAAGCTGTCTGCGGACAAATGCCAGCTCCCTCGGCTTATAAAGTGAGATGAGCACACAATCCCAGCATCCTCCACGATTGGACCTAATGGTCAGGGGTACTTTACCTTTACCTTTACACCAACAGCAGAAGCTGTCTGGGGTTTCAGACAGGCTTCTATCCCAGCCTTAAGTGGAGATGTCAGAAATTGAACTGGGACCTTCTGCACGCAAACCAGATACTAGACCACTGAGATTTTCATTGTCTTTCTAAACTTTATGAGACTGGGAAGAAGGTAGCATTTTATTTGTTGTTTGTAGGATGGGAGAACAGAAAGTCTGGAAGCACAGGAAACAGGAATTCCACTTTGTTAAGTCATTGGTCCACTAATCTCAGCATAGTCGTCACTGACGGTCTGTGACTCTCCAAGGTTTCAGGTGGTGGATTGCCCCCACCATTCTACCTGGAGATGCCAAGGATTAAACAAGATGCTCTTCCACTGAGCTCTGGTTCTTCCACCTGTCATTTCTGCCTCTTTGTGTCACCCATGATAATTACCACATGATAGCTTGTGGGGATGCAGCAAATGCTGAGGCGCCCAGCCATGCTGCCCCTTCTTAATATGCATCACTGAAGGCAATAAAAGGTAAAGGGACCCCTGACCATTAGGTCCAGTCGTGGCCGACTCTGGGGTTGCGACACTCATCTCACTTTATTGGCCGAGAGAGCTGACATACAGCTCCCAGGTCATGTGGCCAGCATGACTAAGCCGCTTCTGGTGAACCAGAGCAGTGCACAGAAATGCCATTTACCTTCCTGCCAGAGCGGTACCTATTATCTACTTGCACTTTGACATGCTTTAGAACTGCTAGGTTGGCAGGAGCAGGGACTGAGCAACGGGGGCTCACCCCATCGTGGGGATTCAAACCACCGACCTTCTGATCGGCAAGTCCTGGGCTCTGTGGTTTAACCCACAGCACCACCCGCGTCCCACACTGAAGGCAATATTTCCCCATAAAATAGGTTCAATACATTTCCCGCCCTGTGTGAGATAGCATATATGGAATTTATTTTACAATGAAATGAAAATTAAAATGCAGTCTCTTCGTTCTCCTGCCAGTAGAGATAGATGGATCTGTCAATGTGGTTTAATCTGTTTCTCTCTCCCCCCCCCCCAGCTTAAATTCAGTGCTCCACATTTCTAATATTAAAAGGCTAAGGGTTCTGAAAAATAGGTACTGTGTCACACAAAAAGATCGAAGCCTTCCCTAGGACTCAGGTGTCAACTCTCAGGGTCTGGATGCTCATGACCTGGCAACCAGAGGATGTTTTAGGGCCAGCCAACAGTTCAGGGGAGCCAGGGAAGGGGGGCACATAACCAGAAACGGAGGTGTTCCTGTCTCTTTGGACACCACAGGCTCTAAGGCAGCAGGAACAGCAGGAAATGCACTCTGGGAGACTGAAATAGGCAAGGGAACACAGTCCAGCTCACTAGTGGACCAGGTGGAGCTCACAGAACTCATTAGAATAGTTCAATACCTATGAATAACTGCATGAGTGGTGCTCTGCTTTACATGTTACAGCAAGGGTTTCCTGGATCACGTTCTCCAAGTTGGTGGTAGTTATCTCCACATGGACTCACATGGTATTCTCTTTAAATACAAAACAAACATTGCAGTCTCTTTAAATACAAAACATAGAGGAAAAGCTCTTCACAAATATTGTCATCCAAATCGATTAAATTGCCATGTTTTTGTGTTTTTATATTGTCAACCGCCCTGTGATCCCTGGATGAAGGGCGGTATGGAAATTAAGCAAACAAATTAATGCATGAATTCATTCAATAAAACTTTCCCAGATTTCAATAAATTCATTCCAGTTCTGTCTTCTTTCCTTTGGTCTGGTGTAATATGTAATTTTGCCTAAGAACACAGTCCCATAGTTGAGCAGTTTTGCTCTTCAAAATTTTGTTGTGTTTGGCCATTATTCCATTTCTAGGGTGAAACCTTATGAAACAGGCTAAACAGAAAGGAAATAGAACAACAAAGCAATAGAAATAATCCAGAGAGGAAGGACAACACTGGACATCCCTTCCCTCCATAGTAAATGGAGATAGCACAATCGCTAATGTGTTCTCCTACGAAGGAACTGTAAATATTAAAAGTAGAGAGTAAATCCACCTCCCCCCTACACACAGAGACACAGTCAGGAAGCCTTGTTGTACATCATGAATAAGCTAATGAGGAAATATGCACCAAGTACGGTACTTTATGGAACCAAGGAACTCTCAAATGCAGATAAGGTCCAAGTTTATTCCTGAAAATAAATTTGTGGCATGGGCAGTCATGCAGGTAAGGGACACATGAAAATCCACTAGTTAACAGCAGTTCATTTACAAATCCACTATACATGGAGCATGTAAGAGCATACACACACACACACACACACACACACACACAAAATCAAGGAAAAGGAAAAGGATCTTCTTCGATTTGGAGAACCTTAGCAGGACTATCATGGAATGATTCCCAAGCTTGAATGTTATCCAAAGACACAGAGGCTATTTATTGGAGTTGTGACAGAAGATACTTTTTTATATACCACATAGGCAGAATTTCACAGAGAAGAAAGCTGGTTGTTCAATGCAGAACATCATGATCCTTGGAAGAAGGCTATGCCCGTGGCTGACATGGTCCAAAAGCTTACGTGGGTGACTTTGCATGCCTACTCACATGCAGAACTGCTCTGAGAGTGAATATATGCAAGGCTATTGGTGTACTAAAAACAGAACAGCATGCCAAATTCTGCCCATTCCCACCCCTATTGCAAGTTGAGAACATTTGCCTAATTTGTGTGCGCTCTCTCTCTCTCTCTCTCTCTCTCTCTGTGCTTTCTTTCTACAGCGACATTACTCTGTGAAATCTGCTAACTTGGGATAAATTCACTGCTTCATCTGCAGTTATTGTGTTTGGAAGGGTGGCCATCAAAGAACTTCATTATATCAAATCATTCATCGAAAGATAAGCTTCTTTACTGTCCTGATGCCCAGTCTGTCCAAGTGATTTGCTGAAGCATGCCAACAAAGGTCCGTATAGTTAAAGCCATGGTTTTCCCAGTAGTGATGTATGGAAGTGAGAGCTGGACCATAAAGAAGGCTGATCGCCGGAGAATTGATGCTTTTGAATTATGGTGCTGGAGGAGACTCTTGAGAGTCCCGTGGACTGCAAGAAGATCAAACCTATCCATTCTTAAGGAAATCAGCTCTGAGTGCTCACTGGAAGGACAGATCCTGAAGCTGAGGCTTCCCCAATTCCCATTGACTTTAGGGGTGCCCTGTCCCCTCAGATATTTTATTGGGAGTGTCGAAGGGACCCCAACCCCATATGCTTTGACATGTCCAGAATGCCTAGTCTGTGCACATCAGGGAGCACAAAATACTTTCAAAGTACTTTTCGCATGGTGCCTAAAATAGATAAAGATAAAGCTACTGGAAAGGCCCTTTTCTTATGTTTCCACTCTCTGTATCACCCATGGAGGGGGCACTCAGAAAAACATCAATGATTCTTTGGGCATGCAGTGTTTTGTTTATCTATTCATTTAAAGCGTTTAAATACTCTTGGATGCAGTTCATCTGGCCCAAGTCTCCAGGGCCAGATGAACTGCATCCAAGAGTATTAAAAGAACTGGCAGATGTGATCTCAGAACCACTGGCAGTCATCTTGAGAATTCCTGGAGAACAGGCGAAGTCCCGGCAGACTGGAGGAGGGCAAATGTTGTCCCTATTTTCAAAAAGGGGGAAAGAGAGGACCCAAATAATTATCACCCAGTCAGTCTGACATCAATACCAGGGAAGATTCTGGAGCAGATCATTAAGCAAACAGTCTGTGAGCACCTAGAAAGGAATGCTGTGATCACCAATAGTCAGCATGGATTTCTGAAAAATAAGTCATGTCAGACTAACCTGATCTCGTTTTTTGACAGAATTACAAGCCTGGTAGATGAAGGGAACGCAGTGGATGTAGCCTACCTTGATTTCAGCAAGGCATTCGACAAGGTGCCCCATGATATTCTTGTAAAGAAGCTGGTAAAATGCAGTCTTGACTCAATGGATTTGTAACTGGCTGACTGACCAAACCCAAAGGGTGCTCATCAATGGTTCCTCTTCATCCTGGAGAAGAGTGACTAGTGGGGTGCCACAGGGTTCTGTCTTGGGCCCGGTCTTATTCAACATCTTTATCAACGACTTGGATGATGGACTCAAGGGCATCCTGATCAAATTTGCAGATGACACCAAACTTGGGGGGGGGTGGCTAACACCCCAGAGGACAGGATCACACTTCAAAACGACCTTGACAGATTAGAGAACTGGGCCAAAACAAACAAGATGAACTTTAACAGGGAGAAATGTAAAGTATTGCACTTGGGCAAAAAAAAAAAAAAATGAGAGGCACAAATACAAGATGGGGGACACCTGGCTTGAGAGCAGTACATGTGAAAAGGATTTAGGAGTCTTGGTTGACCAAGTTGGTGACGCGGCAGCTAAAAAAGCCAATGCAATTCTGGGCTGCATCAATAGGAGTCTGATTTATCACACACACACACACACACACACACACACACACAGCAACGGTTTCTACGCTGCGTACACTCTGCTACAGGTAGCTGACCGGAGAGCTGAGGGGAGCGCGCAGGAGGGAAGCGTGTGGACCCTAGCCAAAGGCTACATATTTCCATAGTACTGTGTCCAGTTCTGGGCACCACAGTTCAAGAAGGACACTGACAAACTGGAACGTGTCCAGAGGAGGGCAACCAAAATGGTCAAAGGCCTGGAAACGATGCCTTATGAGGAATGGCTAAGGGAGCTGGGCATGTTTAGCCTGGAGAAGAGGAGGTTAAGGGGTGATATGATGGCCATGTTCAAATATATAAAAGGATGTCATATAGAGGAGGGAGAAAGGTTGTTTTCTGCTGCTCCAGAGAAGCGGACACGGAGCAATGGATCCAAACTACAAGAAAGAAGATTCCACCTAAACATTAGGAAGAACTTCCTGACAGTAAGAGCTGTTCAACAGTGGAATTTGCTGCCAAGGAGTGTGGTGGAGTCTCCTTCTTTGGAGGTCTTTAAGCAGAGGCTTGACAACCATATGTCAGGAGTGCTCTGATGGCGTTTCCTGCTTGGCAGGGGGTTGGACTCGATGGCCCTTGTGGTCTATTCCAATTCCAACTCTATGATTCTATGAAATGCTTTCGTGGTGCCCTACATGGAGTTAAGTACTGATAGAACAAGAGGGAAAAGAATTGTGATACAACCGTACCTATAATAAATTTCATTTCATTTCTTTCTGCTGCCTTTGATCAAAGGATACAGTGCAGTGCAATGAAGCCAATCCACCACTCTTCCCACTGCACAACTGCACAACACCTGGTGCCTCCCTCCTCCCTCCGCACATTTGGCAAGTGCCAGTGAGACTCTGTTTTGAAGTTGAGAGAAGAGTGGTGATCCACCACTGCTGTGCCACTGACTGCTACTGCCTTGCAAGATGCAGCTACAGTGGTACCTCAGGTTACATATGCTTCAGGGTACATACGCTTCAGGTTACAGACTCCGCTAACCCAGAAATAGTGCTTCAGGTTAAGAACTTTGCTTCAGGATAAGAACAGAAATCGTGCTCCGGCAGCGCGGCGGCAGCAGGAGGCCCCATTAGCTAAAGTGGTCTTCAGGTTAAGAACAGTTTCAGGTTAAGAAAGGACCTCCAGAACGAATTAAGTACTTAACCCGAGGTACCACTGTACTGTATCTCCTCCTCCTCCTCCAAAACATGTTTATTATTTTACAGTCATTTACATTAAGATCACATAACATACAATTTACACCAGAATCTATTTATTTATCTTGGCGACTTCCCTTCCTTGCATCGGTGATGGGCTAATTCTCCCTCCTCCCTGCTGCCTGCCCAACCTTATCTATTGACCTTAAACATATTTTACAATCTTTTACAAGGTGTGACTATCTTCATGGCATGCACCAAATCTTGGGTTGGCAAAGGAGTGGAAGGTTGGGGCACCATCTGCCTGTCTCAGGAACCTGGAGGATTATTCCAAAGAACAGAGACTTTTGCAAAAGCCAACAGACAGCACATTTACAAATTATTCTTTGGGTTGTTTTTCTTGGTATATCGTGGAGCCTCCATCATGTTGACCTGCTGTTATACAAGCAGCACCGCAAAATGGGCCAAATGCATTCTCCGATATGGTTTGCAAAGGGCCAGGGGCAAGTTATCGGAAAGCAACTTCCACTGGAGCTGTGACAATCCGTTTTCTTCAAAATGCCTCTACTAAATCCTGTAAGGGGGAGGGGGATAGATTGGGGAAGAAGGGAAAGTACCAAGCAAAAATTCAGATATGTCGGCTTCAGTCCTACAAAATAAAGGAGAGTCTTTATGGGCTTCATCAAAAGTTGATTTAGTCAGTATCCCGTGTCTGGCAATGGCTACCCTCTTAGAAACTCAAAACACAGCAAGAAGTCAGCACCACCATCATTGGCCCCCAGAAGTGCTATTTAGAGATGTAATCTTCCTGAACATGTCACCAACTGATGTCACATGGCCATACCAGGAAATGATGCCAGGCTTTTAAAAACTGTCTCAAAGAATGAATCACCACTGTGAGTGCAAGCGGCATTTTAAAAATCAGTTTTTAGTGCAAAAAAAAATTAAAATGCACATAAAAGACTGCCCTGCCAGATGGGTGGGGTTTAAATAATAAAAATTTTATTATTATAAGTATTGATTCCTCCAACCCTTCCTTTTTACTTACAGCTGTAAGACAGAGGAGGGTGAATTAGCTGTCTCTGCTGGTCATTGGCTCTGGTCATTGGCCTAACTTCTGTAGGGCTGCCTGCCTCCTGCCCTATAGGTGCAGTGGGCACTAGCCACCACTAAACTTAGCTCCACTCCCCTTGTCATCTATACCTTTATAATAAAATGCGCAATTGTCAAGTAGGGGGGACAACACCTGAGAGGGCATTAAAATGAGCCATTTGCCATTGAAAAATGTTTTCCCAATGCACTCTGATAGGAAAACATATCCTGAGTCTTCACAGGAAAAGGTAGGATGCATAGAAAGTCTTTTGGAGGATTTAGGATGGCCTACGTAATCCTCCATATTTCCACATCAGTTCGCATTCCCTTTTATTGAAATTATATCAATTCACCAGAATTGTTTTTCCAATTTCTGTGCAATTTGCCCTAATATACATGACTTTGCAAAGCACTTCCCCCTAATATAATGAATTTTGTATGTTATTTTCACTGGTATATACATTTATATGTACACTTTAGTAAATGTATTTTTGTACACAGTACTTGGCTGGAAAGCTACATTGCAACATTCGGAGAAAGCAAATACAAATTTCAATGGATGACTGTACTTTGCTTCTCATATGAATTCAGAAGGTGTGAATTTGGCAAGTTCACCTTTACGTGCAAACTGAATCAAATTCTACTGCATCGCTAAACCTGAATTAACCCCAGCTCAGCTTGGTTTGAAGGAATAGAGTCCTAACTGCTTCGCAGCAAATCAAGCTCATTGATCAACTCATATTCCCAAAGCCACTTTTAAGTTTATTTTCATAACCCTGCACATATCAGTGAACATTTATACACATCTTACCTGGATCAACAAGCAGCAGCACCGAGAAGACAAGAACTGAGAAATGGTGGAGGCTCTTCATGGTTGGAAATTGGGCTGAAAGCTCTGTGTTGACTAAAAATATGGAGTTGACTTAACTCCTGCCCCAATGGAAGTCTTAATTGCACTCCATTTATGCTAATTGAACAAAACTGCTCGACATGGTGTCCTAAGTCTCATTAGTTTTAATTGAATTTAAGCATTCAGCTGCATGTCTATACCATAAGGATATCCATGGAAAATAAAACCTATCTCTGAATTTTGTACTAAATCCAACAGCTGTGTTTTTTTTGAGTAGAACAGCATAAAGAGAAGCATATCCTTGTATGCAATAATGAAGTAGCTGAAAAAGATTCTGGAGATCATACTGAGCTTCATCTGTATGAAGGATGTGGCTCAATATAAGGCAGCTTTTAAAAACACAGGAAATTCACTTACCAGTCATACCACTAGTCCATTTAGTTCAGCATTGCCAACAGTTTTTGCAATAAATCTCTGGGATGTCAGACAGTGGATAGCTCCAAGGGCACCCACAACCCTCTGCATACAAATCAGATGCTCTTGTCACTGAACTATGAGCCTTCCTGTGTTAAATATCATTTTACAAAATTCAGTGCCATCACGTCTCTTGGCCTATTCCAGTAATTAGCAGCATATGTGTGCATGGAAGCTGTTTTCTGAATCCCTGTCAGTCATTATAGACAATACTCAGGTTGATGGACCGGTGATCTAATTCTGGATTGGCTACACCTATACATGCTCCTTTGATCAAGAATTTAGCTGCAAAAATCCTCTGTTCTCTCTGCCCAGGGTAGCTGCTTCATGAACATAGGGCTGAAGGATGGCCTTGCTAAACAACTTAAACATGACAGCTTCCTTTACTAGAAACCTTGAAACAATGCAGATGTGTAGAGCACAAATTTAACTCTATTCCACCCCTTCCCTGAAACTTCTTTTTTGCTCTACGATGTATCAATAGGCAATAATTCAATGGAAGGAAATATGCTGTCTCAATCCTAATGCAAATATATTTCAAATTATTGTAATGAAATAGTTGCCTGCAGCTACTTACCAAAGAGATAGGAAGCCTCTGTTGCTTTCTGATTTCGTTTCTTATGCTCTTCTTTAGTCTTTTAACTACGCTATTAATAGATGTGCCTCTTTGCCTAAACGATTTATGATTATCTGCTGGATCTTCCACCTCGGCAGCATCCTCAAGATTTCTTAAACCGTCATTATGCATTTGTGTTAGCAGATCAGAGCTAAATTTACCAAGAACGGAGTGTACCCCCTAAGTACCATATGTCCTGCACCTGGTAGGAAGGTGAACAAGATCTGGACATTTAACCCCAGTCTCTCAACTTGCCCTGATAGTTCTTCTTTCTGTGAAAGGGCAAAATTCTGTTTCTAATAAATACATCCAGTTATTTCATTCAACTGCCATCACCACCACCATCTGAAATACAGTGTACATGTGACATTGGATCTGCACAACAACACTGTGAGATATCACACAGCGTTGTTGTGCAGATCCAATGTCACATGTACACTGAGGCGGCTGAGTGGCAATGACAGGCCCTATGTCACCCAGTGAGCTTTATATCAAGTGAGGATTTGAACCCTGGTCCCAGAATCATAGAGTTGGAAGGGACTCCAAAGGCCATATAGCCCAACCTCCTGCAATGCAGGAATCTCAACTAAAGCATCCAAGACAGATGGCCACCCAAGCTCTGCTTAAGAAACCTCAATGAAGGCGTGTCCACAACCTCCTGAGGAAGTCTGTTACACCATGGAGCAGCTCTTACTACTTGAAAGTTGTTCTTGATGTTAAGCCAGATCATTTGATCTGGACTTGTTAAGCTTGTGGTTTTCTAAGGCCTCTACAACATTATCACATGTACTGCTAGCAAGCCAGGTGTCCCCCATTTTGTACTGGTGCATCTGGTTATTCCTTTCTATATGTTCTCTCACATCTCTAGTTTAGACAACTACTTCACCCTCCTCTGTCTTGAAGAGGAGACCACCCACTTGCACTTTGAATTGTCGTTCTGAACTGGCTGCAACATGATCTCCATCGTTGTAGACTGAGATTCATGGTTCTTCCAGGTTTTGAAGGTGCAATTTGCACAGCCGATGCTTTTCATTCTGCCATTTCTGATCACCATAAGGCTTGCACCTCCTTTATCTCTTTTGTGTCACCCATGCCCTCCTTAAAAGAGTTAAACATATCTCATTACTTTTGTGCTCATGCAACATTGTATAGATCTGTCAATATCTGTTTTTTCGGCTTTTTAATGTGGCATTCAGTTCTGCACATTTCTGCACCAATTTACATTTTGTTAAAAAAACCTCTTGTGAAATTTCATCAGCATCTTAGTGAAAATTTCTCATCATAAGCACACATTTGCCTGTAGTTTAATCTAACAAACAGAATTGTCCCAGTGTATAGGAACTGACTCCAAGGGGCCAAGGCAGTTTCCTACAATTTTCAGAGGGCATAAGGCTGTGCCCCCTGGCTACTCAGGATGTTGTGCACACGATGTCAGATTGTTGCGGGATTCTGTGTCACCCCCTGCCATTCCTCTGGAGAAGCTGGCACCTCTACCCTAATAAAATGCATATTGATATGTTTGCATGCTGCTTACATAAATATATTCATTCTCTGCACATTTTCCGCTGATATATGCCTTTTTGTAAATGTTTCATTGGAGAAGTGTGGTGTGAAATTTGGAGGGTTGGATATTTCAAAAGATGGATCTGTTTTGGTTCTTGTATTGTTTCAGAAAGTGCAAAATTGGTTCAACTTTATTTTATTTGTTGGTTGGTTAGTTTGTTTACATTTGTATACTGCTCTTCATCATTCATTTTTAATGTTTGTGTTGGTACCATCGCCACATATTCCCCAGTAAAGTTGGGGCCAACAATCGCCCCCCCCCCCCGAAAAAAAACTTTCCTCCAGGTTTATCACGATTGTCTGTGGTAGAAATCAAATGCTGACATATATGTAATATGTCCAATTTATTCCCTAGAAAAGGAACAGTGTCATACACATGCAGAGACTGTTGACCCTGTTGGAGTGCAGACTATAGATGGGAGACCCCTGGTGTTGGGGAAGGTCTCTCACACCACAGTACCTTTGACCATGGAGCTGCCTGGCCACAGAGAGCAAGCCACCTTCCACTTAGCAAAGCTAGCCATGTACCCACTAGTTCTGGGGATGTTGCGGTTGTCCAGACATGACCCGGTTATAGTGTAGGGGCAGCGATCCATAACATTTGCGTCAGCATATTGTCATCTCCACTGCCTAGATGACAAAACCCCAGTAGTAGCAGTGCTATTGGGACCTCTAACTGGTGAGGAAAGCCAATTGCCCACAGAATACTATTCCTACCGAGATGTATTCTGCGAGAAGGAAGGAGACAAGTTGCCTCCCCATAGTTCTTATGAGTGTAAGATATAACTCCTGCTGAGTGCTTGGCTGCCCACAATTTGATGTTGATGTACAAGACAGAGCTGGAGGCTTTGAGAGAGTTTATAGGCTTCATCAGACCTTCCAAGGCACCAGGAGGCTCTCCACTGCTGCTCGTGTATAAAAAGAATGCTACTGAACTTAGATTATGCACAGATTACTGAAAAATCAATAGCCTTATGGTACCCAATTGCTATCCCCCACCATGTATTGGGGATTTTCATGAAGATTTTCATGAAGCTGGACTTAAGGGAGGCTTATAACTTGATCCGTGTGAGGGAGGGAGATGGGTAGAAAACAACGTTCTGCACCAGGTATGGCAGTTTTGAATACCTGGTCATGCCCTTTGGACTTCAGTCAGGGACAGCAACATTTCAAGCTTTCATCAACCACGTCTTCAGTGACCTGATGGATAATTTCGTGATCAGTTACCTTGATGATCTTTCGATTTACTCTGAAAGCCAGGAACAGCACGTGCGGCACATGACAGAGGTGCTGCAGAGGCTGAGAGAACACTCACCTTACACGAAATTCAAGAAATGCCAATTCCATGTTTCTATGGTAGATTTCCTGGGTTACCATCTTACACAGGAAGGGCTGCACATGGATCTGGCTATGGTGCAGGGCATAGTGTCATGGCAGGAACCCAAGACAAATAAAGACATGCAGCAGTTCTTGGGGTTTGCCAACTACTACCACAAGTTTGTGCTAGCCTATTCAAGACTCACAACACCTCTCATGGATTGCTTGAGGGGCAAGAAGCCCTTCCAGTGAACAGTTGAAGCATGACAGGTGTTTGAGCAGCTGAAAACCATGTTCACCTCAGAGGAATACCTAGTTAATGCCGACCCTCACCAGCCACTTGTCATGGAAACAGATACCTATGACAGGGCAGTGGGGGCGGTACTGCTGCAAGAGAACCAAAATGGCAACCTACACCCTTGTGCTTTCAACTCTAGGAAGCTGACTCATTTCGAGCAGAACTGTATCATTTGGGAGAAGGAGCTTTTGGCTATCTGAGAAGACATTTCTTAGAAGGGGCGCAACACCAGGTGGAAGTGCGCACTGACCATCAGAATCTGAAGTATTGGCAGATGTGACGTCTCAATCAACGGCAGATTCATTGGGTGCAGTTCTTTGCCAGATTCAACTTAAGAGTGCATTATGTGTCCGGCAGTCAGAGTCAAAGAGAGAATGCTTATTCCAGGAAGCCGGAGTATCAGGATGGTGAACCAATTCCAATTCCAATGTATAGGCATATCTTGAAACTAGAGCAGCTACAGCTAGTGGCAGGGTCAGTCATCAAAGTCTCTGAATTTCAGCTGAAGACAAGGGAGGATGCTTTTGTGAAAGGCAAGTAAGAGGTGCTGCAGAATTCAATTTCTGGTGGAAGGCATAGAACTGGCAAAAGAATCAAAGTTCCTGGAAATGTTTCCTGTCCATTGCTTCCCCTCCTTTCGAACTAATCAACCTGGAAATGCCTAGCACAAATACCCTTGAACTTATTTGTTTACACACACACACACAGAGACAGACAGACACCTTGAAGCATAAACTTCTCTTTCTTTGGAATGTGCTACTATTTCCTCAAATGATTTAGAATGATCAGTTCAATGCACCTGATGTTCCACTCATTCCATGGAATATGAGTACCAGGGCAGTAGATATATTCGTCACTCAAAATAGGGGACTGAGCAGGTGAGGCAACATGCACAAAGTGACTAGGGGCTAGCATGCCCCCATCTCCATCCATGGATTGGTCTTTGTGTTTTAAGGCAAATGCTTCCTCAGAATTTGTCTACCACTTTTTCTTTTCTTTTCTACAGGATTCTCCTGGGTATTTACTGCAGAGGAGTGTGATATAGCAGGAGGGCAATGCCAAGAGACCAACTGTTATGAGCCCCGGCAAAATTATGTGTGTGTGTGTGAGGGTCAAAGGATGTGCTACCGCCTCCCCAAACCTATAAGAATGCTCCTCTTTTTGTCACCATATAGAGGTCTTCAAATCTCTGCTTGCAATGAATGTGGCTGCTGCTGGTAATGTTATCATGTACGAATGATCCAAGTGCTGGAAGAAAAGAAAGGGGCATGAGGAGGTGTGACCTAGTTCAGTCTGGCAAAACAGCTTACACTATGTTCTTAACCCCTTAATGCATTAACTATAGCTGAAGCATGACACTTAGACTGACCTATTCCACACTTACATAAACCAGCCTGGAAGAGGAGGCAGAGGGGCTGCCCCATAGTAGTTTGGAGGAGGCCTGAATGTTTGTTTTAGGCCCACGCACCATTTGAATGACAATGCCCATCGACTTTAGAGAAGCCCTGTCGCCTCAGATATTTCATTGGGGGCGTCAAAGAGATCCTGGACCCTTGGAAATAGTTCCTTTGCTTGGACATGTCCAGAATGTCTGCTCTGTGTATATCATGGGGTAGAAAGTACTTTCGACCTTTCAAATTCAGGTCCAAAAGCCCAAATAAAACACAATGTTTTTGCATGGTGCCTTAAAAATATATAAAGATTATGTTGTGTGAGCATTCCACCAGCAGGGAGCCACCCCCGGAAAGGCCCTTTCCTATGTTTCCACCCTCTGGATCACCCATGGAGGGGGCACTAAGAAAAACATCAATGAGTCTTTTGGCATGGCATACAATGTTTTGTTTATCTATTTATTTAAAGCGTTTAAATTGAGTTAGCTACTGACAGAACAATATTGGAAAAAAAGAGTTGTGACACAACCGTACCTATAATAAATTACATTTCATTTCTTTCTGCTGCCTCTGATCAAAGGATACAGTGCAGTGCAATGAAGCCAATCCACCTCTCTTCCCACTGCAGAACTGCACAACACCTGGTGCCTCCCTCCTCCCTCCGCACCTTTGGCAAGTGCCAGTGAGACTCTATTTTGAAGTTAGGAGAACAGTGATGCTCCACCACTGCTGCACCACTGACTGCTACTGCCTTGCAAGTTGCAGCTATCATCTCCTCCTCCTCCTTCAAAACATGTTTATTATTTTACAGTCATTTACATTAAGATCACATAACATACAATTTACACCAGAATCTATTTATTTATCTTGGCGACTTCCCTTCCTTACATCGGTGATGGGCTAATTCTCCCTCTTCCCTGCTGCCTGCCCAACCTTATCTATTGACCTTAAACATATCTTACAATCTTTTACAAGGTGTGACTGTCTTCATGGCATGCACCAAATCTTGGGTTGGCAAAGGAGTGGAAGGGTGGGGCACCATCTGCCTGTCTCAGGAACCTGGAGGATTATTCCAAAGCACAGAGACTCTTGCAAAAACCAACGGACGACACATCTTTGGGTTGTTGTTCTTCTTGGTATATCATGGAGCCTCCACCATGTTGACTTGATGTCAAAACATGCAGCACCGCCTAATGGGCCAAAAGCATTCTCCAATATAGTATCCTAGGGGCCAGGGACAAACAAGTGGAAAGCAACGACCTCTGGCTCTCATACAATCCTTTCTCTTCGAAATTTTTATACTAAATCCTGCAGGGGGGGGGGGAATAGATTGGGGAAGAACTGAGAGTACCAAATAGAAACTCAGATATGCCTGCTTTAGTCATACAAAAAAAATTATGTTTTGGTCATCATGATATTGTTATATACCTTGTCCTATTGATAATAGGAAATTGATTATCTTATTATAGGTCAGCTTGAATATTTTGTTGCAAGGCAGGGTTTATATACTTTACAAAAATAAAGAAATACAAAATAGATAAATAGAATAGTCCAGCGCAATCAGACATTGTGTCTTAAATTCACTTGTCCATATTTGCACATCAGTTCGCATTCCTTTTTAGAGAAATAATGAAAATTCACCAGGATTGTTGTTCCAATTTCTTTGCAATTTGCCCTAATATACATGAGTTTGCAAAGCACCTCCCCCTGATATAATGAATTTTGTATGTTATTTTCACTAGTATATGCATTTATAAGCACACTTTAGTAAATATATTTTTGTATACAGTGCTTGGCTGAAAAACTGCATTGCAACATTCAGGGAAAAACACAAATACAAATTTCAACGGATGACTAATCTTTGCTTCTCACATGATTTCAGATTACATGCAAACTGAATCATATTGTCCTGCATCGCTAGACCTGAATTAACTCCAACTCAACTTGGTTTGAAGGAACGGAGTCCTGGGTGCATCGCAGGAAAGCAAGTTCATTGATAAACTCCTATGCCCAAGGCCATTCTTAAGATTATTTTCATAATCTTAATTGATATATGCACTTATCAAATAACATTTATACACATCTTACCTGGATCAACAAGCAGCAGCACTGAGAAGACGAGGACTGAGAAATGGTGGAGACTCTTCATGGTTGGAAATTGGGCTGAAGTTCTGTGTTGACTAAAAATATGGAGTTGACTTAACTCCTGCCCCAATGGAAGTCTTAATTGCACTCCACTCATTTATGCTAGTTGAACAAAGTCCCATTAATTTTAATTGAATTTAAGCATTCAGTCTATACCATAAGGATATCCATGGAAAATAAAACCTATCTCTGAATTTTGTACTAAATGGAGAAGCTTTTTTATTTTCTTTTTGAGTAGAGCAGCATAAAGAGAAGCATATCCTTGTATGCAATAATGAAGTAGCTAAAAAAGATTCTGGAGATCATACTGAGCTTCATCTGTATGAAGGATGTGGCTCAATATAAGGCAGCTTTTAAAAACACAGGAAATTCACTTACCAGTCAGACCACTAGTCCATTTAGTTCAGCATTGCCGACAGTTTTTGCAATGAATCTCCAGGATTCCGGACAGTGGACAGCCCCAATACTAGTTGGAGATGCCAAGGGTTGAACCCACAACTCTCTGCATGCAAATCAGATGCTCTTGTCACTGAACTATGATCCTTCCTGTGTTAAATATCATTTTACAAAATTCAGTGCCATCACATCTTTTATCTATTCCAGTAATCAGAAGCACATATGTGCATGAAATCTGTTTTCTGAATCCTTGTGAGTCATTATAGACAATACTCAGGTTGATGGACCAGTGATCTAATTCTGGATTGGCTACACCTATACATGCTCCTTTGATCAAGAAATTCAACATGATGGCTGCTGGTTGTGCATTTCCCATCTGCACGCTAGGAGCTATATCCATAGAACCCTTATTAGATCATCTGAGTGATGTCTATTGCCAGCTAGAGATGGCAAATGGGAACTGGGTTTAGCTGCAATCCTCCTCTGTTCTGCCCAGGGCAGCTGCTTCATGCACATAGAGTTGAAGGATGGCCTTGCTAAACAATTTAAATATGACAGCTTCCTTTACTAGAAACCTTGAAACAAAGCAGATGTGCAGAGCACAAATTTAACTCCAATTATCCCCCACCTTCACTGTATCAATAGCAATAAGTCAATGGAAGGAAATATGCTGTCTCAATCCTAATGCAAATATATTTCAAATGATTGTAATGAAATAGTATTTCATTACAAATGATTGTAATGAAATAGTATTAAATATCATTTTACAAAATTCAGTGCCATCACGTCTCTTGGCCTATTCCAGTAATTAGCAGCATATGTGTGCATGGAAGCTGTTTTCTGAATCCCTGTCAGTCATTATAGACAATACTCAGGTTGATGGACCGGTGATCTAATTCTGGATTGGCTACACCTATACATGTTCCTTTGATCAAGAATTTAGCTGCAAAAATCCTCTGTTCTCTCTGCCCAGGGTAGCTGCTTCATGAACATAGGGCTGAAGGATGGCCTTGCTAAACAACTTAAACATGACAGCTTCCTTTACTAGAAACCTTGAAACAATGCAGATGTGTAGAGCACAAATTTAACTCTATTCCACCCCTTCCCTGAAACTTCTTTTTTGCTCTACGATGTATCAATAGGCAATAATTCAATGGAAGGAAATATGCTGTCTCAATCCTAATGCAAATATATTTCAAATGATTGTAATGAAATAGTTGCCTGCAGCTACTTACCAAAGAGATAGGAAGCCTCTGTTGCTTTCCGATTTCGTTTCTTATGCTCTTCTTTAGTCTTTTAACTACGCTATTAATAGATGTGCCTCTTTGCCTAAACGATTTATGATTATCTGCTGGATCTTCCACCTGGGCAGTGCCCTCAAGATTTCTTAAACCATCATTATGCATTTGTGTTAGCAGATCAGAGCTAAATTTACCAAGAACGTAGCGTACCCGCTAAGTACCATCTGTCCTGCACCTGGTAGGAAGGTAAACAAGACCTGGACATTTAACCCCAGTCTCTCAACTTGCCCTGATAGGTCTTCTTTCTGTGAAAGGGCAAAATTCCATTTCTAATAAATACATCCAGTTATTTTATTCAACTGCCATCACCACCACCATCTGAAATGCAGTGTACATGTGACAGTTTACAAAAATCCAATTGGCATTGAGATAACTGCTTTAACTAAATACTGAAAGAGCTAAAGCTAACTTTCCCTTTGAGGAATGGACTGTCCTCTGATTGCTTTATGAGGTGCACATTTGATCTGCACAACAACCCTGTGAGTTATATGAGGCTGAGTGGCAGTGACTGGCCCTATGTCACCCTGTGGGCTTTATATCAAGTGAGGATTTGAACCCTGGTCCTAGAACCATAGAGTTGGAAGGTACCCCAAAGGTCATCTAGTCCAATCTCCTGCAATCTTCTTCTTCTTTAGTGATCACTCGTAGCCGAGTAAGATTGCCTTCCATATACACGGTTTTAACAATGAGTCCATAAGCGACTGTGGAGGCCAATTCTGAATCCTCATGACCTTCCATAGTTTGGGACATTGGTTTCCGGGTGGGAGTTGATCACGGTGTGGATTTGCCAAGAGTGCCTTTCTCTTAGTACGTTTCTCCCTTGCGTCCTGAATTTGAGTGTCTTCAAAGCCCATGACACCTTTGGTAAACTTGAGCACTTGCAGGCCAGTGTTTCCCAGTTGTCTGTTTATACAACCTTTTTTAAAGATTTGCTTGAGACAGTCTTTAAACCTCATTTATTGACTACCAGCATTACGCTTTCCATTTTTCAGTTCGGAATAGAGTACTTGCTTTGGAAGAGGATCATCAGTCATCCGCACAACACGACCTGTCCAACAAAATTGATGTTGAAGAGTCATTGCTTCAACACTGGTGATCTTTGCTTCTTCCAGTACACTGATACTAGTTCGCCTGTCTTCCCAAGTGATGTGCAATACAGGAATCTCAACTAAAACATCCAAGATGGCCACCCAACCTCTGCTTTAAAAACTTCAGTGAAGCAGTGTCCTCAACCTCCTGAGAGAGTCTGTTACACAGTTGACTTACTGCCATAAAGTTATTCTTGATGTTTAGCCGGAATCTCCTTTGATCTGGACTTGTTAAGCTTGTGGTTTTCTAAGGCCTCTACAACATTTTCACATGTACTGCCAGCAAGCCAGGTGTCCCCCATTTTATATTGGTGCATCTTGGTTATATTGGTTATTCCTTCCCTAAATGTCCTCTCCCATCCCTCCTTTAGCTTTGAGAGTACTTAGTTGCACTTGAACTATCTGCAACAAGAACTCTATCCTTGTGAGACTGAGATTCATAGTTTCTCCACATTTTGAAGGTGCAATTTGCACAGCAGAAGCTTTTCATTCTGCCATTTCTGATCACAATAAGACTTGCCCCTCCTTTATCTCTTTTGTGTCACCCACGGCCTCCTTAAAAGAGTTAAACATATCCCATTACTGCAACATTGTATAGATCTGTCAATATCTGTTTTTTCAGCTTTCTAATATGGCATGCAGTTCTCCACATTTCTGCACCAATTTACATTTTGTTAAAAAAAACTCTTGTGAAATTTCATCAGCGTCTTAGTGCAAATTTCTCATCATAAGCACACATTTGCCTGTGGTTTAATCTAACAAACAGAATTGTCCCAATGCATAGGCACTGACTCCAAGGGGCAGATTCAGTTTCTTACAATTTTCACAGGGCATTTGGCTCCGCCCCTGGCTACTCGGGATGTTGTGCACACGATGTCAGATTGTTGTGGGATTCTGTGTCACCCCCTGCCATTCCTCTGGAGAAGCTGGCACCTCTACCCTAATAGAATGCATATTGATTTTTTGCATGCAGCTTACATAAATATATTCATTTTCTGCACATTTTCTGCCTTGTTGCAAATGTTTAATTGGAGAAGTGTGGTGTAAAATTTGGAGGGTTGGATATTTCAAAAGATGGATCTGTTTTGGTTCTTGTATTGTTTCAGAAAGTGCAAAATTGGTTCAACTTTATTTTATTTGCTGGTTGTTTGGTTGGTTTACGTTTGTATACTGCTCTTCAGCATTCATTTTTAAAGTTTGTGTTGGTACCATCGTCACATATTCCCCAGTAAAGTTGGGGCCCACAATCTCCCCCCCCCCAAAAAAAAAAATTCCTCCAGGTTTATCACACTGTTGTAGAAATCAAATGCTGACATATACGTGATATGCCCAATTTATTCCCTAGAAAAAAGGGGAGTTATTTCAAGTTTCTTTTCTTCCAGCACTTGGATCATCTGTACATGATCACATTACCAGTTGCAGCCATGTTCATTGCAAGCAGAGATTTGAAGACCTCTATATGGTGGCAAAAAGGGGGGCATTCTTATAGGTTTGGGGAGGCAGCAGTGCGTCCTTTGACTACCACACACTCCCCCATAATTTTGCCGGGGCTCATAACAGTTGGTCTCTTGGCATTGCCCTCCTGCTATATCACACTCCACTGCAGTAAATACCCAGGAGAATCCTGTAGAAAAGAAAAGAAAAAGTGGTAGACAAATTCTGAGGAGGCATTTGCCTTAAAACACAATGACCAATCCATGGATGGAGACGGGGTCATGCTGGCCCCCAGTCACTTTCTGCATGCTGCCTCACCTGCTCAGTCCGTGACCTCCCATGTTTTGAGTGACAGGTATCTCTGGTGCCCTGGTACTCACATTCCATGGAATATGAGTGAAACGTCAGGTCCATTTGAGGATCCTGATCATTCTAAATCATTTGAGGAAATAGTAGCATGCTCCAAGCAAAGAGAAATTTATGCTCCGTGTGTGTGTGTGTGTGTGTGTGTGTGTGTGTAAAGAAATAAGTCCAAGGGTATTTGTGCTCGGCAATTCCAAGTTGATTAGTTGGAAAGGAGGGAAAGCAACAGACAGGAAACATTTCCAGGAACTTTGATTCTTTTGCCAGTTCTATTCCTTTCAGCATGGGAAACCCAGCCAGATGGGTGGGGTATAAATAATAAAATTATTATTATTATTATTATTATTATTATTATTAAATTGAATCTGACTGTGCTCATTCATGCACCAAGTGTATCCAGCTTAGATTATTGTAACAGACTTAGTGAAGAGGGTTTGCAACCAGTCTGTTGCCTGAAAATATAAGTCAAGTGTTATTTCTGTAGCAGTGATAGTCATTTTGTATCTAGACATAGGTACGTAAAGGTGAACTATGTAACCCAATCAAACTGCTTAACTCAGTGTTTGTTCCTAGCAGATTAGTGCTAGGTACAATCCAGATCAGTTCATGTAGAATCTTTCCCCAATGCCATTTCCAGATCTCAGCAGCAGTGAGGCCTGGAGTGGTGTTTCAATGGTAAACTGGACATATCACCAAGCCTATGATCTAAGACGCATGTTTCCACTCAAATGCCCAACTTCATGCCAGATGCAATGGCTCATCCAGTCAGGGGTACCAACTTGAATAAAATATGAGGGGGGGCAGGTAAACCCCACCCCACATAATCAATCACATCACATGGCACATGTACAACACTTGAATGGCAATGCTCAACATTGCGGGGGCATGGCCGCTCCAAATATTTCATTATGGGAGTCAAAGGGACCTCGGCCCCTAGAACTGGCTCCTCAATCCCTAGGATTGGCTCCTATGCATCCAGTTCTAGAATTCCAATTTCACTGATACTTTGGAAGATTTGAATTACCAGATAGTTAAAATGTATTGCTGCCCATGGAAAGAGCCAGTTCCTGTCACCCACCTGCAAAACGAATTTCACCTAGTAGTAAAGGTAAGTACCTTTTAAAAATACCTAGTAGTATGACCATTGAATAACAGAATCTCCTGCTAAATGGGAGGGATTGTCCCATTATTTTAACAGGGCATCCAGTGAATGTTTTCTGTCAGGGTTCCTAATGGGCATCACAATGATTCTGAATCACAGGCTGCATAGGCCTGAGGTTCATGGTTTCACTGCGTTTCTCAACTTGCCATTCAAATATTTGAAGCTTTTCATTCTGCCACATCTGCACACAACAATATTTGGGCAAAACTTATCCTATTGTCTCTGTGTCAGGGTGAGGGTTTAGCAGAAACAGAAATCACACCATTTTGATAGGGACTTTTCCAGACCCTCCAAGTGTCCCTGTTTTCCAGGAACAGTACCGGATTTACCTTTTTCTGATTTGATTCTGGAATGTTCCGCTTTTCCTTAGGACGTCCCTATTATCATTGAAAAAATGTTGGAGGATATAGAGTCATGCAACCCCTGAACCAAGAAGATAAGTAACTATACAGTGGTACCTCGGGTTACATACGCTTCAGGTTACATACGCTTCAGGTTACACACTCCGCTAAACCAGAAATAGTGCTTCAGATTAAGAACTTTGCTTCAGGATAAGATCAGAAATTGTGCTCAGGCAGCGTGGCAGCAGCAGGAGGCCCCATTAGCTAAAGTGGTGCTTCAGGTTAAGAACAGTTTCAGGTTAAGCACGGACCTCCGGAACAAATTAAGTACTTAACCTGAGGTACCACTCTACAACCTTTAGAAGACATCTGAAGGCAGCCTTGTACAGGGAAGTTTTTTTAATCTTTTATTATGTTTTTATATATGTTGGAAGCTGTCCAGAGTGGCTGGGACAACCCAGCCAGATGTGTGGGGTATCATCATCATCATGGAATAGGATGTCCCTATTTTCATCAGAGAAATGTTGGAAGGCATGCTTTTCTTTGAAAGGTTTACTTTGACCTGCCAGGATTAGTCTTGGCCTGCAGAGTTCCTTGTCTCAAATAAAGGGGGTCAGCTGAATATTCCAGCCTGAATATTATCTCTGATCAATAAAGAGATCTGGCTTTTCTGAAATCCTGGCTACTTCATAAGCCAGCTATACCATAGAAATGTGTGTAATGAAGCCCCAAAACCCTTATTTTGTTAAAAGAAAAGCTGATTTAGGGTGAGGCTGATTTATACCACAGCCATGGTGGTGAAGAAGCTGACTGTTCCTTTCCTGTGCTTGCCACTTCTCCTCTTCTTCATGTTGTTGTTGTTTAGTCGTTTAGTCGTGTCCGACTTCGTGACCCCATGGACCAGAGCACGCCAGGCACTCCTGTCTTCCACTGCCTCCCACAGTTTGGTCAAACTCATGTTAGTGGCTTCGAGAACACTGTCCAACCATCTTGTCCTCTGTCGTCCCCTTCTCCTTGTGCCCTCCATCTTTCCCAACATCACGGTCTTTTCCAGGGAATCTTCTCTTCTCATGAGGTGGCCAAAGTATTGGACCCTCAGCTTCACGATCTGTCCTTCCAGTGAGCACTCAGGGCTGATTACCTTAAGAATGGATAGGTTTGATCTTCTTGCAGTCCGTGGGACTCTCAAGAGTCTCCTCCAGCACCATAATTCAAAAGCATCCATTCTTCGGCGATCAGCCTTCTTTATGGTCCAGCTCTCACTTCCATACATCACTACTGGGAAAACCATGGCTTTAACTATACTGACCTTTGTAGGCAAGGTGATGTCTCTGCTTTTTAAGATGCCCCAAATCCCCGAGGCTTCCAACAGTTTATGTGAAAGCCAGTGTTTCATGTTGCCAGCCAATCACAAAATACAACATTTAAACAATATGACTGAAGAATTCAGAATCAACAAATTTTATTGACCAAATTTAGTTAAGGGAACATTTACTGAATTCTGCTACTACTTTGAAAACAAATACAGAGAATTTGATATTTTGATTGCTGCATAGACCACAACTATATGCCAGCTGTCAGATACAGTCAACTGCTGTCTGAAAAGAAGTCCAGTTCTGGAGGCTGCATAATGCCTGCTGTCAGATGCTTGTCCCTTATGACCAAATCTTCCAATATGAGATGTTTATGTCAAATGTCAGTTAACCAGCAAATGTTAAGAAGATTCTTCCAGATTATTCATAACAGCAATGGAGATTTCTCAGGTTTCTTTGATTCTGGTATTTCCCCCCTAATGCTGCAATATTAGCTACATCTACCTTCATTGCAAGCTGAGATTTGAGCTCCTCTAGATTTTGGGGTTGGCAAAGCCGCCCCACAATTTGCTGCTATTGAGAGCCCTGAAGTTGATTCAAGCAAATACCTACACAGAACAGGTCTTGCACAAAGACTTGGAACACATATGCTTCAAATCTATCTTAGTATTTTTCTACTTTGTGGGTAGACAACAGACTATTGTATACATATGACACATTCCTCCATAATAACTAGAGGGCCAATCGCATTCACGTGGTTTGCATTGTCCTTTGGCTTGATAACAGTGCTTTTCATTCCTAATGGTAGAGAATCCTGTAGAAAGCAACAAATATGACAAATGATTTCTGAGTAGGCATGCTACACATTTGCCAGAAGACATGAAGCCCGGCCCATGAATGGGGACCCATACATGCATTTAGGTGATGTTTCCAATGTCCTGATGGGTTTTGCCCCAGCTGGTCAGTCCCTGACCTCCTCTGTTTTAAGTGATGAAGATCTACAGTGGCCTGTTACTCACATTCACTTGAATGTTGGGGAGGAGGGAATTTCATATATTTGAGGACCCTGATGGTCCTCAATCAGCAGTGGTGTTAAGCAGCACCTTCTTCCACCAAGAAAACAGAAGTGAATGCTCCAGATATTGGTTTCTCGCGCTCTCTCTCTCTCTCTCTCTCTCAGTGTGTGTGTGTGTGTGTGTGTGTGTGTGTACCTTGCAGAAATGAAGAAAGACTTTGGGTGAATTTGGAATGGGCCATAATAATAATAATAATAATAATAATAATAATAATAATAATAATAATTTATTATTTATACCCCACCCATCTGGCTG
Source organism: Podarcis muralis (assembly GCF_964188315.1). Lineage (NCBI taxonomy): Eukaryota > Metazoa > Chordata > Lepidosauria > Squamata > Lacertidae > Podarcis > Podarcis muralis. Next base: position 7,892,089 of record NC_135657.1, read on the forward strand.
GGTTTCCCCAGCCACTCTGGGCAGCTTCCAACAAAGTATTAAAATACAGTGGTCTGTTAAGCATTAAAAGCTTCCCAAAACAGGGCTGCCTTCAGATGTCTACTAAAGAATTTGGTCATCTTCCTGCTGTACCAGTCCTATTTATTTATTTATATTTATTTATTATTTTTTACATGTCTCTGAATCATTTACCCCCATAAGTCCATCATTCCATGCTGTCAAAGAGCTCTCAATGAGCCATGTCATCCACAGGGCAGGCGCACACAGAGAAAGCACGGGATGCAATTAGTGTTTTATTAGCGGAAAACAACAATACAGCAATGTCCCTGGTTCGTCGTAACTCAATGAAGGCATTGTTGAAACTAAGCTCTAGTTATGCCTTTCCCCTCTAGCTTTTCACTCTGGATCCCACCAAGCAGGTGAAGGTTGCATTGAGGGGGGTGAGCTCCTTCTCTGCACTCATCTGGCTCATTGCTTCAAGCAGTGGGTCAGAGTAGGAGGAAAGTCAGAAAGTCAGCAGGACTGAGAGAGTCTGTGTGCATGCTGTGACTCGCAGCTTCTAATCCTGTCCTGGAAGACCCTCCTTCTCCTGACCCCCCCTTGACTGCTCAAGTCTCCTGCTTGTCCCCTCTGCTGACTCATCCTCAGTGTCCCACCACCAGGCTCTGGGCTCTAAGATGTCATCTTTGGAACCCTCCCTGGGGGGCTATTGAGAGGCAAGTTCCCAGAAGTCTTTTTCATCCTGCCAGACCCTGACACATGCATATCTTACCTGGATCAGCCAGCAGAAGTATCAGGGAGAGGAACACCGAGAGACTGAAGAAAGAGTTCATGGTGGAACATTTGTTGAAAAATCTGTTGTGGGTGGAAGAGAGGAGCTGGTTTAACCCTTCATCCACATGTGGTACCCTTGAGTGAATCTTTCTCATTGGTTTGGATATCCCCCCTCTACCTTTCTGGTTTACAATGAATGGTTGTTGAAAGAGACATACGATATATATACTTTAGATATTGTACTTATTTATACCTACAGTTTCCTGCCAACCTAGCAGTTCGAAAGCATGTCAAAGTGCAAGTAGATAAATTGGTACCGCTCTGGCGGGAAGATAAACGGCATTTCTGTGCGCTGCTCTGGTTCACCAGAAGCGGCTTAGTCATGCTGGCCACATAACCCAGAAGCTGTATGCCAGCTCCCTCGGCCAATAAAGCAAGATGAGCGCCATAACCCCAGAGTCGGTCATGACTGGACCTAATGGTCAGGGGTCCCTTTACCTTTATACCTACAGTTACATACCAAAGAAATGGAAAGCCTTTGTTCCTTTTGATTTAACTTCCTTCCTTGTGCTCTTCTTCAGCCTTTTAATCTCACTTTTACAAGGCATCCCTCTTTGACCGAACTGTTTATATTAATCTGGAGAACCTGCCTGCCTGTGTACTTCAAACCCGAAACACGGAACATGACGAACAACTAGATAAACCCACTTTTCTTCAATAATCATTATATGAGATCAGGATCAATGTTCCCTCTTAAGTACCTTACAACCTACAACTTGGAGGCACTGAAGGAACTTGCTTAAAACAATTTTGTTTCAGCAGTGTATTCAGGCATTTAGCAGTTACATGTGTTTTATCTCATTTTAGGTACACTTGGTTATAATTATCTTTTGAACGTTTATTATGATCTGAAGGATCTTCCTACTGGGCAGTCCCTCTGGATTGTGATCTCACATCAAAAATGAGGAATACTGCAGAGTAGTTAGAGGCAGCATTGCTAATCTCCCTTAATTGCTAATCATTAATTCCTCACTGTAAGAATACGGACCATTTTCTGTTAACGTTTCTTTTTGAATTAGTATGTTATCCTGAATTTTACTGGACTGTTACAGATTTTCTTTATTTACTGTAGATATCATATGACTGCCTGTCTTCAAGGTTTAAAGAGTTGTTGTTGTTGTTAACCTTGCAAATCTGTTGTAGTAATTAATCTTATATGTTTGGCATTTATAGAAACATTATTTCCAGAGTGTGTAATGTGGATGCATGGTTCCCTCGAGTATTCTCCATGTGTTCATTGGAATGGTTTTACATTGCTTGTTTTAATGCTTTAGCTGTAGCAATAATAATAAAAACGAGGAACCATGATGTACGTCTGTATTGTTGCACTATTTCTTAAACCTATCTGTGGCGATCACACAGGGTCCCCGGACGTTTGACGGTCTATTGATCCCTGTGCCACCACTGTGATTGCCTCTTCACTGCCACCAACCTGTTTCCCTCGGGTACACATGGAGTCCAGACACTTGTTAACATTAACAAATAATCAAGTTTATTTTTTAGGCATGAACAAGTTTATGGTTTCAGTTAATTTTTCTTGGCAGTTTCTTAATCTTAGTTTCTTTACTGACTTATTCATTCCTAACAACTTCAAACTGATTATCCCAACTATCTATCTGTCTCCACCTAACAGTTCCTCTCACTCTCTCACAACACAACTTGTCCAACCCACAGACATATCCTCCCTCTTCCTTCTCCAACTCCAAACTCCCAGCTGACTTCCACACAACTCCAACCCTAACTCTAACTCCTCCCCTTGGGTTCCCACTGGCCAATCACTTCACACTCATTGAACCCTTTCCTTATGACCCACCTAGGAGGCAAATGCCACACTATCATTATGTATATTTTTAGCAGATCAGAGCTATGTACAAACAATATCATGTAGAATCTTTCCTGCAGTCATTTCCAGACCCCATTTTCCATGTTACGCCAATGACAAAAGGAATTGGAGTGGTGTGTGCTCTGGATTTATAAAAGCAGGGAAAGCAAACTTTATCCACTTCAAGTATTACCAACTCCCCAACTGTAAAAGGGGTGTTTCCATCCACTCACCACATCTTCATTGCAGTTGCAAAAGAAAAGACTCTCAGTCAAATAATTACAATATTGCTGTTAATTTGACGTTTTAGACCAGCATAACAGTTAACATCTGTTACGACCTATAGATAGAACCAGTTGACTCCAATTAAAATTTCTTGTAGTGACATGACCACTGATTGAGCCCAATTTATCTTCTATCTCAACTAGGGATGGGACTCAACCCATAGTCTCTGCTTGTTTAATGTTCATGGTTCTCGCCATGACAGCTCAGTACATAACCAGCTGTTCTGGGAACAGTATCTATAAATTTCACCACTTCTTCATGACATGTTCACATGCATGTAGCCAGTCTTTGTGAGGGTAGCTGAATGCACTGACTACTACAACATTTCCTCTTTTGGATGGTTCCTTGATTTCATATACTGATTTCCATAACTCAAAAAACGCCTGCGCATTTTAATCGGGAGATCATAGCATGTCCCCATTACTAAATTTCTCTTGGTGCCCAGGAGGTTTCTAGCTTGCTGGACCCAATGCTTTCTTTGTGGTACAGAACAACACTGCCTCCAATACATCCTTTATAGAGAGTTTAAAATAGAAGATAACCGTGTCCTACTGGTTCTTTTCATAGAATCATAGAATCATAGAATCATAGAGTTGGAAGAGACCACAAGGGCCATCGAGTCCAACCCCCTGCCAAGCAGGAAACACCATCAGAGCACTCCTGACATATGGTTGTCAAGCCTCTGCTTAAAGACCTCCAAAGAAGGAGACTCCACCACACTCCTTGGCAGCAAATTCCACTGTCGAACAGCTCTTACTGTCAGGAAGTTCTTCCTAATGTTTAGGTGGAATCTTCTTTCTTGTAGTTTGGATCCATTGCTCCGTGTCCGCTTCTCTGGAGCAGCAGAAAACAGCCTTTCTCCCTCCTCTATGTGACATCCTTTTATATATTTGAACATGGCTATCATATCACCCCTTAACCTCCTCTTCTCCAGGCTAAACATGCCCAGCTCCCTTAGCCGTTCCTCATAAGGCATCATTTCCAGGCCTTTGACCATTTTGGTTGCCCTCCTCTGGACACGTTCCAGTTTGTCAGTGTCCTTCTTGAACTGTGGTGCCCAGAACTGGACACAGTACTCCAGGTGAGGTCTGACCAGAGCAGAATACAGTGGCACTATTACTTCCCTTGATCTAGATGCTATACTCCTATTGATGAGGCCCAGAATTGCATTGGCTTTTTTAGCTGCCGCGTCACACTGTTGGCTCATGTCAAGTTTGTGGTCAACCAAGACTCCTAGATCCTTTTCACATGTACTGCTCTCAAGCCAGGTGTCACCCATCTTGTATTTGTGCCTCTCATTTTTTTTGCCCAAGTGCAATACTTTACATTTCTCCCTGTTAAAATTCATCTTGTTTGTTTTGGCCCAGTTCTCTAATCTGTCAAGGTCGTTTTGAAGTGTGATCCTGTCCTCTGGGGTGTTAGCCACCCCTCCCAGTTTGGTGTCATCTGCAAATTTGATCAGGATGCCCTTGAGTCCATCATCCAAGTCGTTGATAAAGATGTTGAATAAGACCGGGCCCAAGACAGAACCCTGTGGCACCCCACTAGTCACTCTTCTCCAGGATGAAGAGGAACCATTGATGAGCACCCTTTGGGTTCGGTCAGTCAGCCAGTTACAAATCCACTGAGTGGTAGCATAGTCAAGACCGCATTTTACCAGCTTCTTTACAAGAATATCATGGGGCACCTTGTCAAATGCCTTGCTGAAATCAAGGTAGACTACATCCACTGCGTTCCCTTCATCTACCAGGCTTGTAATTCTGTCAAAAAACGAGATCAGGTTAGTCTGACATGACTTATTTTTCAGAAATCCATGCTGACTATTGGTGATCACAGCATTCCTTTCTAGGTGCTCACAGACTGTTTGCTTAATGATCTGCTCCAGAATCTTCCCTGGTATTGATGTCAGACTGACTGGGCGGTAATTATTTGGGTCCTCTCTTTTCCCCTTTTTGAAAATAGGGACAACATTTGCCCTCCTCCAGTCTGCCGGGACTTCGCCTGTTCTCCAGGAATTCTCAAAGATGACTGCCAGTGGTTCTGAAATCACATCTGCCAGTTCTTTTAATACTCTTGGATGCAGTTCATCTGGCCCTGGAGACTTGAATACATCTAGACTAGCCAAGTATTCTTGTACTATCTCCTTAGTTATTCTGGGCTGTGTTTCCTCTGCTGAATCATTTGCTCCAAATTCTTCAGGTCGGGCATTGTTTTCTTTATCGGAGAAGACTGAGGCAAAGAAGGCATTGAGGAGTTCAGCCCTTTCTGTGTCCCCTGTTTGCATTTCACCATCTTCTCCTCTGAGTGACCCCACGGTTTCTTTGTTCTTCCTTTTGCTACGAACATACCCATAAAAGCCTTTTTTGTTGCTTTAAGCCTGAGTTCATTTTGTGCTTTAGCTTTTCTGACTTTGTGTCTACACGTGCTGGCTATTTGTTTGAATTCCTCTTTGGTGGTTTCCCCCCTTTTCCATTTTTTGTACACATCCTTTTTTAATCTTAACTCAGTTAAAAGTTCTTTAGATAGCCACCCTGGCTTCTTTAGGCACCTTCCATGTTTCCGTCTCATTGGTATTGCCTGAAGTTGTGCTTTTACTATCTCCCTCTTAACAAACTCCCAGCCATCTTGAACTCCCTTTCCTTTTAGTATTACTGTCCATGGGATCTCACCCAGCACTTCCCTAAGCTTTATGAAGTCGGCTTTCTTAAAGTCGAGAAATTGAGTCCTAGTATGCTTGGCTGCTCCTTTCCGCTGTATAGTAAACTTCAGAAGAGCATGATCACTCGCGCCTAATGATCCTTCCACTTCTACCCCACTAACCAGGTCATCAACATTGGTTAGGACCAGATCTAAAATGGCTGTTCCTCTTGTTGCTTCTCCCACTTTCTGGACAATGAAGTTGTCTGCAAGGGCAGTGAGGAATCTGTTTGACCTTATGCTCTTGGCTGAGTTTGACATCCAACAAATATCCGGGTAATTGAAGTCCCCCATTACTACTATCTCCCTTCCTTTTGCATGCTTGGCCATCTGTTCCAGGAAGGCATCATCTATGTCCTCCGTTTGGCTTGGGGATCTATAGTAAACTCCCACAATGAGGTCACTGTTATTCTTCTCTCCCTTAATTTTGACCCAAATGCTCTCACTTTGGCTTTGAGGTTCTAAATCTTGGATCTCTTCACAGGTATACACATCCCTGACATATAACGCCACTCCTCCTCCTTTCTTGTCTGGTCTGTTTCTTTGAAATAGATTGTATCCCTCCATTATTACATTCCAGTCGTGGGATTTATCCCACCAGGTTTCAGTGATTCCTATTATGTCATATTTAGTTTGCTGTACCAGGAGCTCAAGCTCATCTTGTTTATTTCCCATGCTTTGCGCATTAGTGTACAGACATTGAAGTCCATTAATCATTCCCCCGTGTCTCTTATTTAAGGATTTTCTCCTCCCACCACTAGGTCTGCATGCTCTTTGCTCCATTCGGTCTATGACATTTGGATGATCATCTTCATCAATTGATAGACTCCTACCTTCAGGAGCACTGTCTCCCTCCCCCACATTAGTCAGTTTAAAGCCCTCCTGATGAGGTTTCTGAGATTTTTTGCAAAAACATTCCTCCCAACCGTTGTGAGGTGCAGCCCATCGCTTGCCAGAAGTCCATCTTCAAGAAACTGCATTCCGTGATCTAAGAATCCAAACCGTTCCTGTTTGCACCATTTGCGAAGCCAGTTGTTCACTTCCACTATTTTTCCCTCTCTCCCTGGGCCACGTCGTTCAACTGGGAGGACAGATGAGATGACAATTTGTGCATTTAATTGCTTCAATTTCCTGCCCAGAGCCTCGTAATCTCTTTTGATCTTCTGGAGGCTATTGCTTGCAGTGTCATTGGTTCCCACATGAACCAAGAGGAAGGGGTATTTGTCAGTGGGTTTTATGATTCCTTGCAGTCGTTCAGTTACATCTTGGATCTTAGCCCCGGGGAGACAGCACACTTCCCGAGACATCTTGTCAGGCCCACAGATCACTGCTTCTGTTCCCCTCAGTAGGGAATCCCCTATCACCACTACACGCCTCCTCTTAGGTCTGGTTGGGGTTCTTCTGTGAGCTGTCGGTTCCAAGGTCGCCTGGACATTCCCAGAGGACTGCCTTTGCTCCTCGTCTTCATATACCTGATCGACTGTAATGAGGGAGAGATCCTCAAATGGAGTCTGCTCTTCGTCTTCCATGCTAGGGGAAAGGACCTCAAAGCGATTGCGTATTTCTAAACAATCAGAGCGAACCCTGGGCCTCCTACTTCTTTGAGTCACGTTTCTCCATATATCTGGCTCCTGTGTTGGTGAACTAGCCACCTTCTCAGGGGAGTCCCCTGTCTCTTCCTTGGTGGAGACGGTGTGCTCTGTTGCTTCCAAGAAGAGTTCCAGCTCTCTAATTCTTTGGAGCGTAGCTACACGTTCCTCCAGTTGCTGGACTTTGTCTTTTAAGAGGGCAATCAACATGCAATTGCTGCAGGTAAAGCTGCCTGCAACCTTTGGCAAGATGGCAAACATTGCGCAGGAACCACAGGCGACTGCAGCTGTTCCCTCACCCTCCATCTTGGGAACGTGTCGTTGGGGGTGACTACAGTGGTCCTCTATCATAAAAAGTGTGGAGACAGGACAAATAAATCCCTCCCAAAAAACCTAGGTCTCCCCCAACAAATGTTTGAGACTAGCTCCCCTAAATCTAAAATATGGATCAAACTGCGCGCGCCGCTAGGCGCGCGGCGCTGCCCTAAAGCTCTGATAAGCTCCTCCCACAGCTAATCACCTACCTCAACAGAAGCCCTGCCCCCTCTGACCTTTGCCCAGAGAGAGCAGCTAAACAGCCACTATCCATTTCAATTATGCCTACTATCCATTCTATCCATTTCAATTATGCCTACTATATCAATGACTTCATAGAGCCAGTGTGGTGTAGTGGTTAAGATCGGTAGTCTCGTAATCTGGGGAACCGGGTTTGCGTCTCCGCTCCTCCACATGCAGCTGCTGGGTGACCTTGGGCCAGTCACACTTCTTTGAAGTCTCTCAGCCCCACTCACCTCACAGAGTGTTTGTTGTGGGGGAGGAAGGGAAAGGAGAATGTTAGCCGCTTTGAGACTCCTTAAAGGGAGTGAAAGGTGGGATATCAAATCCAAACTCTTCTTCTTCTTCTTCCTAGTGTTGCGACCCCCCACACCAATATTTGCAGTTTTCTTTCTTTCTTTCTTTCTTTCTTTCTTTCTTTCTTTCTCACGTTTCCCCTTTTGACATCCATTTTTGTACATCTTGCTTGGCTGGAGAACTGCATTGCAAAAGTAGACGGAATTCTTTTGTGCAACTTCGCTCCACGGAAGAAGCGGTTGACTCTCAGCACTGCGCCACTTCCCCCTCGCTTCGGAGCCCGTTACTGGGTTCCTTTGTGGGTTGGGGGTGCGCTAAGGGTGCCCATCGAGTCCCATGGTCACAGGCTTCATCCGCCTGTGATTTTTGAAAGGGTCCCCGCTTCGCCATAGCGGAAAAGACCCGTTTCATGTGGAGCTAGTCCCTCCAGATTAGAGGGAGTCCGCCATTGCCGATGGCGCCACCCCGAAAGTCCCTCTTTTGGAAAGGGTGAATTGGGCAGGTTTTTGCCATTAAATGTGAACTGAATTCAATTTCTTCCCCATCCTTACTTCCCACAGTATAAACCCTGTCAAATCATGGGAAAAATCAGTTTAGCTTTATTTGTAATTGGAAAACTTTGACTTTATTTATTTAATGGCTTGGAAAGGGAATGATGCATAGTTCTCTAAAATAAATAAATGAATGGCAGCGTTGCTTTATCTGAAAGTGACAAATGACAAATTTCAGAAAGATCATTGCCTTGGTTTTCCTAGATGGGCAGACATTAATACTGAGGTGGCTGGGGAAATGAAAGAGATTTCCTTTAATGTATCCTACTGTTTTCTAAACTGCTTTTATGAAAATAGCAGACATGAACAGGATGCCCAGCACCTGCCATGTTATAGTCAAATAGGTCCAGGGACGCTGCACACATGATTGCAAAGTGAGGAAGAAGCAGTGACCAGGGAGGTTGATAATTTTTGACCTAGGTACAACCTACTTAGATTGTTGTTGTTGTTTAGTCGTTTAGTCGTGTCCGACTCTTCGTGACCCCATGGACCAGAGCACGCCAGGCACCTCTGTCGTCCACTGCCCCCCACAGTCCGGTCAGACTCATGTTTGTAGCCTCAAGAACACCGTCCAGCCATCTCGTCCTCTGTCGTCCCCTTCTCCTTGCGCCCTCAATCTTTCCCAACATCAAGGTCTTTTCCAGATTATTGCAACACAATCCATACAAAGCTGTCTTCGAAGCAAATTTGCAACCAGACTGTTGTTTGAATATATAACTCAATTTGTTATTCCAGCTGTAGTGATGGTTTGCATCTAGACGCAATTGAAACTGACAGTCTTTACCTTTAAGTTCTTAAATGTCTAAGGAGCAGGATAAGTCAAGGGCTACCCACATCTATGAAAATTCACTCCCGACACCTCATTACATACTAGAAGTCCTGGTTACTGTCTCTTGTCATCGGAAATATAATGCTTGCTACATGTCTCTCATGTAGATCACTTAGTATTTTCCTGCTTTGTGGAACCTCTGCCTGTATTACTTCATGTCAAAATATGCAAGAGATCTTTTTAAATTTACCACAGTCTCCAACATAAGATAGTTTGGACCAATGGAAGACACGCATTTGACATATCCCTCCAGCAGCATAACACTCCTTTGCATTTATAAGTAAACTGTGTAGAAAAGATTATAAATGTTGGAACTCATGAAGCCCAATTCACAAATGAGGACAGGGGCGTGCATGGAAGCCATGCTCTCAAAGTCGCCATGCATATTGCCCACATGCTCAGTCCATGACCTTCCCTATTTTGAAGGTCAACACCCACCCACCCAATTTAAAAGGCCATAGATTGCTTAATTAACCAGAGCCAAAGTCTTGTAAATATCCCCATAAATTCTTCATTCCATACATTGCTTACCTAGATCAACCAGTAACAGTTTCAGGGAGAAGAGAACTGGGAGACAGGAGAAGATCTTCATGGTGGGAGTTTGACTGAAAAAGCTATTTTAACAGAAGGCACAGAGTTGACTTAACCCTTGCTTCAACTGTGGTACTGTTAAGTGTAGCTATCTCCAGGCACGGAGGGGGACTGCTCAAGTTTGTTTGTTTGTTTTAAAGTTGCTTTCCTTTAAGCCTTCTCTGTAATGAGTGCTTTGTTGTAGTAGCACTTTGTAATGTTACAGGGAAACAGGCAGAGGGATTTCTCTGCAGCGGAGCCTTCCCTGTGGAATGTCCTCCCATCAGATGTCAAGTAGATAAATAATTATACCACTTTTAGAAGACACTGGAAGGCAGCCCTATATCGGGAAGTTCTTAATATTTAATGTTTAATAGGGACGTGGGTGGCACTGTGGGTTAAACCACAGAGCCTAGGACTTGCCAATCAGAAGGTCGGCGGTTTGAATCCCCGCGACAGGGTGAGCTCCCATTGCTCGGTCCCTGCTCCTGCCAACCTAGCAGTTCAAAAGCACATCAAAGTGCAAGTAGATAAATAGGTACCACTCCGGCAGGAATGTAAACGGCATTTCCGTGCGCTGCTCTGGTTCTCCAGAAGCGGCTTAGTCATGCTGGCCAGATGACCCAGAAGCTGTACGCCGGCTCCCTTGGTCTTTAAAGCGAGATGAGTGCCACAACCCCAGAGTCGGTCATGACTGGACCTAATGGTCAGGGGTCCCTTTACCCTTTACCTTTACCTATGTTTTAAAATGTGTTAGAAGCCACCCAGCCAGAGGGGCAGGGAATAAATAATAATAAGAAGAAGAGTTTGGATTTGATATCCCGCCTTTCACTCCCTTTAAGGAGTCTCAAAGCGGCTAACATTCTCCTTTCCCTTCCTCCCCCACAACAAACACTCTGTGAGGTGAGTGGGGCTGAGAGACTTCAAGGAAGTGTGACTGGCCCAAGGTCACCCAGCAGCTGCAAGTGGAGGAGCGGAGACGCGAACCCGGTTCCCCAGATTAGCAGACTACCGCTCTTAACCACTACACCACACTGGCTCTCTTATTCTTATTCGCCACTGTGATTTTTTTTGTAGAATTTGAAATCTGCCTCGGAGCCAAAAACAATGGCGACTCTGTTAATGCCCCATCCATTTCAGTGTGGCTTGTTTATGAATTGACATGCTGAGATTTGAGCCATCAACTGAACATCTAGAATTCTATGGACACTCGTGAATTTAAGTTTTGATAGATTCTGATCAGAATATGTATTTACAGATAATCATGTTAAGTAACAGCCTTGTAAGAAATCAAGTACTTTGCACTACTTGGGGCAAGTAGTCCATTTGGCATTTGTTAAAATCTCTTAATAAATCACATTCCATTTTTTAAAACTTTGAAAGAAGTTTACAGGCACAATTGGTTTAAATGTTCTTCCACATCTAAGCTTCCTTTCCCAAGATGAGAAACAGACGCAGAAATAATTCAGAAACTTATAAAGAAATAACTGTCTACAGCTGTTGTTGTTATTGTTATTATTAATCATAATTTCATTTCTATACTGCTACTTTATATTTTAAAGAGAGAGAAAATAAAAAAACAGCTTACAACCTGGAAATGATTACAGTTTATGGACTCACGCCATGCAAGGGGTGGAGAAGGTGGATAGACAGAAGTTGCTTTCCCTCTTGCAGAACCCAGGAGCCCCAGGTCACCCAATGAAACTGAATTTTGGAAGATTCGAGATAGCCAAAAGGAAGGGATACTTTACATGCATAGTTAAAATATGGAATTCACTATCACAAGTTGATGGACAGATTCTTTTTGAAGATTCCCATGGAAAGGACCCTTGCATTTATGAAGGCTAAGATGTAAACCCTACACCATACATGGCCAAACCAGATGTTTTGGGACTACAATTCCCTGACCACTGGTCCTGTTAGCTAGGGATTATGGGAGTTGTAGTCCCAAAACATCTGGAGGGCCAAGTTTGGCCATGCCTGTCCTATACAAATCCAGAGTGGAGTCCCTAGGATGGTTAGATTCTGCTTTGTACGCCTCCTTGCAGCAACTCCTACAGCCAAGCTGGTGCCAAACATATTGCTCTGCTTTCTTTTGGAGCACAATAGTGAGGCCAAGAGGGGAATCTTGTCGTCTGGGCAGCCCAGAACCTCCATACACTCCACCCAGGCTTGTGCCCTAGGGAGATCAGCAAAAACACAGGAAGTGGCCATTATGAATTATCAGTCTCTGCAGCCACAGCAGGTGCTGTGATTCTCCAAAGGTTTGGCTTCACCCCCAGAGGTGCACTCCATGGTCTCTCGAGACATATGGATGCCAACAACCCCTCTTCTGGTGAACCTAAAATCTTGGATGAGAAATAATGTTCATGAAGGTTAAGTATGGATTAGTCTGAGCAACACAACTTTTGGTGACCTCCAGATTAAACAGTTGGACTATTTCATATTTGGGTCTGCCTGTGGAGACTGTGTGACTCCTCAAAATATGGCCACTTAGCTGCTGACAGATGGTGGCAATGTGTCTCACTGGTAGTGGGAAAATGTGCTGGATTCTAGGTTTTTTCTGGGTTTACCTTAAAAAAAAACCCTATATGATCTGGTTCCTGATCTAACCAATCAACTGCCCTGATGGTAGGTCCTATTCCCAGGCCATTATCCAACTGCCTCCACCATTTTAAGTGAGGGTGGTGGGAACTGGGGTGAGGACCTCCTCAATTCTCCCCATTCCTCATTCCTGTGTGCAGGCAGGTAGGGTCTCAGCCAGCGTACCAGATGGAGCTGGGAGACAGCTGCCCTGGATACAGAATATAAATCAGAATATTTGGTCATATAAGTGACCAAAATAAAGCATCCATCTGGATAAACAATAGTTTAGGGCACAGTACACTTGGACCTCAGTGGACGTATAAAAAAATAGGAATTATCTTGATTTGAAGGACATTGATTTTATTGCATTTGTATATTCATTTATATATATTTTTCTTACATGGCCTTCCCCAAAAGGTCCCAGGACAGGTTAGAACAATTGTATAATAAGAATTTGTGCCTTGGATGCTGATTTATCCAAATTTATCGTAAATCTCTCTTTGTCTCAAACACTCAAGAAGGAAAATTAATCACAATGAACATACCGGTAGGTTTGGCAACATTTTCCTGTTCAGAAGCAAAAACTTGCTATCTGGATGTAGTGCATTAATAGCAATATGAAAGAGAAATATTATTGATTTTTGGATTTAATCAGTACATGTACCATTTTTACAAGAGTGATTTCAAACAGGAGATGGATCAGCACTGTCTTTTATGTTTTATGGAGGAGGGGAAATAGCAAGACATTGGTTGTTATTCTAAATTTATGTTGGGAATGTTCTTACCAGAATAAATGAATGATCCACTTCTTTTTTTCATAGGTGAGACCATTTGTGATACATATTTGTTTTCGAAGCTGATTGCATTTATATTTTTGAAACCCTGTTTTTAACATCTCTTTTTAATTTATTACTGTATATTTTATATAAGTTGCTTAGAGGTTCTGATAACTGGATGGTACGTAAAACCTGTTATATTAAGAAACGAATGAATATGGAGTTGTAGTATAGAGCTTGGTTACAGTAATATGTCTATATTTCAAGTTTCCTGAAGCTAACAGCCACAGTCAAAGATCATCTAAATTCTACTCCTATAAGGTCACAAAATGTGCAAGGGATAATAGTGAGGGACATAGATGGCCGGGCAAGTATAATGAAAGAAAAAGTGAAAGTGCCTCTGCATCAGGTAAATTTGAAATTTACAGCCATAATATAATATAGCTATAATATAAGAGAGAACATGATGAAAATGGCTGATAGGTGGTACCTCATTCCTTCCAGATTATCAAGAATGTATAAAAATTTGGCGAATGCTTGTTGGAGATGTGGAGGAAATAACGGTGGCATGATCCACATGTGGTGTGTAAAATATTAAGATTTTTGGGGGGGAAATATATGATGAATTAAAAAAGATGATGGGGATAACTTTTACTAAAAAACTGGAGGCATTTCTATTAAGTATTATAGATAAAGAGATCCCCAAAAAAATCTAAGAGAGGTATTCTTGTATGCAACCGCAGCGGCTCATATACTTGCGGCCAAGGGATGGAAAGATCACGAGGCTCCAAAAATAACAGATTGGCAAATCAAATTACAGGAATTGGTGGAGATGGCTCAATTGACTAGGAAACTCAGAGGAAACTCAAAGCAAAAATTTGCGGAAAAATGGGATGGTTATAGAAGATATGTTATGTTCAAAAATACAATAATAGTTTTGACTCTGTGCTGGCATTCGAGTGATAAAGGAACTAAAAAGAGGTGGATAAGGATTTATTATGTTTTCAGAATGTATTAGAAAAATTATATAGAAAGGTTTATTGTTTTGTGTACATTCAAATGTAAGATAAAATATATACAAAGGGACTTGACAGGAAGTCAAAGTTGAAGAAAAGATTTTGGAAGATAAAAGGGGGGGGGAATATTTACTTTCATTATTATCATTTTGTGTGTGGGTGTGTGGGTGTCTGCACATATGTGTGTTGTATGCAATGTTTGGGAGGAAATAAGATGGTAAATAACAAATAACAAACTAAATATCGATGTATGTAATTTTTATTTCTTAATTATATTTAGTGGTAGTATGGCTGTATTGTTTTTTGTAAAGCGTGTTCTCCAATAAATGAGAGCACGTGTTGCGGTGTGGGCCACCAGGCCAGGCCTCTTGTTGCCAGGCAGGTTAATAGTTGTTGCCTGGCATCATGATTGGGTAACTGGGTTGCTGGGGCAAATTGTATGTTGCAAATTGGGTGGGTGGGACCATAGTCTTTATATATTGGTGCACTCTAGTTTCTCTTTCTCTTTGCAGAGTGCATTGGATCAGGAGCAATCTTCTTATGTCTGGTTACATTTCTTTATTTCCCCCCTTCTTTTTAATCCTCTCTATTTTATTTTCCCCCTTCTTTTTAATCCTCTCTAGTCCCTTAATTAATCTAATTTCCCTTTTTTCCTGTTTGATTTCTCACCCCACCCATTACCCTGCCCTGTGGGAAGATTCTCCCTGTATCTGTGGTTGCCTTTCCCAATAGGGAGGGAGCCGCCATTAGGGGCTTTCTTTGCAAAAAGGTTTCCCCCATTTTTGCCTGTTTAATTGTGGTGCTAGTCAGGGCTGTTCCCAGCTTAGCTGGTATCACTTTCGTTTATAGTATCCCCTAAGGTTGGCTTTATTTTGGGTGCATGCAGTGCTCTTGGCCGAGTTTTAATCTAGCCTTGGGTGGGAACACTATATTGAGTTCCTTTATTATTGCAATGAGTCTATAAAAGGCAGAGAGCTGAAGCAGGTAGGCCTTCACGGCCTGCTCGGCCTGCACATATCTTTCAAGCCTTAGCCTGCTACAGTTAGCAGTACAGTAAAGTGTTAAAGTCTATGTGACATGTGACTCATTTTCTCTATAAGAATTTATCTGTTTGTTTGCAGGCTCACTTGTTGCTAATGTATATCTTAGGCAGACAGAGTGGAACCAGAGGCTCTCTGTGCCTCCAGTGAGCACTCTGTGTATGCTCTTTATTATGCTGTTTCTGAACAAGTTTATTTTCTTCTAGTTTGTTTTGCCCTGATAGTGGCAACTGCCATTTTAGAGGCGAGCCACTGTGGCTTAGTGGCCAGAGTGTAGGACTAGGACCTGGGAGTCAGGGTTCATATCCCCCATTTAGCCATTGTTATCAAAACAAAACAAACTGCTCCGTTTGGACTATTCTGTTGCTGGGTAGTCCGGCCCACTTGTGACATTGCTCCCAAAAAGAACTTTGGGTTTCTTGAGGGCGTGCTTCCCTCTAAAGTGCAACAGGGGTACCTGGTCAGGCAGTGGGCTGCCTCGAGTTTGTTATCTCATTGGAAACATTTATGTCTGGCCTAGCAAGTGATCTTAGGGTTTGGCCCGCTTGGCCCTAGAATTTGATGGACACTGGCAGGGTTTCCGGCCTGAATAGCTTCCCCATGTGATGCACAAAGCATTGGTTTCACCAGTTCCTCACATTTAGTCTTTTGCAGATTATGACAGGGCCTTTGCAGATGCCTCCAGAGCTTGCCTCTCCTGCAGAGGTTGACTTGCTGGTGCCCTAGGTGCCTTCTTCTAGAAGGAAGCGTCATCAGAGGTGGCGATCCAGGAGCAGGGAAAAGGGGAGCAGGGATGATGCTGACACCTCCTTGCAGGTACGTCAATCCTGGGTCTTTAGGGATCATCCTGGATAGCTCAGCTGTTCAGTGTATGGTGCCGGTAATCCCTAGGTTGCTGGATTGGTCCCTATATGGGACAGCTGCATGCTCCCTCATCACTCTGCCCGGACACTGAGGTCCAGCGCTGAGGGCCTTCTGGTGGTTCCCTCACTGTGAGAGGCCAAGTTACAGGGCACCATGTGTAGTACCTTCTCGGTAGTTGCACCCGCCCTGTGGTACGCTCTCCCATGAGATGTCTACTACCAGACTTTTAGAAGACATCTAATGCAGCCCTGTTTAGGGAAGCCTTTAATGTTTGCTGCATTTCTGGGAAAAAGGTAAAAGGTGGATCTACACGGATCCTCGTGAATTCATATGATTTTTTCATTCAAATTAAATAAAACCACCATGATACTGTAGACCATGTCTTACTCTGTAGAAAGCATCAAAAAAATCACGCATCCACTGTTTCGGGGGGGCGCAGGGGCGCAAAAACATGGTTAAAAAACACGGATCCTCATGGATCCTCATGATTTTTGCACTAGATCAGCCCAAACTCACTTTCAAATTACAAATCATGTCCAGGGGCACAACATCCACCACAGAAATCACGGATCCACGGCTTCCTGGCGAAACCGTGGCCCAAAAACGTGGTTTTCAAGAACGGATCTTCATGGATCCACACGCTTTCTGCATCGGGCCAACCCAAACTCACCGTCAAATCACATATCATAGTAAGGGGCACAGCCTACAACACAAAAAACTCGGATCCACACCTGCCTGGCCACGCCCTGGCCCAAAAACGTGGTTCCGAAGCACGGATCCTCATGAATCCTTATGATTTTTGCACTAGATCAGCCCAAACTCACCGTCAAATCACACATCATGTCCAGGGGCACAGCTTACACCACAAAAAACTCGGATCCACGGCTTCCTGGCCATTCCATGGCCCAAAAACGTGGTTCCAAAGCACGGATCCTCATGGATCCTCACGCTTTCTGCATTGTGCCAACCCAAACTCACTATCAAATCACACATCATTCCCAGGGGCACAGCCTGCACCACAAAAAACTCGGATCCACGGCTTCCTGGCCACTCCATGGCCCAAAAACGTGGTTCCAAAGCACGGATCCTCATGGATCCTCACGCTTTTTGCATTGGACCAACCCAAACTCACCGTCAAATCACACATCATTCCCAGGGGCACAGCCTGCACCACAAAAAACTCGGATCCACGGTTATCTGGCAATGCCATGGCCCAAAAACGTGGTTCCGAAGCACGGATCCTCATGGATCCTCACACTTTTTGCATTGGGCCAACCCAAACTCACCGTCAAATCACACATCATTCCCAGGGGCACAGCTTACACCACAAAAAACTCGGATCCACGGCTTCCTCCCCACTCCATGGCCCAAAAACGTGGTTCCAAAGCACGGATCCTCATGGATCCTCACGCTTTTTGCATTGGGCCAACCCAAACTCACCGTCAAATCACACATCATTCCCAGGGGCACAGCCTGCACCACAAAAAACTCAGATCCACGGTTATCTGGCAATGCCATGGCCCAAAAACGTGGTTCCAAAGCACGGATCCTCATGGATCCTCACGCTTTCTGCATTGTGCCAACCCAAACTCACCATCAAATCACACATCATTCCCAGGGGCACAGCCTGCACCACAAAAAACTCGGATCCACGGCTTCCTGGCCACTTCATGGCCCAAAAACGTGGTTCCAAAGCACGGATCCTCATGGATCCTCACGCTTTTTGCATTGGGCCAACCCAAACTCACCGTCAAATCACACATCATTCCCAGGGGCACAGCCTGCACCACAAAAAACTCGGATCCACGGCTTCCTGGCCACTTCATGGCCCAAAAACGTGGTTCCAAAGCACGGATCCTCATGGATCCTCACGCTTTTTGCATTGGGCCAACCCAAACTCACCGTCAAATCACACATCATTCCCAGGGGCACAGCTTACACCACAAAAAACTCGGATCCACGGCTTCCTGGCCACTCCATGGCCCAAAAACGTGGTTCCAAAGCACGGATCCTCATGGATCCTCACGCTTTTTGCATTGGACCAACCCAAACTCACCGTCAAATCACACATCATTCCCAGGGGCACAGCCTGCACCACAAAAAACTCGGATCCACGGTTATCTGGCAATGCCATGGCCCAAAAACGTGGTTCCGAAGCACGGATCCTCATGGATCCTCACACTTTTTGCATTGGGCCAACCCAAACTCACCGTCAAATCACACATCATTCCCAGGGGCACAGCTTACACCACAAAAAACTCGGATCCACGGCTTCCTCCCCACTCCATGGCCCAAAAACGTGGTTCCAAAGCACGGATCCTCATGGATCCTCACGCTTTTTGCATTGGGCCAACCCAAACTCACCGTCAAATCACACATCATTCCCAGGGGCACAGCCTGCACCACAAAAAACTCAGATCCACGGTTATCTGGCAATGCCATGGCCCAAAAACGTGGTTCCGAAGCACGGATCCTCATGGATCCTCACACTTTTTGCATTGGGCCAACCCAAACTCACCGTCAAATCACACATCATTCCCAGGGGCACAGCTTACACCACAAAAAACTCGGATCCACGGCTTCCTCCCCACTCCATGGCCCAAAAACGTCGTTCCAAAGCACGGATCCTCATGGATCCTCACGCTTTTTGCATTGGACCAACCCAAACTCACCGTCAAATCACACATCATTCCCAGGGGCACAGCCTGCACCACAAAAAACTCGGATCCACGGCTTCCTGGCCACTTCATGGCCCAAAAACGTGGTTCCAAAGCACGGATCCTCATGGATCCTCACGCTTTTTGCATTGGGCCAACCCAAACTCACCGTCAAATCACACATCATTCCCAGGGGCACAGCTTACACCACAAAAAACTCGGATCCACGGCTTCCTGGCCACTCCATGGCCCAAAAACGTGGTTCCAAAGCACGGATCCTCATGGATCCTCACGCTTTCTGCATTGGGCCAACCCAAACTCACCGTCAAATCACACATCATGGCCAGGGGCACAGCCTGCACCACAAAAATCATGGATCCACGGCTTCCTGGCCACTCCATGGCCCCAAGACGTGGGTTTGAAGCACGGATCCTCATGGATCCTCACGCTTTTTGCATTGGGCCAACCCAAACTCACTGTCAAATCACACATCATGTCCAGGGGCACAGCATCCACCACAGAAATCACGGATCCACGGCTTCCTGGCCATACCGTGGCCCAAAAACATGGTTTTCAAGAACGGATCCTCATGGATCCTCACGCTTTTTGCATTGGGCCAACCCAAACTCACTGTCAAATCACACATCATGTCCAGGGGCACAGCTTACACCACAAAAAACTCGGATCCACGGCTTCCTGGCCACTCCATGGCCCAAAAACGTGGTTTTAAAGCACGGATCTTCATGGATCCTCACGCTTTTTGCATTGGGCCAACCCAAAATCACTGTCAAATCACATATCATAGCCTGGGGCACAGCCTACACCCCAAAAAACTCGGATCCACACCTGCCTGGCCATACCGTGGCCCAAAAACGTGGTTCCGAAGCATGGATCCTCATGGATCCTCATGATTTTTGCACAAGACCAGCCCAAAGTCACTATCAGATCAAACATCATGGCCAGGGGCACAGCATCCACCACAAAAATCACGGATCCACGGCTTCCTGGCCATACCGTGGCCCAAAAACGTGGTTCCGGACCACGGATCCTCATGGATCTTCACGCTTTTTGCATTGGACCACCCCAAACTCACTGTCAAATCACACATCATAGCCAGGAGCACAGCCTACACCACAAAAGTCACGGATCCATGACTTCCTGGTAAATCCATGGCCCGAAAATGTGGTTTTGAAGGACGGATCCTCATGGATCCTCACGCTTTTTGCATTGAGCTACCCTAAACTCACCGTCAAATCACACATCATGTCCAGGGGCACAGCCTACACAACAAAAAACTCGGATCCACGGTTATCTGGCAACGCCATGGACCAAAAACGTGGTTTCGAAGCACGGATCCTCATGGGTCCTCATTATTTTTGCACTAGATCAGCCCAAAGTCACCATCAGATCAAACATCATGGCCAGGGGCACAGCATCCACCACAAAAATCATGGATCCACGGCTTCCTGGCCATACCGTGGCCCAAAAACGTGGTTTTGAAGGTTGGATCTGCACGGATCCTAACGCTTTTTGCATTAGGCCACCCCAAATTCACTGTCATATCAAACATCATGTCCAGGGGCACAGCCTGCAGCACAGAAAACTCAGGTCCACGGTTATCTGGCAACGGCATGGCCCAAAGACATGGTTTTGAAGCACGGATCCTCATGGATCCTCACGCTTTTCGCATTGGGCCAACCCAAACTCACCGTCAGATCACACGTCATAGCCAGGGGCACAGCCTGCACCACAAAAATCACGGATCCACGGCTTCCTGGTCATACCGTGGCCCAAAAACGTGGTTTTGAAGCACGGATCCTCATGGATCCTCACGCTTTTTGCACTAGATCAGCCCAAATTCACCATCAAATCACACATCATCGCCGGCGGCACAGCCCGGACCACAAAAAACTGAGATCCACGGCTTCCTGGCCATACCGTGGCCCAAAAACGTAGTTTTGAAGCACGGATCCTCATGGATCCTTACGCTTTTCGCATTGGGCCAGGCCAAACTCATCATAAAAGCTTTTTGACACCTAATCGTCTCCGCCTCTCATTGCGCGGGAGTCTCCTGCGCAGGGTGGGCGTGGGTTGCGGAGTGCCTGGGCTCTCTTCACTGACTTCCAGGGAAGAATCCCGGAGCCCTTCCACCTCCTCTTCCCATTGCTCTCCTGGACTCTTGGTGTCACGCGTATTTCCTTCCCCTTCCACCAAGCTGAGTCTCCCCCTTGTGCTAGGACCTTCACCTGCAGAATCTGAGACCCTCTCCCTCTCCCGTGTCTCTGATGTCAGTTCCCTGACAGCTGCCATTAGACCCTGGATTGCAAAAGAAATAATACAGTACTGTAGGGAAAACTATTTTGAAAGACAAGACAAATATTTTCAAGTGGAAATTGATGCTGTTCCTCCCAAGAAGAGACAAATCTTGAACGAGAGTTATATTACTGTGTCTCGACCTTGCCCAGAGGGATGGAAGGATACACTAACCTATTGCTCAGATATTTTACCTTCCTTGTTTGAAGGCTGCTGGCCACTATGTTTCTTGAAGGAAGGGTGCAGGAGGCCCAGTGGTGACCTAACTATGGTTTACTGTGAAGGAAACTGCAAGGACTGGTACCACTGCTTTCACATAGGCATTGATTCAAAAGATCTTCCAGAGGTTTTCGTGTGTCCAGACTGTCAATCCACTGTGGCCAAATAGATTTTGAAACTGCAAAGTGTCATATTCCACAGGTTGGTATAATACAGCAAAATCCAAACATATAGTTTTCATCATCATGGCAGGGATGGTCCTTTTCCGTAGAATTCTTATTTATGGAGTTAGTTTTTATATCCTGCTTTTCTCTACTTGAAGAAGTCTCAAAGTGGCTAAAAATCTCCTTTCCCTTCCACCCCCACAACAGACACCTTGTGAGGTAGGTGGGGCTGAGAGAGTCCAGAGAGAAGTGTGACTGGCCCAAGGTCACCCAGCAGCTGCATGTGGAGGAGCGGGGAAGCGAACCCAGCTCACCAGATTAGAGTCCACCCCTCTTAATCACTACACCACAGAATCGTATCTCTTAAAACTCTGGAGCAAGCTGTTCAGTTCAGCCTTGTAGTGATAATGATTTGTGGAGGAAAGGTTGGTGATGAGCAAGATCTGTTCCCATTTCCCAACACAGAGACCATAGAGCAGTTTCTTTTGGGAGCTGATCCTGCAGAGTGTTTCTGTTCAGAATTTCCGTGGCAGAAATCGGCTAAGTGCCTTTATAAACATTCAGCTTCTCAAATTGGAGGTGGAGGGCAGAGAAGGTGCTAGTCCTTACCTCCCTCCTCCCAGCCCCATGATCCGTTGCCCAATGGGCTGAATTTCAGGGCTTTTGCATGCAAAGGGCAAGCTTGTTCTTTACTTGTTTAGATCTTTAAACTTGGGAACAGATATTTGGCTCCATGACCACAATGACCAAAAGGTTCAGCTTCTAGAGGACTGGAAAGATCATGATTGTACTTCCCCTACCCTCAGCCCTAACTCCGTTGAGTATTTTTTGTTATGAGACTGAGTGTTTGGGGCTGATGCCGTGGCATTCTTGTCCGGGGGCTTGATGGAAAAACAGAAAAGTGACCCTCACCTAACTCTCCAATGCCCTTCAACAAGAATGCTGTAGGAAATATTGCTAAGCCCAAAGGGAGGCAATTTGCTTCAGCTCACCTTGTTAATGGCAGAGCAAAAGCTATGCGTGTGTCATTCTCAACCAGTCTACTTTCAGGACTGATTTTAGAGCCCTCTTATATCAGGCCACATGGTCACTGGGGTGGCTCCATCATGCAACCATGACTATCCACACAGGGACCATCTATTTTTGTTTTTTTCTGATACTGAATTTTAAGTTACAGTTACATCTTTTAAAACAACTGTCAGTATATCACACTGTATTGAGTGCATGTCGGATCTCGTCTTCAGTTTTCCTTTTTCTGTGAACCGTCCCTTGGGCTCTGCCCAATGACCCACCCTTGCATCGCAGTGTTCACCTTCTGTTGTCAGATATTTCGGTTTTTAAGCCTTTGTGCTTTTTTATGTTTGTACATATTTTATGGGCTAATAGCCATAAATAAATGAATGAATGAATAAGTATCACACTGTATTCCACTTGCCTTCCAAAGGAACACATGGCTCTCCCCACATAGCGGGTTAGGTTGAGACTGCTGATCCAAAGTGATCAGTAATTTTTACGGTAATTACAATCCTGCTTTCCCTTGTACCAGCTTACCTTGACTTTGGTAAGGCCTTTGAAAAGGTCCCCCATGATATTATTGCAAAACAACTAGTAAAATGTGGGCTAGACAAAGCTACCGTTAGGTGGATTTGTAATTGGTTGATGGGCTGAACCCAAAGAGTGCTCATCAGTGGCTCACCTTCATCCTGGAAAAAAATGACTATTGGGGTTCCACAAGGTTCTGTCCTGGGCCTGGTGCTATTCAATATTTTTATAAATGATTTGGATGATGGAATAGAGGGCGTGCTAATCAAATTTGCAAATGACTGCAAACTGGGAGGGGTTGTGTAGTGGTTTGGAGTTACTCGTGCGTAAACCGACCCCGTTTGGGTGCTTGGTTCCCTGGTTAAACCCTTCGGACTGCGCAGCCCATCTCCGCTTGACTGCCTCAGTCACTGACAGAATCTGTCTGTGGGCGTTTCTTAAACCTCTGCCAGCATAAAAGCTGTTTGACACCTAATCGTCTCCGCCTCTCATTGCGCGGGAGTCTCCTGCGCAGGGTGGGCGTGGGTAGCGGAGTGCCTGGGCTCTCTTCACTGACTTCCAGGGAAGAATCCCGGAGCCCTTCCACCTCCTCTTCCCATTGCTCTCCTGGACTCTTGGTGTAACGCGTATTTCCTTCCCCTTCCACCGAGCTGAGTCTCCCCCTTGTGCTAGGACCTTCACCTGCAGAGTCTGAGACCCTCTCCTTCTCCCGTGTCTCTGATGTCAGTTCCCTGACAGGTTGCTAATACACCAGAGGACAGGGTCAGAATTCAAAATGACCTGAATAGCCTAGAGAGCTGGGCCAAAACCAACAATATGGAGTTCAATAGGGAGAAATGTAAGGTACTACACCTGGATAGAAAAAATGAAATGCACAGGTGGGGGACACTTGGCTTGACAACAGTACCAGTGAAAGGGATCTGGGAGTCTTAGTTGACCACAAGCTGAATATGAGTCAACAGTGTGATGTGGCAGCTAAGAACGCCAATGCAATTCTGGGCTGCATCAATAGGAGTATAGTGTCTAGATCAAGTGAAGGAATGCTACCACACTATTCTGGTTGGTCAGACCACACCTGAAATACTGTGTCCAGTTGAAGAAGGATATTGTCAAGCTGGAACATGTCCAGAGGTGGGTGACCAAAATGTAAAAGGTCTGTAATCCAAGCCCTATGAGGAGAGACTTAGGGAGCTGGATTTGTTTAATCTAGAGAAGAGAAGATTAAGGAGTGACATGATAGCCATGTTTAAATATTTGAAGGGATGTCATGTTGAAGAGGGAGCAAGCTTGTTTTCTGCTGTTCTAGAGACTAGGATGCAGAATAATAGATTCAAACTATGGGAAAAGAGATTCCACCTGGGCGCGGTAATCCAGTCAGGGAAAAAGGGAGGCATACTATGTTTAGGGCACCATTTCCAGCCTCTTCTCCTTTTCGGGGTGAGAATAGTGGATCCTAAAAAGGGCTGCTCAGTCATGGATACAGCTGCTGAGCTGCTCAACTGCCTTATTCCTTGAGTCAGAACGACTGAACGCCCATGTGTCGGTTCATGACTAGGGGCTTCACATTCCTGCCCCTGTAGCCATTTAGTGATCGCCATGGGGGTTGGGTTTGGGGGGGTTGGGTTGGGTTTTTGGAAGATGCCTGTGCGTGAATTTGTTTTATGTGTGTAGATCAGTGCACACTGACCAACGCACAGCCTTCGCAGTAGGGCTCTGTTCTGATGGCATGAGTAGTCACGACGAACTGGTGGATCCTATCTCATGCAGCCTTCATCCGCCTTCACAGCCGTTGTAACACACTGCTTGTTATCACCCGCCTGTTCTGCCATTGAGGACTTCTTGGCTCATTCTTTGTCTAGCTCCTTCCCTGTTATGTACTAAGCTTGGATCCTAGAACAATAGGCAAGTAGGATCCTAGAATGCAAGAATTGATTGGCTTGCAGGAAAGACCAATCAGGCTCCAGGAGGGAAGCAGAACCAGCCATTCAGACGGGACTCATTGTGTAAATAATGTATATAAAAGCCTGAGGTTTTGGGGGAAATTCAGTCACTGTTTTACAAGCTGCAATAAAGAGCATGAAATCACTACAGGACTCTGAGCATATTTAATTTTCTTTGACCTTACCACCTTGGGTGACCCTGCGGCTTCGCTCACAAGGGTCATAGGAATGTGCAAGCCCACTCACCATGACAAGTGAGAGAACTGAGATAGATTGCACTGAGCCCTGGTCTCATTAGACAAAGTGTTCCACCAAAAAGGCTCTGGCTCTGGTTGAGGACAGCTGGATATGTTTTGGGCCAGGGACCACCAGTAGGTTGCTGTTAGATGAGCATCACACTCATGGGGGTGTATTGGAAGATAATTCCCACAGATAAGAAAGGTCACAGACTGTTTAGGGCTTTAAAGATTAGCACCAAAACATTGAACCTGATTTGATACTCCACCTGGAGCCAATCCAGCTGATTAACAACCAACTGAATGTGGGCTCTCCACAAAGTCCAAGAAAGAACTCATGCATCTGCATTTTAGACCATTTGGAGTTTCTGGAGCAGTCTCAAGGGTAGCCCTGCATATATCTCTCTCTCTCTCTCTCTCTCTCTCTCTCTCTCTCTCTCTCTCTCACACACACACACACACACACACACACACACATATTTAAACCCTGCACTCCCCGGCTCAGGTGTATAGCAAGTTAAAGTACTCTAGTACTGTATGCAGGTGACTACTGCATGGATCACCATGGCTAGGTTGGAAAGGGACAGGTACAGTGCCGATTGCCTAACCTGACATAGATTCAAAAATTCCAGTTTGGCTACATTTGTGACCAATGCCTCCATAGAGACAGAAGCATCCAGGATCACACCAGGACTCCTGATGGCAGCTACAGGTGACTATTGCACCCCATGAAGAGCTGGGAGCTGGCAAACCAAACTGAAATTATTCTGGCCCAGCCATTGGACGCCCATCTTTAAAGGATAGAGATTCAGCCGACACTGTTTCCTCCATCCCAGCACACCCACCTAAAAATTGGCCAATATATCCAGGGTAGCATCTGGCCAGGGCCATGAAGCAGTAGATCCATGATGTTTGTGGTCAGATCTGTGGTTATGTACAAGATATGTGAATGAAGGGTGAATTTGGGGTTCCCCAATGCAAAAAGTGTGATGATCCATGAGGATCCGTGCTTCAAAACCACGTTTTTGGGCCACTGTATGGTCAGGAAGCCGTGGATCCGAGTTTTTTGTGGTGCAGGCTGTGCCCCTGGACATGATGTGTGATTTGATGGTGCGTTTGGGTTGGCCCAATGCAAAAAGCGTGAGGATCCATGAGGATCCGTGCTTCGGAACCACGTTTTTGGGCCTTGGAGTGGCCAGGAAGCCGTGGATCTGAGTTTTTTGTGGTGTAATCTGTACCCCTGGGCATGATGTGTGATTTGACAGTGAGTTTGGGTTGGCCCAATGCAGAAAGCGTGAGGATCCATGAGGATCCGTGCTTCAAAACCACGTTTTTGGGCCACGGTATGGTCAGGAAGCCGTGGATCCGTGATTTTTGTGGTGCAGGCTGTGCCTCTGGACATGATGTGTGATTTGACGGTGAGTTTGGGGTGGCCCAATGCAGAAAGCGTGAGGATCCATGAGGATCCGTGCTTCAAAACCACGTTTTTGGGCCGCGGTATGGTCAGGAAGCCGTGGATCCATGATTTTTGTGGTGCAGGCTGTGCCCCTGGATATGATGTGTGATTTGACAGTGAGTTTGGGGTGGCCCGATGCAAAAAGCGTGAGGATCCATGAGGATCCGTGCTTCAAAACCACGTTTTTGGGCCATGAAGTGGCCAGGAAGCCATGGATCCGAGTTTTCTGTGGTGCAGGCTCTGCCCCTGGGAATGATGTGTGATTTGATGGTGAGTTTGGGGTGTCCCGATGCAGAAAGCGTGAGGATCCATGAGGATCCGTGCTTCGGAACCACGTTTTTGGGCCTTGGAGTGGCCAGGAAGCCGTGGATCCGAGATTTTTGTGGTGTAAGCTGTGCCCCTGGACATGATGTGTGATTTGACAGTGAGTTTGGGTTGGCCCAATGCAGAAAGCGTGAGGATCCATGAGGATCCGTGCTTCAAAACCACGTTTTAGGGCCACGGTATGGTCAGGAAGCCGTGGATCCGTGATTTTTGTGGTGCAGGCTGTGCCTCTGGACATGATGTGTGATTTGTCGGTGAGTTTGGGGTGGCCCGATGCAAAAAACATGAGGATCCATGAGGATCTGTGGTTCGGAACCAAGTTTTTGGGCCACGGTTTCGCCAGGAAGCCGTGGATACGTGATTTTTGTGTTGCATGCTGTGCTGCTGGCCATGATGTTTGATCTGATGGTGACTTTGGGCTGATCTAGTGCAAAAATCATGAGGATTCATGAGGATCCGTGCTTCGGAACCACGTTTTTGGGCCAGGGCGTGGCCAGGCAGGCGTGGATCCGAGTTTTTTGTGGTGTAGGCTGTGCCCCTTATTATGATATGTGATTTGACGGTGAGTTTGGGTTGGCCCAATGCAAAAAGTGTGAGGATCCATGAGGATCCGTTCTTGAAAACCACGTTTTTGGGCCATGGTATGGCCAGGAAGCCATGGATCCGTGATTTCTGTGGTGGATGTTGTGCCCCTGGACATGATGTGTAATTTGAAAGTGAGTTTGGGCTGATCTAGTGCAAAAATCATGAGGATTCATGAGGATCCGTGTTTTTTAACCATGTTTTTGCGCCATTGCGGCACCACGAAACAGTGGATGCGTGATTTTTTTGGTTCCTCCTACCGACTAAGATGTGGTCTACAGTAGCATGGTGTTTTTATTTTGTTTCAATATAAAAATCATATGAATTCATGAGGATCCGTGCCTCGGATCCATGTTTTTATGGTGCTGCAGCGCGGCAAATTGTTGGATCCACGTTTTTTATAGTCCAGTTTGTAGGCGTGCCTTCTAGGTGTGATTTGACACTGCATTTGTTGGAATTATTTTTAAAAAACTGGAGGATCCATGAGGATCCGTGTAGATCCGCCTTTTATGCAGACCCCATTTCTGTATTTAATCTTTTGTTGGAAGCTGCCCAGAGTGGCTGGGGATGTCCAGCCAGATGGGCGGGGTACAAATAGATGATGATGATATTGTGGGAGAGTGGACTACATGATCCTCAGGGTCCCTTCCACCCCACTATTCTTTAAGTTGCAATTCACTCTGGGTATGTTAGATTCAGGGCTGCCATCATCCCCTCAGCTTGCTAAGATCGCAGGGACAGGGACATGTGGACCACTTGCGCAGCTCCACATTTCAAATGAAAATTCCCTGAGCAATAGTACCTTAAGCTGGTATGCAGGAAGCTGGCCCAGCAGCAGTTTTGTAGGGACTTTTTAGGGTTTCTGGCCAGCGTTGGCCCTGTAAATTTACACATCATGGTGGCAACTCAAGGCAGGGCATTCTGCCCAAGTGGGGGCTGGGGGCTAGCAAGCTATAACTCTATACCTCTTGCCCATATTTCCATAAAAATATCTTCCTTGGAAGCCTGGCTAAAAGGTTATCTAGATGGGTCATTTTCCCAAGGTTTGGGATTCCTCTGGCTTTTCAACCAGTGGCTTTTCAATACAGCAACTTTAAAGCCAGTCAGAGAGCTACCTGCGGTAGCAAATAAGTAGGTTAGGAAGCAGCTTTCATTGGGACGTTTGGTGGGATCCCCTTGATTCTCCTTCTATTCCTGATTTTCATTTATCCCCTTTGGGGATCGTCCCTAAGGATGCCCCATATAATCCATATTTATCGCATCCCATAGGCACCTCAGTGAATGACTCTCTGGAATTGTTCCGTGAAATATGCATCTTTGGATCAGGCAGTTGAGCTTACCAACTAATTGGATGAGGGCCTGGTTGGCATTATGCGATATTGAATTGGCTGTTAGGCTGCTGCCGGTTCACCTTCAAGATTATAAGTAGTTGGGCTTTAATTGGATGGTCCTTACATTGATAAGGCGATGGCAATGGGTTGTGCTATAGGCTGTGCAGCACTCGAGTCCTTTAGTGTCTTTCTGGATTGAACATTGCGAGTCAAGACTCGTTTAACTGGGGGTACCATTATTTGGATTATCTCACTGGCTGGTTCATGTGACACCAGCCCCTGCTTAGGCTTACTGCACGCCCCTTATATTCCCTGAGGAGCTGGGTGTTCCGTTGGCAGTGGATAGGACAGTGGCTCCTACTGCCCCTTTTAACGCATTCGGGGGCTAGCTGGATATCGTTGCTCATACCTCTGCTTGCCTGTGGAAATGCTGTTTGCCGTGAAGGACATTATTCTTGTAATACTTCCTCTGATAGCAAATATTGCTTTGTCAGATTCTATCATTGCTAAGTCAGTTAAAAATTGGCATGCAGGGTGGTTGTTCCAGGCTGCCCCTTCCATTCCTGCTCGGCCAGGTGGTCTCATGGCCCGGGGTCCCTTCATCATCCTGTACAGTGGCCTTGAGCCTGGCAGGGCAAGGCTATCACATGTGACCTAACTTTTCTGGAGTTCTCCCCATTGTAGTGTCAGCGCACATCTGGACTGAGGAGTACAGGGACCGTCGGGTCTGTCTTGGTCTGATAACCAGGCAGTGTGAGGGTCCTGGCAAAATGGTCCTCATGCTTTGGCAGAGTCTCCGCCCCCTTTGATGTGCCTTCCAGCTGCACTGCTTAAGGTTTAATATTGCATTTCTGCTCGCTCTATTACGGGATCAACTAATGTTTTTGCTGTCACTCTATCCCGTTTTCAGTTGGAGTGCTCAGATCCTAGGCTCCGGACGCCAGGCTATAGCCGGATTTTCTGGAGCTCCCGTGGCGCTTTGGCAACAATTGATAATTAAGAGGAGTAGTAGCTTACATTTCCCCTTCTGCTTTCAGGTCTTATGAGAAGGCCTGGACTGATTTCTTAGCACTTAGCTGGCAGTCCTCTGCTATTCAGAGGAACTTGCCTCCATTCTCTGAGCAGGACCTGCAGTAATTGGCCTACCTGCTGCAGATCGGACGCACTGTTAAATCTACCAGAATTCAGTCCGCTGCAATGTCTGCTAGAGTAAAGCTTTAATTTTTCAGAGACCCTTCTAAAAGTGTGTCGTGCGCAGGGTCTCGGAAGGTTGGAAAAGACTCCAGCCTTCACAGGACTGCAGGCAGGAAGCCGGTCAATCTTGACCTATGCAGTATCCGCAACAAGTTAAGGCTTGTCTCCTGGTTCTAGATCTAGACGAGACTTCTTTCAGTATGCATTGTAATTTTGGTGTGCTGAGGGTTGGGGAAATTGTGTTGGAGCCAGCACCGGGCTGAGAGTTTGGAGGCTTATTGCCTCAGGTTTTTTACTTATCTGCTTTGTAGCTTGTCATAAGTGTCTGGAGCTTTAAGTCAGACCTAGTGAGCAGGGTTGCCATCATCAGGCTTCCAGTCACAGGTAAGGTGGGCCCTTGCCCTGTTATTGGATACCAGAAATATTTGGCTTTTTGTTCCCCTGCGGGGCTGGCTCGATCCTATAAGTTGCTGGTTCTCATGGGTTGCTCCTTCAGGATATATGTGTTTCCCTTTTGGAGTTGAGACTTGTAGTGCGCAACTCCAAAACTGACCAGCTGGGTCAGGGGGAGGTTGTCCGCCTCCCAGCGACTGGGGAGGTGGGCCCGTGCCCGGTCAAGGATGTAAGGAAGTACTTGGCCTTGAGACCTCCTGGGGACGGCCCCCTACTCATGCATGAAAATGGTGCGACACTAGTTCACAAAAGTCATGCGTAAGGCCGTCTCTGCTTGTGGGATCTCGGCCTCTGGTTTCGCCCCTCATTCCTTTTGCATAGGTGCAGCGACTATGGCGGCCCATTGTGGCTTCTCAGCTGCCAGGATCAAGGATTTGGGACATGGAAATCGGATGCTTTCAAGGGTTATGTGCGAAAGAAATGCTGAGTTTGGTACTAATGCTTGTTTGTTTCAACCCTTGTAGATCCCACGCTGGTCCGCATCTGGATAGTGGGACACAGCATCGTTCAGTGGGCTGGCAGCAGAGCGAGGCAGTCTGCAAGGGGAGCGTGTCTCGGCCTCCCACAGCACGTGCAGGTGTCATGGTTTTCCAGATGTGGAATGTCATGGGGAGAGTTTATGCCGCTGATTGGTCGCTGGCTGCTCTCAGACCTCCCCACCCCATGGCCATAGTGGTGCAGCTGGGGGGAAATGATGTGGCAACTATTGATTGCCTTGCTTTGCGTACCTCAATCCAAAAAGGGATTTGGAGGCATTGGCAGCCTTATTACCTTCAGTGAGAATAATTTGGTCTCACCTGTTGCAGAGGCAAACCTGGTGCGGTGTTTCCCGCCCGGAGGCCGCTGTAAGGGCCAGGAAGCGCATTAAATCTGCTGTTTGCGGGAAGGTATTGGAGCTGGGTGGTTTGGTGATTTTACACCCAGACATTAATTTTTAAGGCTGAGGCCCATTACTGGGCAGATGGAGTGCACCTCTCCAATTTGGGGAATGATGTTTGGCTGGATGTGGTGGCTACTAAATTGGGTTCATGGTTGGGTTTGTGAGTGGTTGGCGGCGAGCGTTAGAGCTCGTGTGGCGGTTAGGCATTGGTTATAATATGCTGGTGGTGGAGGGGTCAGGCTGGGCCTGCCCCTCGTATTGCGCTGAAGGGAATTCCGTTAAAGGAATCCTGGGGCTTGCCACGATTTCGTCCAATCCCTGTTATGGGACCAGGGCCGCCCAATCCCTGTTATGGGAATCCTTGTTATAGGACCGGGCAGGCAAGCTTTCGGGGAGCTGCTGGGGTGAGCGGCGTGGGTCCGACGCTTAGCTCAAGTGACCCCCCAGTTTGACTTTCTCTTCTACTGGCTACCGATCGGACCTCGGGATGTCAGTTCTGTCCCAGGCGGGGGGACAGATAGTCATAACCAATGTCTAAACAACCACTCACTGATTTTGTATTTTAATAAAGTTGTGGCCAAAATAGTGCCCAAAAACCAAAACAAAAATTACGTGTTATATGTGAAGTTATTTGAGGGGTGGCCTGGGGACCTACACACGCAACATAAAATCATTCAATAAAAATTATTTTTTTAAAAAAGTGCCTCTCCATCCTTTAACTTTCAAAAAAAGTTAACCTTTGCACTGGGAAGGCAAGTAAGACAATTCCAGAAGGCTGAACATTGAAAATCTGCTCTAACTTCAAAAATATTTGATAAATCATCATAGAACAAATGCTGAAGAAGACGAAGAATATGTGCTGCTAAGACAGGGATGGCCAGCCTGCAACATTTCAGATGTTGTGGGAATCCCAGAAGTGTTTAGTGAAGAGCTTTGCAAGCAACCAGTCAGCTCATTGTCCAGTGCTTGGAATACTCTGCACCGGGAGCTGTGCATGTTTTATCTACAAAGAAAAACTGCACCAGTTTTTAAAGGAGCATCTTTATTATTATTTTTCTTGCTGAAGGCAATCGTTTGGATTCAAAGCATTATGGGAAGTGCTGTAAATGCATACTGTTTTCTCTGCAGAAGGGGGGGGGGCATTCCAATTTTAGAAGTAGTTGTGTTTGCCTCCATAAATTCTTCACTGTTAAGAGTGTTTTGCCTCCATTTCAGAAGACCTACCTCTAAGGGTCTGATTAAAGTGAGCCTCACTGAAGTTCTACTCTCAGACGCAATCAGCAGATTGGACATGAAAATACATATTCAGAGTCTGCTCTGATGGTGATCTCCTTTGATTTTGACAAGTGTTCATCACGTGACATCATTATGACACCCGGTGATGGACAGGTGTGCATTGTGCCTACCTGTCAAGGTTGCTTCATAAGGTGGGGGCAGATTAGGATCTGGGGAGCAGGCCCACCTGTGGGTTACTGTGTAGATTCTTAATCATTTATCTTGCTAAACTCTGAGCCGTTTTCTTTATCCACATGGTAATTTTCTCGTAAGTGGCAGCCGATGCACATTATTAACTGTGTCTAAAAACTCTGGGTCATTCCGTTTCTAAGAAGTTGCTAGTCCTCTTATGACGAGAATCGCCCTTGCCGTTAGATCTATAAATGATATATACTTTCTGTATATTATGTGTGTAATAATTATCTTTTTCCAACCTTTTTGTTTCGCTAGGACTTTAGCAATACGTCGCGCAACCTCTTCATCCATAGAGGTGGCAGTTTCAGGTTCATTCATCATTGACTTGAAGGTAGCTACCAGGTGACTTGTTGATGGCCATAGATAATTAGTTAGTTCTGGCTTATCGGGATATAAAGTATTTTGTAGATATTCCAAGTATACCCTAAACACCAAAAGTCCACTTGCAAGTCTTCTTAAACATGTTTCCTTATCAAATCCACGCGGGAAGCATACTTGTACCGCGTCGGCTTCTGGAAGGATTAACTCTTTCGAATGCAGTATTTCCCAGTACATGTCGCATGTGCTTAGTTCCGTACACATATCGTTAAACACCCGATTGGTTTTTAATTTGAGCCAAATAGCCAGGTTCAAGATTCGTTTATCGCTGCTTAATACTTCCGCATAAGCAGGTCCTGGCTCTGCCCTAGCCAAGAGCATGAGAATAGTGCAAATACTGCATCTAAGTAGAACACTCATTGTCTTCCCTTCAGGCTTCTCTCTCTCTCTCTCTCAACTTTGTAGACTGAGATCTTGATTGGCTGGATATGGCAATTCCTTATGAGGCAATGATTTCAGTATGCACTCTTCAAGGACACCTGATATAAATCACATTGATAAAAATGTAACCGTGAGTAAAGAGCAGGATAAAAACAGCAAATATAGCAGTTGCTATAGTATATATATTTAATATATACTATATATACACACTCTCTCTCTCTCTCTATATATATATATATATTTAATATATATATAGTATATATATATATATATATAAATAATATATATATTTTATATATATTGGGGACAATAAAAAAGGACATTGCCTGATTATCAAAACACCAACAAAGTTCATGCCACACAAGAGTCCAACGCAACTGTGGAAGCGAAAGGATTACTACCTACAGTTCCTGAAGCTCAATGGCCCAGAATGTATACAGAGCAAGACAAAGTCCCCTGTGATATTCCTGTAGAGAAGTTGGTAGATGTGAGCTAGATGAGATAACTGTTAGGTAGATTTGTAGCTAGCTGATCAAACCCAAACAGTGCTCATTAATGGTTCCTCATCATCCTGGAAAAAAGTGACAAGTGGGGTGCTGCAAGGTTCTGTCCTGGGCCCATTGTTGTGCATTGTTGTGATTTGGATGAAGGAATTTAGGGGACGAGAATCAAATTTGTTGATGACACCAAACCAAGAGGTGTACCTAATGCCGCAAAAGGCAAAATTGAGATTTCATATGACCGTAACAGATCGGAGAACCGGGCCCATGCTAACAACACGACTTTCAGTAGGGACAAATGTAAGGTTCTGCAATTAGGCAGGAAGAACCAGCTGCTCAAATAAAAGATGGGGGACACCTGGCTTACTAGCAGTAAATGTGAAAAGGATCTAGGGGTCTTGGCATACCATAAGCTTAACATGGGTCAACTGCGTGATGCAGCAGCTTTTCTCGGCTGCATCTACAGAAATATAGTGTCCAGATCAAGGGAAGTAATAGTAGTACTCCCTTACGTCTTGGTCAGACCAAACCTGAAATACAACGTCCAGTTCTGGGCACCACAATTTATTTATTAGTAAGTATTATTATTGGCTATATCTTTCATAGGTATAAAAGGTAAACAACCAATATTATCTTGAAGCTTTTTGCTCAGAAGTCCCTGGTGGGCCACAATTGTGCTTAGGTTTAGCTAATTGCTATGCCAGTGATTTTTCTACTAAGTTCTTGTTTGGTAAGACTTGGTAAAGCTGTTAGTAACTAGACATATTTTACACTAAGCTCAGAAAGTCATTCCTCGTATCAGAACAGTTTTGTGTGTCTGATTCTAGTTAAAATATACAGTTTGTGGAATACCCCTGCCTTCAGAGGCGGTTTTAAAGTAACACAACCAATT
This sequence comes from Podarcis muralis, assembly GCF_964188315.1. Classification (NCBI taxonomy): domain Eukaryota; kingdom Metazoa; phylum Chordata; class Lepidosauria; order Squamata; family Lacertidae; genus Podarcis; species Podarcis muralis. Next base: position 7,927,312 of record NC_135657.1, read on the forward strand.
CAGCCCCACTGGGTGCCAGCATCCCCTGAGGGCGGGGGCTGCAATCATGATGTAGAACAGAGTGCGAGAGGTGGGGGGGGGGGACAACCAAATTTTAGCATTGCACAGGGCACTGAAATTTGAGGGCCTAAGTTCCGCTACTGCTCCCTTTTAGCTGTTCTTGTGCTTTAAGTTCCAAAATTTAGCTTCATTGGATGATCCTGGTGTTGTGCAATGGGAGAAAAACCTCTCCCTATCCATTTCTGACCCATTGTATCTTACGAGTGCACATAGTGTGCAGCAAAGCACATAATATTAACACTGCAAGACCAATGAAGTTGAATTCAGTTCACTCAAAGCACTGGGACAACCAGCAACAAAGGATTCGGTATGATACCCATCTCTTCCTCCTCCTCTCTAAAAGGCTCTAGCAAGAAAGAGAAAAAGAAGAGGCTTGTGTAGAAGTCCTTTTCCCCTGCAAGGGAAACAATTCTTTCCTTGCAACTAATACAACCTGAGAGAGCATACTCACAATCCCCAAGTGGAAGACAAATACGTTTCAGGTGGTCATAATAGGTGTCTTCACCTTCACAAAGAGGAGATTGCAACCCTCTGTGGAGTTTCCTTTTTATATGCTACTTCGTGCATTTAACTGTAGTATTTCATCCTACACACACTCCTCCATTCTTCTTTTAACTGAATCCAGCCTTAATAATTTCAGGAACATTCCACTCCTGTGGGTTGTTCCTTGCCTTGTTGTTCCTTGACACACCTCACTTCTTTGATAGCCTCTATCTCCCACCAATGTACCAGATCGTAGATACCATCCTCTTTCAACTTTATTTACCGTAAATTATCAGCTCTCATTAATAAGGTTTGGTTTAAATTCTACCCTCACACCCACAACCTGCTTTCCATCTATATTTGGAACAGACTGATGTCCCCCACCCACCCACCCAACCAAGGTGGTGCAGCTTTCAAAAATGGAAGCTTCTGTCTGACCAATAACAGAAGACATACCATGGGCAGTGGGAAGCATGGATCAAAGATTCAGAATTAGGGTAGGCGATAAGGCACATAGCTATGATCTGTACTTGCCTCCAAGATATAGGCCAGAATGAACTTAAGACAGGACGTTGATCTTTGTGTGCTTAACAGATCGGTTAAAAACAGAAATAGTTGCAAAATGACCACTGTAGGATGCCTGAGTGTTTACCGTTGCTGCGGGTGGCATAGACAATCACAAAATGGCGGCCCTTGGTGATGCGTTTGATAGTTCCACAATTTGCTGCCATGACAGTCATTTCCCTGAAGGCAAATTGGTGAGGATGTGTGTGAAGTAAATTACCCGAGAAACGGAATATATTACAAAGCTACAGTCATTTTCAGTCTGCTCATCACAATCATGATTTTAATGTCTGTTTGTTCTAAGTGTTTTAAATGTGATGTTTTTATAGGAGGGGAGGTATGTTTTCTGGAGTGTTATTATTTATGCCCCCCCCCAACGTTGGTTTTAAGTTTTTTAAAAGTTTCAAATAACACACACACACACACACACACACACACGCACACACCCCTTTGTCTGCTCCACTTAAGATTTTATGGCATTAAATGTCTCTCCTAGGTTGTGATGGCTCAGGCCTAGCAGGAAAGTGTTTGCTCTGACTCCGCAGATGAAAGTTTATTTGTATATTTATGAACATATGTATAAACCACTGTTCATATATTTTTAAGGAACATCACGGCCGTTTACAACAATTATAGGTAACATCATACAATAAAACCATGAGAAAATGCTTAAATCAGAAATGAGCCTATTGTGTTGGGAAGATGTATTCTAAATTTTGTACCTAAATCTGACAGAAAACAAATGTTTTCAGTCAAAATAGAAGGCGCCTGCTGAATCTCTGTTGACAGAGTTTCCCACAGTACTGGGTTGATGATGCAAAAGGCTCACTCTCCTATTGCTGCCAAATACCCATCCCCTGAAAGGAACATTTCGTACAAAGATTACCATAATAAAGGACAAAAGTGGTAAGGACCTAACAGAAGCAGAAGACATCAAGAAGAGGTGGCAAGAATACACAGAAGAATTATACCAGAAAGATATGGATGTCTCGTACACCCCAGGTAGTATGGTTGCTGACCTTGAGCCAGACATCCTGGAGAGTGAAGTCAAATGGGCCTTAGAAAGCACTGCAAATAACAAGGCCAGTGTAAGTGATGGTATTCCAGCTGAACTATTTAAAATTTTAAAAGATGATGCTGTTAAGGTGCTACACTCAATATGCCAGCAAATTTGGAAAACTCAGCAGTGGCCAGAAGATTGGAGAAGATCAGTCTACATCCCAGTCCCAAAGAAGGGTAGTGCCAAAGAATGCTCCAACTACCGCACAATTGCACTCATTTCACACGCTAGCAAGGTTATGCTTAAAATTCTACAAGGAAAGCTTAAGCAGTATGTGGATCGAGAACTCCCAGAAGTGCAAGCTGGATTTAGAAGAGGCAGAGGAACCAGAGACCAAATTGCAAACATGCGCTGGATTATGGAGAAAGCTAGAGAGTTCCAGAAAGACATCTACTTCTGCTTCATTGACTATGCAAAAGCCTTTGACTGTGTCAACCACAGCAAACTATGGCAAGTTCTTAAAGAAATGGGAGTGCCTGATCACCTCATCTGTCTCCTGAGAAATCTCTATGTGGGACAAGAAGTTACAGTTAGAACTGGATATGGAACAACTGATTGGTTCAAAATTGGGAAAGGAGTACGACAAGGCTGTATTTTGTCTCCCTGCTTATTTAATTTATATGCAGAATACATCATGCGAAAGGCTGGGCTGGATGAATCCCAAGCTGGAATTAAGATTGCCGGAAGAAATATCAACAACCTCAGATATGCAGATGACACAACCTTGATGGCAGAAAGTGAGGAGGAATTAAAGAACCTTTTAATGAGGGTGAAAGAGGAGAGCGCAAAATATGGTCTGAAGCTCAACATCAAAAAAACGAAGATCATGGCCACTGGTCCCGTCACCTCCTGGCAAATAGAAGGGGAAGAAATGGAGGCAGTGAGAGATTTTACTTTCTTGGGCTCCATGATCACTGTAGATGGTGACAGCAGCCACGAAATTAAAAGACGCCTCCTTCTTGGGAGAAGGGCAATGATAGGCCTAGACAGCATCTTGAGAAGTAGAGACGTCACCTTGCCAACAAAGGTCCGTATAGTTAAAGCCATGGTTTTCCCAGTAGTGATGTATGGTAGTGAGAGCTGGACCATAAAGAAGGCTGATCGCCGAAGAATTGATGCTTTTGAATTATGGTGCTGGAGAAGACTCTTGAGAGTCCCATGGACTGCAAGAAGATCAAACGCATACATTCTGAAGGAAATCAGCCCTGAGTGCTCACTGGAAGGACAGATCGTGAAGCTGAGGCTCCAGTACTTTGGCCACCTCATGAGAAGAGAAGACTCCCTGGAGAAGACACTGATGCTGGGAAAGATGGAGGGCACAAGGAGAAGGGGGCGACAGAGGACGAGATGGTTGGATAGTGTTTTCGAGGTTACCAGCATGAGTCTGACCAAACTGCGGGAAGTAGTGGAGGACAGAGGTGCCTGGCGTGCTCTGGTCCATGGGGTCACGAAGAGTCGGACACGACTAAACGACTAAACAACAACAACAACCCATCCCCAACTTGGGGAATGACTCCTGACACTGCTGATGACAGTCTCAGGGACCAAACCATTTTATAAGCTTTCAGGCAGTCCTTGAAGTACTCTGGACCAACATCATTCAGGACTTTGTAGATTAAAACAAGGACCTTGAACCTGATTCACATTGGCAGCCAGTGCAGATGTTTTAACCGGGGTATCACATGTTCTTGGGCAGATGCTCCCATCTGCGATGTGGCCTCCACATTCTGCACAAGCTGGAGCTTCTGAATTAGGCCTGAGGGCAGCTCCACACTGAGCTCATTGCAGTAATGCAGCCTCAAAACTACCAGTGCATAGACAACAGTGGTCAGGCTAGATTTGTCCAGGAACAGCTGGTGTATGAGATGGAGCTGGTAGCAGGCACTCCCAGCCACAGAGAGCACTATGGCCTCTAATGACAAAGACATATCCAAGAGTACCTGTAAGCTACACACTTCAGAAGGAGAGCAACCCTATCCCAAACAAGGAACTTGCCTATTTCCCGAATAAGGGTGCCACTCACTCAGTAAGAACAGCTCGAAAGGGAAACACTTGATGAGATGGACAAATGGGAGCATATATTATGACCTGCCACCATTCCTTCAGGAATTGCAGGGAAGAAAACATGCCTGCCCTGTGTACCATCTTGGGGTAGAATAGTGGGCAATGGCTGTAAAGCTGAAATGGGTTTTAAGCAAGGCTGCACTTCAGTGGTAGAGTACAATGTTTGTATGAGGGAAAGGTCCTAAGTTTGCCCTCTGTGTCTGCAGGTAGGGGCCAGATGAGACTCCCGTTTGAAAATCTGGAGAGTTGATACTAGTCCAAGTAAGACAATACTTGTAAGAAATGCTAAAATCGCCTTTTCTCTCAAGGCTGCAGCTGCTGAAAACCTCAGGCACAATATTGCTTTCATTCACATAAAGATACAGGTAAAGGTAAAAAGTAAGGGACTCCTGGACGGTTAAGTCAGGTCAAAGACGACTATGGGGTTGCGGTGCTCATCTCGCTTTCAGGCTGAGGGAGCCGGCATTTGTCCACAGGCAGGTTTCCAGGTCATGTAGCCAGCATGAGAAGACCACTTCTGGCAAGATGGGACACTGTGACGGAAGCCAGATTGTACAGAAAGGCCATTTACCTTCCCACCGCAGTGGTTCCTATTTATCTACTTGCACTGACATGCTTTCAAAAGACTAGGTTGGCAGGAGCTGGGACAGAGCAACGGAAGTTCACCCTGTTGTGGGGATTCGAACTGCCAGCTTTCTGATCAGCAAGCCCACAGTGCCATCTACGTCCATGTGATAAAGATACAAGGCTACAGTTACTAGGCAGCCTCAGACATAAATTTTGCTTTGTGTTTTAGCAACGGGTGCGGGTTCTGTGTGTCTATGTCTGTATGTTTGTCTCTCTCTCTCTCTCTCTCTCTCTCTGTGTGTGTGTGTGTGTGTGTGTGTGTGTGTGTGTGTGTGTGGAGAAAGAAAGAGGTCAGGTACAATGGACTCTTCCTTCCCCATCCCACTGAGTACATATTCTGTTGCAATAGAGGGATCAGGTTTGGGACTGGCTTCTAAGAGGGTGGCTGTTGTGGTTCCGGAGAGTGGGAAATTCGAGGAGAGGGGAAGCTCTCATTTTGCTCTTCATTTCATCGTGGGGGGGGAAAAAATCTTGTGAAAATATATCAGCATTTTTATGTTTGTGATCCTGCTTAATATACAGCACCCACCCTGCAGGAATATCTCCACGGCCTGGTCTAAATACTGAAGAGAATGTTGGCTTTTTCATGTTTTTGCGTGGCATAGTTGCGTGTGTAGGTCCCCAGGCCACCCCTCAAATAACTTCACACATAACACGTAATTTAGTTTTGGTTTTTGGGCACTATTTTGCCCGCAACTTTATTAAAATACAAAATCAGTGAGTGGTTGTTTAGACAATGGTTATGACTATCTGTCCCCCCGCCTGGGACAGAACTGACATCCCGAAGTCCGATCGGTAGCCAGTAGAAGAGAAAGTCAAACTGGGGGGTCATTTGAGCTAAGCGTCGGACCCACGCCGCTCACCCCAGCAGCTCCCTGAAAGCTTGCCGGCCCAGATCCTATGACAAGGATTCCCATGACAGGGATTGGGTGGCCCTGGTCCCATGACAGGGATTGGATGAAATCATGGCAAGCCCCAGGATTCCTTTAACGGAATTCCCTTCAGCGCAATGGGAGGGGCAGGCACGGCCTATCCTGACCCTTCCACCACCAGCATATTATAACCAATGCCTAACTGCAACCTTACAAGTTGTGACGAATTGCTGAGTAGTAGGCAAAAACCAAATGGCACAGCCAATCACCAAATGGCAAAATTCCTACTAGGCCCCTGCGCCAAGGCAGACGACCCCATGACAGGCAAAGCAAGGTCAACCGGAAAAGAGGGCGGGTGATCCGATGCACTCTGCAAAGAGAAAGAGAAACCAGAGTGCACCAATATTTAAAGACTATGGTCCCACCCACCCAATTTGCAAAATACAATTTGCTCCAGCCACCCGGTTATCCAATCACAATGCCAGGCAACAACTATTAACCTGCCTGGCAACAAGAGGCCTGGCCCGGTGGCCCACACCGCAACACGTGCTCTCATTTATTGGAGAAAACGCTTTCTTACGCTAGCAAAGTTTCGACAGAGAGCACATCTCCCGCAAATAAAAGTCGTATACTTCCTTGTACTTTCAGTGATTGTATAGAAATCTTTTACTTTTTTGTGTTTTAACTATTGTTTAAGTGTAGTATTATGCAGCCAACTGTTTACTGGTAACAGTCCACCACAGGCTAGGCGCTCCCAATTTAATTAACTTTTTAATCAGAGTAATTGATTGTTTCTTTATTAAAAATTGATAAAATCCTGACCTGTACTGGTATTTATAACCAGTACATATATATAACATCAGGGTCTTTTCCAGGGAATCTTCTCTTCTCATGAAGAGGATTGGAGGATTGGAGCCTCAGCTTCACGATCTGTCCTTCCAGTGAGCACTCAAGAGCTATTACTGAAGAATTAGAAGAATTAGATGTTGGCTTCATCTATTGCTAAGGCTTTGCAATCATGACACCTTACTCAAGACAGTCCTCCTCAGCCTGGTGCAACGCAGGTATTTTGGATGGCAGCTCCCATCATTCTTGACTCTTAGAAATACTGGTTGGAGTTGATGGAAGCTGGAGTCCACAAACACCTGGAAGCCCCCAAATTAGAATGGATGAACATTCTTTTTTTCTGGTCATAAGAACCAGGCAGAGGGCCTTCCCGGCAGTGGTGCCCGCCCTATGGAATGCCCTCCCATCAGTTGTCAAGGAAATGAACAACTATCTGACTTTTAGAAGAGATCTGAAGGCAGTCCTGTATTGGGAAGCTTTTGATGCTTTATTATGTTTTAATTTGTTTTGGAAGTCACCCAGAATGTCTGAGTAAACCAGCCAGCCAGATGAGTGGGGTATAAATAATAAATTCTCCTCCTCCTCCTCCTCCTCCTCCTCCTCCTCCTCCTCCTCCTCCTATTTTGTCTACATTTCACTGTAATCTATGAATTTTTGGAACACATTATTTGGTTTAATGGAAGCATCAAATGTGCCAAGTAAGCATTCCAACACTATTATCCTATGAAAATCTGGAGGCTAGAGACAGATAAAAATGTATTTAATGTATTTTTGACCTTCTGTTGGAAGCTGGGGAAACTCAGCCAGATAGGTGGAGTAGAAATAAATAAATAAATAAATATAATAATAATAATAATAATAATAATAATAATAATAATAATAATAATAATTGTTACTTCAGATTCCCACAAGAGATTCTCTCCATAACCAGCAAGACATATTCAGGGAATGTGATAAGCCTCAATGTTGCTTCACCTTGGGAACAGTGAGTTTGTGTATGTGATGACTTCAGGAAGCAGAACGAGTTAGGCACCTGTGGCGACATGACTGTGTTACCACACAGAATTACACAGCAGATCCTAAGTTCTCAGAAGGAAATGGTGAGAAAACTATATATAAAAAGGGGGGTTCAGGTTCAGTCCCCAGTGTCTCTCCAGGTAGGAAAAGCTGGACAGTTATTACCAGTCAAAGTAGACAATACCGAAATAGACAGAAGAAAGCTCTGTTTTGGGATATGTATAAGGAAGAGCCATATGTTCATATGTTGCCTCATTTCCAGGCCCTGTCTAGGAAAATTAGGAACTATAGGAGAACATATAGTTTCAAGGTTATAGAGTCATAGAATCACAGATTTATAGAGCCCAAACAAACAACAAGAGTCATCTAGTCCAGCCCTTTGCAATGTAGGAATCTGTCACCCAACATGGGGCTCAAACCCACGACCCCGAGATTAAAGGGTTACATCCAAGGACTAAGTGTCTGTTGACCCAGCTGGTTTTGCTCTGCTGGCCCCTTCCTCCTGACACATTAGGAATTTGAGCCATTAGCGTAGCTGATTTTATGTTGAATTGTCTTTCTCTAATGTCCATTAAAAACCATGCATTTCATCATCAATACTCTTGAAGTCTTGTCTGCTTGTTTTGAAGAAGGTAGTTTGTGGGGGAGATCTTTCTGAGCACATCTATGCATGGGGTGTGTGTGTAAAGAAGTCAAATTGATGCAAAAATGCAGAGGACCAGACTGAAGACTGGAAAAATGAGGAACCGATATAGACAGATTTGCCTGACCCTCAGCAGATGGCAGCTGCAGTCTCAAACATTTTGAAGGTACCATGAAAAATCTCGAAGAAGAAGAAGAAGAAGAAGAAGAAGAAGAAGAAGAAGAAGAAGAAGAAGCTATTTTTAAGACTTCTGACATGGGTTGCCATGTGCCTTGATTTTCCTGGATAGTCCAGTGATTTTCAGCCAGACACTGCTTCCGGCTGCTGTATTCTGGCCATGTCCAGGGAATTCTGAATGCAGGGCAACCCTATAGCTGCTACAGAGAATGTGAGGTAGCTTAGAAGTAAAAAACTAAGAGCAGTTTATATGGGAACTGAATAAATTTGGACATATTTGCCTGACCCGCAGCAGATAGCAGCTGTAGTCTCAAACATTTTGAAGGTATCATGCAAAATCTCAAATAATAACAAGAATAAAATGGTAGAAGTAAACAACTAAGAGCAGTTTATATGGGAACTAAAGAAATTCGGACAGATCTAGGAGGGGGTCTTTGAATTTATTTATTGTATAAAATTCATATACTGCTTGATTGTAGAAAACCTCAAAGCAGCCAACTGCCATGCGACTCCATTACCTGAAGGTAGAGAAGCAAAACATATTCTCAGCTCCTTGTTACTGAAAACAGAGGGAGCAAGAACAATGACATAAATGTATTTACTGTTCTCAATGTCATGCGACATGAATGGGCGACATAATGCCTGACTTCCCTGTCGCAGGCTAGGCATGAGAAGCAGGTTCAAAATCCTAACTCAGCCATGTGGTTAACTGGGCAATATTTGAGCTACATTTACTCAAAAGCAGATGGTGGCAGCAGTCATGAAAAGATGCCTGCTTCTTGGGAGAAAAGCAATGACAAACCTAGACAGCATCTTAAAAAGCAGAGACATCACATTGCCGACAAAGGTCTGTATAGTTAAAGCTGTGGTTTCCCAGTAGTGATGTATGGAAGTGAGAGCTGGACCATAAAGAAGGCTGATTGCCGAAGAATTGATGCTTTTGAATTATGGTGCTGGAGGAGACTCTTGAGAGTCCCATGGACTGCAAGGAGTCCAAACCTATCTATTCTGAAGGAAATCAGCCCTGAGTGCTCACTGGAAGGACAGATCGTGAAGCTGAGGCTCCAGTACTTTGGCCAACTCATGAGAAGAGAAGACTCCCTAGAAAAGACCCTGATGTTGGGAAAGATGGAGGGCACAAGGAGAAGGGGACGACAGAGGACGAGATGGTTGTTCTCGAAGCTACCAGCATGAGTTTGATCAAACGGCGGGAGGCAATGGAAGACAGGAGTGCCTGGCATGCTCTGGAAAGCGCTTTCCACTTTCCCTCCTCTGCCCTTTGTTTTTGGTCAGGCATAAAATTTTGTTTTTGAAAGCTGCACTTTTGGAAGGTGGGTTGGAGAAGACGTTTATGAACTAACTACAGGCAAGAAGCTGGAATCTTGTAGATATACTTAGCTTTAACATTCATATCCCATACTTTCTCCCAGAAAGCACCTATTAATGCCAATTCATAGTCATCTTTGTTATGTGAGTACCATCTGCTTGTAACATTCTGCCCAGTGACAAAACAGGCATTCTTTTGTCCTAGAAATTCTTGCTGGTTCTAAATGTTAGAGGGAATTCTGCCATATGCAATCAGCAGACTTTCCACTTATTAATGCCTGCTCTTCCTTATGAAACCTGTAGTTTCTTGTTTCTAACATCCTGCTTTTTCATCTTGCTTGTAAGTGATTAACATGATCTGGGTGATTAATTGTTTGAGAATGTGTACAGTTAAACCTTAAAGCAATTAAGGAAGGAAGGAAGGAAGGAAGGAAGGAAGGAAGGAAGGAAGGGAGGGAGGGAGGGAGGGAGGGAGAATTAGTAGAACAAGAAATCACATTGATTTTAAAGAAATTTATTTCAATGTTTGTTTTTATTGTCAATAACATTTCATTCCTGCCCTTCACAATAATATCCTAGGAGACCTTATACCAATCTTATCATACAAGCCTATACCTGTGACACTCTTCATCCAAATTAACCTTATTTTTCTCTCCCTCTTATTCTTTTACCTACAAAAGTTATTCATAATCATCATAAATCTTGAGACATGGTTCTGTGGAGAAGCAATTGTTCATAATCTTCATGTTGTGCATTGATAATTTCCTATTTTTTATAAGTTTTTCTCTGAGCCAGTGTGGTGTAGTGGTTAAGAGCGGTAGTCACGTAATCTGGGTAACCGGGTTCGCGTCTCCGCTCCGCCACCTGCAGCTGCTGGGTGACCTTGGGCCAGTCACACTTCTTTGAAGTCTCTCAGCCCCACTCACCTCACAGAGTGTTTGTTGTGGGGGAGGAAGGGAAAGGAGAATGTTAGCCGCTTTGAGACTCCTGAAGGGGAGTGAAAGGCGGGATATCAAATCCAAACTCTTCTTCTTCTTCTTCTTCCTCTGATTTTTGAAACTAGGCAGTATATATACCAGTTTTTCAAGAGTGATTTGAATCACAAAATGGATCAGTCCTGTCTCTTGAGACTGTAAAAAGGAAGGAAATAGTTATTTGTTGGTTGTTTCTCTAAATTTAGAAACCAGCATGGGCAGGCCATAGGACCTACCATAATAAATAAATGAATGACTGCTGTTTCGTCTCTTGGCTAAATATCACTTGTTCCAGGTAGAACAATATGCTGTGCTTTCTTGTTTTCGAAACTGCTGGTTTTAACATTTTGAAAACTTCTTTTTAATTTCTCTTTTTATTGGTACACAATGGATGTTTTATGTAACCTGCTTGGGGGTTCTGATGACTTAATGGGACATAGAATAAATAAACATGCAGTTGCCATTTGTAGCTCAAGTATAACAATATTTCTATATTTTGTTTGGTTCTGAAGCTAACTTAAAGTAAGTCAAGTGCTTCCATTCAGAAAAGTGGTTTTGCCATTTCTCTCTGCAAGCCTCTATTTTTCTTTCTTTCTTTAAAACACCTGCTGCTTTCTCTTCAGTTGAGCAAGTATTCTAGGCATCTTCAAGGTTTTCTCCACAAATTATCCACTTTTAGGTGTGTTTTATGGCTGCAGACTTTAAATGGGTTCTAACTGATGATCTGATTAATTGTTATACCTGTACTCCTTTCCACCTTTCAATCTTGGCCCACTGGGGAGATTAGGATGTGGTCAGCTGTGGGCTGAAGTGCGGCTTCTCAAACACTTTTTTCCTCGTAAACTCAGGGTCATTTTTGTTGTTGTCCAAATGGTTGTCCTCTTCTAAATGCCAGTTGATGCACATGATTTACTGTTATCTATGATGTGTTTATGTACCGAATTGCACTTGCAGCTGTATCCATAAACATCAGGTACCTTCTAAGTATGGTGTGCCTGAGAATTGCAGGTGTCCAACCAGTATGCATTGCTAGCTTATGAGCAAGATCATCGTCAATGGCGTCAGGTATAGGTTGCATGCAATCAGGATTCTTCAACTGTGACTTCAAGTTATTGGCCAGAAACTCTGTTGCTGGCCACAAGTACTGAGTTAGCTCCGGTTTCTTGGGAAATAAAGTTTCCTGCAGGTATTCCAGAAATATCCTAAATGAAAAAAGTCCCTCTGCAAGGAGTTCCAGGCATCCTTCCTTTTCAAATGTAGAGGGGGAGCATTTACTTTCGCTATGGATCTCTGGGATAAGCAAATGTTCCTGAGGCAGATGACTCCAATCGGTTTCACATGTGCCTCGCAGATTACACAGCCTTTTATACAACTTGGTAGTCTTTCTTAGTAGCCAGGAAGCCAAAGGCAAGGCTTCAGGAGTGGCACCTAATTCTTCCTCAAAAGGCATGCTAGCAGTCTGAGCCTCAGCTATGATGAAAAGCATAGCAGCAGTGGCAGTGCAAAGAAGAACATTCATTGTCTTCTCTTCCGGCTTTACTCTTCCCTTTATCTCTCGCTTGTAGCTTTGTGTCTTACGGCGCTGGCTGGCTGGATGTAGCAATTCCTTATGAGGCAAGGATTTCAGTATTCACCCTACGAGGGCACCTGACAGAAATAGCATGGATAAAAATGCAACAGTGAATGTAGAGCAGAACAGAAATGACAACTAAAAGCAGGAGAATAAATAAGGTGTTTTTCTGTCTTTGGAGGGCGTATGCAGCCATCATGGCAATTGTTGGAGCTACTACAGTGGTACCTTGGGTTAAGAACTTAATTCGTTCTGGAGGTCCATTCTTAACCTGAAACTGTTCTTAACCTGAGGTACCACTTTAGCTAATGGGGCCTTCCGCTGCTGCTGCACGATTTCTGTTCTCATCCTGAAGCAAAGTTCTTAACCCGAGGTACTATTTCTGGGTTAGCGAAGTGTGTAACCTGAAGCGTCTGTAACCTGAAGCATCTGTAACCCGAGGAACCACTGTATTAGATAAAATAAAGCAACTGCCTCAGGTAGCATATTTGAGAGGGGCACAGTTTAGCTTGTCTCGGTCAGTACGATGCCTTGGGCCACCTCTAATCATTTATTGACTTATTCACCATGAGTAAGTCTAATCTTTTTCTAAATCCATCCCTGACCATTGCTATCACTAAATCTTTTATGAGAAATTCTCCTCTGCACCAGGGACTTGGGGCTCGTAGTTGCCTCAAAGCCAAAGTTACATCAAAAGAATCTACCGAGCCTAGTGAAATCGAACTCACATTGTTACACAGATAATAGCCTCCACAAACTTATACAAGGTTTTGAAACATTTAGTCTCCTTTTGCCTGGAAACAGATTGCTAGCCAGTGAAGCTGTTCTAGCAACGAGGTGTCGTGCTCCCCATAACCAGCCCTGTCAACAGTCTGGCTGCAGGTCTTTGAACCAGTTGAAATTTCTGAGCACCTTCCTAAGGCATTCCCACATAGCGTGTTCTCATTAAAGAGAGAGCACGTGTTGCGGATGGGGCCGGACAAAACATCCTCAGTTGCCAGCCAGGCTGTTGCAAGGGACTTGGATCAGATTGGTGGCTATTGTTGCTGGGGTAAATTTGATGGTGCCAATTTAGGGGTGGGATCAGAGGTTATTTATTCTAGGTCCACAGCTTGTTCCTTTCTCTTTCGCTGTGGACACCAGATCACCCGCCCGCCCTCCCTTGTTGGGGCTTCCGTATTGACCTTGCTATGCCTGTCATGGGGTTGTTCGCATTGGTGCGAGGGCCTGGTAGGAATTTTCCTTTTGGCTGATTAGTGTGTGCCAATTGGGTTTTGCCTACTGCGTAGCAAATCGTCACAACTTGTAAGGTTGGCGGTTAGGCATTGGTTAAATTGGTTGGTGGAGGGGTATGGATTGGCTGTGCCTACCCCTCCAATGCTGCTGCTGCATGGGAATTCCGTTAAAGGAATTCTGGGGCTTACCATCCCCTTGTCCAAACCCCTGGAATTGGGTGCGGGCCGCGTAAGACCCCAAGGAGCATGCGGGGAGGAACTGAAGGGTCTGTAACGCAGCCCCAGTTGCCCTGATCTTGTTCCTCCACACTGACTCTCGCTGGAATCCGGGAGTCAGTGCTATCCCCCAAGGCGGGGGGGATAGCTAGTCATAACCAATGCCTAAGCAACCACTCACAAAATTGAATGATAATAAAGTTGTGGCCAAAATTATGCCAAAAACCTTAAACAAAAATTATGTGTGATGTGTGAGTTATTGGGGTAGGGGTGTTTTGGGGGACCTCAGCACGCAAACAGCACATTACAATAATTCAAACGGGATGTAGCGAAGGCATGTGTCACTTTGGGCAACTCATTCACCTCAAGGAACAGGCGGAATTGGTGCACTAGCCTTAACTGCGAATCCACTCCTATCCACTGCAGAAACCTAGACAGCCATGTTCAGAGCTGCAGCCAGAAGCGTGCCCAGACCGTGAACCTGTGTCTTCAGGAGAAGTATTATTCCCTCTAGCATAGGCTGAATCCTTTCCCCCTGTTCTGTGTCCTGACTGAACAAAAGCACTTCTGAAAGGAGCATTCTGCTGATTCTATTTCCCGCTTCAAGGGAAAGGATATTCGCTTCCAACCTGAGATAGCATACTCACAATCCCAAAAAGAAAGGAAAAGATGTCTCTGATGGTCACAACAGGTGTTTTCAGCTTTATCAAATAAGATTCTGGAAGCTTCTCCTGGGTTTCCTTTTTATATGCTACTTCGTGCATTTAATTGTACTATTTCGTCCTACACACACCCCTCCATTTTTCTTTTAACTGAATCCAGCCTTAATAATTTCAGGAACATTCCACTCCTGTGGGTTGTTCCTTGCCTTGTTGTTCCTTGACACACCTCACTTCTTTGATAGCCTCTATCTCCCACCAATGTACCAGATCACAGAAACCATCCTCTTTCATCCACACACCCAAGGTGGTGCAGCTTTCAAAAACAGAAGGCGCCTACTGGTAGCAGGCAATCCCAGCCACAGAGGGCACTATGACTTCTAACGACAAAGACATATCCAAGAGTACCTGCAAGCTACACACTTCAGAAGGAGTGCAACCTTATCCAAAACAGAGAACTTGCCTATCTCCCAAATAAGGGAGTCACCCAAATAGCCTCCATCTTCCCAGTATTCAAGTACAGTTTACTCACTCTCATGTAGTCCTCTGTTTCATTCAGACACAAATTCAGAGCCTTCACAGCTCCTCCTGGTTCAAGTGCTGTGGAGAATTAGAGCTGTGTGTCATCAGCTTACTGGTAAGGGCAGCTAATGCTGTGGGAGATAGAATCAGAATTCAAAACGACCGTTATCAGATTGGAGAAGTAAAAAATCCAAGCTAAAAACATGAATTTCACTAGGGACCAATGTAAGGTTCTGCACTTAGGCAGGAAGAACCAGGTGCACAAATATAAGATGGGGGACATCTGGCTTGCTAGCAGTAGACGTGAAAAGGATCTAGGGGTCTTGGTGGACCACAAGCTTAGCATGACTCAACAGCAGAAAATAGCAGTAATGCTATTCTAGGCTACATCAATACAATACAATTTGTTGTTGTTTAGTCCTTTAGTCGTGTCCGACCCTTCGTGAACCCAAGGGCCAGAGCACGCCAGGCACTCCTGTCTTCCACTGCCTCCCGCAGTTTGGTCAAACTCATGTTAGTGGCTTCGAGAATACTGTCCAACCATCTTGTCCTCTGTCACCCCCTTCTCCTTGTGCCCCCAATCTTTCCCAACATCAGAGTCTTTTCCAGGGAGTCTTCTCTTCTCATGAGGTGGCCAAAGTATTGGCCAAAGCTTCAGGATCTGTCCTTCCAGTGAGCACTCAGGGCTGATTTCCTTAAGAATGGATAGTTTTGATCTTCTTGCAGTCCATGGGACTCTCCAGCACCATAATTCAAAAGCATCAATTCTTTGGCAATCAGCCTTCTTTATGGTCCAGCTCCCACTTCCATACATCACTCCTGAGAAGGATGTTGACAAGCTCGAACATGTTCAGAGTGGTCAACCAAGGGAGGGCAACCAAGATGATCAAGGGTATGGAAGGAGTTGGGTGTGTTTGAATGAGTTGGGTACGTTTAGCCTAGAAAAGAGGAGATTGAGAAGAGATATGATAGCCATCTTCAAAAATCTTAAGGGCTGTCAAATGGAAGAGGGAACAAGCTTGTTTTCTCCTGCTCTAGAGGGTAGGACTCGAACCAATGGCTTCAAGTTACAAGAAAGGAGATTCCGACTTAAAATATGGGAAAACTTTCTGACAGTAAGAGCTGTTCAACAGTGAAACAATCTCCCTCAGGAGGTTGTGGACTCTCCTTCCTTGGAATTTTTAAAGCAGTGGTTGGGTGCTTTAGTTGAGATTCCTGCATTGCAGGAGGTTGGACTAGATGACCCTCAGGGTTACCTTCCAACTCTGTAATTCTGTGATTCTATGATCCTTCTTAAATTGTGGTGCCCAGAACTGGACACAATACACCAAATGTGGTCTCACTAAGGCATAACAGAGCAGTATTACTCCTTCCCTGTGATCTGGACACTATACTTCTGCAGGTACAGCCTAGAATAGCATTATCTTGGTTTTCTGCTGCTGCATCACACTTTTGACTCATGTTAAGCTTGTGGTCCACCAAGACCCCTAGATCCTTTTCACATGTACTGCTAGTAAGCCAGGTTTCCCCCATTGTTGGTAATAGTAATTAGAGAACTGTTTTGGGGGTTTTTTGTGTGGAAAGGAAAAGAAGTGAACTTGAAACATTTGGGTCTGAAATTGCTCAGTTGAAATTAGAACACTCAGATGTCTTATTAGAATGAATGTTTTGAATGATTTCTTTTATGTAAATGACAGGTGGAAAACCAGAAGTCCTGTTTACCTTTCTTTCTTTCTTTCTTTCTTTCTTTCTTTCTTTCTTCCCCCATGTTACTTACATTCCTTCTTTTTATCTTGTTCCTTATTTCTATTTTCTTTTCTCTTCCATTGCTGGCCTCTGTTTTGGATTAACATGAAGGTGGTAAAGGGATGAAAGGAAAGCACCTGGGTGCATTTTCTTTTCTCTCTTTCTTCGTTTTGGTTTTTATCTAGATTAGTTCATTTTATTGTATTGTATTACAAAAAAGTTTTAATAAAAGGTTATTCAAGTAAGTAAATTAAGTAGTCCTGCCCTTACAGTGTCCATTTTATTGCTATTTCTGTTTTGTTTTGTTTTTTTACAAATCAGAATAATGGACAAAAGGATCCATGTACCTTCTTGCGTTCCTTATGGACTACACTTTGGAGGCCCTTACAAAAATGTACATTTTATTCAGCGCTTTCCACTTTCCCTCCTCTGCCCTTTGTTTTTGGTCAGGCATAAAATTTCGTTTTTGAAAGCTGCACTTTTGGAAGGTGGGTTGGAGAAGACGTTTTTGAACTAACTACAGGCAAGAAGCTGGAATCTTGTAGATATACTTAGCTTTAACATTCATATCCCATACTTTCTCCCAGAAAGCACCTATTAATGCCAATTCATAGTCATCTTTGTTATGTGAGTACCATCTGCTTGTAACATTCTGCCCAGTGACAAAACAGGCATTCTTTTGTCCTAGAAATTCTTGCTGGTTCTAAATGTTAGAGGGAATTCTGCCATATGCAATCAGCAGACTTTCCACTTATTAATGCCTGCTCTTCCTTATGAAACCTGTAGTTTCTTGTTTCTAACATCCTGCTTTTTCATCTTGCTTGTAAGTGATTAACATGATCCATGCATCTGGGTGATTAATTGTTTGAGAATGTGTACAGTTAAACCTTAAAGCAATTACCAAAGGAAGGAAGGAAGGAAGGAAGGAAGGAAGGAAGGAAGGAAGGAAGGGAGGGAGGGAGGGAGAATTAGTAGAACAAGAAATCACATTGATTTTAAAGAAATTTATTTCAATGTTTGTTTTTATTATCAATAACATTTCATTCCTGCCCTTCACAATATTATCCTAGGAGACATTATAACAATCTTATCATACAAGCCTATACCTGTGACACTCTTCATCCGAAATAACCTTATTTTTCTCTCCCTCTTATTCTTTTACCTACAAAAGTTATTCATAATCATCATAAATCTTGAGACATGGTTCTTTGGAGAAGCAATTGTTTATAATCTTCATGTTGTGCATTGATAATTTCCTATTTTTTATAAGTTTTTCTCTGATTTTTGAAACTAGGCAGTATATATACCAGTTTTTCAAGAGTGATTTGAATCACAAAATGGATCAGTCCTGTCTCTTGAGACTGTAAAAAGGAAGGAAATAGTTATTTGTTGGTTGTTTCTCTAAATTTAGAAATCAGCATGGGCAGGCCATAGGACCTACCATAATAAATAAATGAATGGCTAAATATCACTTGTTCCAGGTAGAACAATATGCTGTGCTTTCTTGTTTTCGAAACTGCTGGTTTTAACATTTTGAAAACTTCTTTTTAATTTCTCTTTTTATTGGTACACAATGGGTGTTTTATGTAACCTGCTCGGGGGTTCTGATGACTTAATGGGACATAGAATAAATAAACATGCAGTTGCCATTTGTAGCTCAAGTATAACAATATTTCTATATTTTGTTTGGTTCTGAAGCTAACTTAAAGTTAGTCAAGTGCTTCCATTCAGAAAAGTGGTTTTGCCATTTCTCTCTGCAAGCCTCTATTTTTCTTTCTTTCTTTAAAACACCTGCTGCTTTCTCTTCAGTCGAGCAAGTATTCTAGGCATCTTCAAGGTTTTCTCCACAAATTATCCACTTTTAGGTGTGTTTCATGGCTGCAGAGACTTTAAATGGGTTCTAACTGATGATCTGATTAATTGTTATACCTGTACTCCTTTCCACCTCTCAATCTTGGCCCACTGGGGAGATTAGGATGTGGTCAGCTGTGGGCTGCTTCTCAAACATTTTTTTCCTGGTAAACTCGGGGTCATTTTTTTTGTCCAAATGGTTGTCCTCTTCTAAATGCCAGTTGATGCACAAGATTTACTGTTATCTATGATGTGTTTATGTACCGAATTGCACTTGCAGCTGTGTCCATAAACTTCAGGTACCTTCTAAGTATGGTGTGCCTGAGAATTGCAGGTGTCCAACCAGTATGCATTGCTAGCTTATGAGCAAGATCATCGTCAATGGCGTCAGGTATAGGTTTCATGCCGTCAGGATTCTGCAGCTGTGACTTCAAGTTATTGGCCAGAAACTTTGTTGCTGGCCACAAGTACCGAGTTAGCTCCGGTTTCTTGGGAAATAAAGTTTCCTGCAGGTATTCCAAAAATATCCTAAATGAAAAAAGTCCCTCTGCAAGGAGTTCCAGGCATCCTTCCTTTTCAAATGTAGAGGGGGAGCATTTACCTTCGCTAGGGATCTCTGGGATAAGCAAATGTTCCTGAGGCAGATGACTCCAATCGGTATCACATGTGCCTCGCAGATTACACAGCGTTTTATACAACTTGGTAGTCTTTTTTATTAGCCAGGTAGCCAAAGGCAAGGCTTCGGGAGTGGCACCTAATTCTTTCTCAAAAGGCATGCTAGCAGTCTGAGCCTCAGCCATGATGAAAAGCATAGCAGCAGTGGCAGTGCAAAGAAGAACATTCATTGTCTTCTCTTCCGGCTTTACTCTTCCCTTTATCTCTCACTTGTAGCTTTGTGTCTTACGGCGCTGGCTGGCTGGATGTAGCAAATCCTTATGAGGCAAGGATTTCAGTATTCACCCTACGAGGGCACCTGACTGAAATAGCATGGATAAAAATACAACAGTGAATGTAGAGCAGAACAGAAATGACAACTAAAAGCGTTCCAACAGAGGTTAAATACATTAGTCAGGGAGAATAAATAAGGTGTTTTTCTGTCTCTGGAGGAAGTATGCAGCCATAATGGCCATTGTTGGAGCTACTACAGTGGTACCTTGGGTTAAGAACTTAATTCGTTCTGGAGGTCCATTCTTAACCTGAAACTGTTCTTAACCTGAGGTACCACTTTAGCTAATGGGGCCTCCCGCTGCTGCCACGCGATTTCTGTTCTCATCCCGAAGCAAAGTTCTTAACCCGAGGTACTATTTCTGGGTTAGCAGAGTCTGTAACCCGAGGTACCCCTGTATTAGATAAAATAAAGCAACTGCCTCAGGTAGCATATTTGAGAGGGGCACTGTTTAGCTTGTCTCGGGCAGTACAATGCCTTGGGCCACCTCTAATCATTTATTGACTTATCCACCATGAATAAGTACAAAGAAGGATAGAACTTTCTTTATGTATGCCACAACAGCAGCGAGACTACTTATTGCAAAGTATTGGAAGACACAAGATCTACCCACACTGGAAGAATGTCAGATGAAGGTGATGGACTATATGGAACTGGCGGAGATGAACGGCAGAATCCGAGACCAGGGAGAAGAGTTGGTGGAAGAAGATTGGAAGAAATTTAAAGACTATCTACAGAAATATTGCAAAATTAATGAATGTTAGAATGATGTTGGAATGAAGTTAAGTGGTTTTAGCAGCAATGTTGTTAAGGTCTATGTAAAAATGGATTGTTAATAGATGGGAATTTGAAGTAATAATATACTAAGATAAAGGATTAAGATAAGAACAAAAAGGGAAAGGATTTGCTGAATTAATTAATTGAACTGGGATGCAAAAAAGGGAGGTGTGAGGAGGTCAGAGAAACAAGTGAACGAAAGATAAGATATGGAAAGATTGATTTGTTTTTAATTGTTACTCTGTTTTTTCTGTTTTTTGTATTTTATTCTTTATTTTTGTATTTTTTTTTTTTGTATTATTGTAATTTTGTTTGAAACTTTAATAAATATTATTAAAAAAAGAAAAAAGAAATGACAACTAAAAGTGTTCCAACAGAGGTTAAATCCATTAGTCAGGGAGAATAAAGAAGGTGTTTTTCTGTCTCTGGAGGAAGTATGCAGCCATCATGGCCATTGTTGGAGCTACTACAGTGGTACCTCGGGTTAACAACTTAATTCGTTCTGGAGGTCCATTCTTAACCTGAAACTGTTCTTAACCTGAGGTACCACTTCAGCTAATGGGGCCTCCCGCTGCTGCTGCACGATTTCTGTTCTCATCCTGAAGCAAAGTTCTTAACTCGAGGTACTATTTCTGGGTTAGCAGAGTCTGTAACCTGAAGCGTCTGTAACCTGAAGCATCTGTAACCCGAGGAACCACTGTATTAGATAAAATAAAGCAACTGCCTCAGGTAGCATATTTGAGAGGGGCACTGTTTTGCTTGTCTCGGTCAGTACGATGCCTTGGGCCACCTCTAATCATTTATTGACTTATTCACCATGAGTAAGTCTAATCTTTTTCTAAATCCATCCCTGACCATTGCTATCACTAAATCTTTTATGACAAATTCTCCTGCGCACCAGGGACTTGGGGCTCATAGTTGCCTCAAAGCCAAAGTTACATCAAAAGAATCTACTGAGCCTAGTGAAATTGAACTCATATTGTTACACAGATATTAGCCTCCACAAACTTATACAAGGTGCTAAGTCATAACTTTTGATACAGCAAGTCTCCTTTTGCCTGGAAACAGATTGCTAGCCAGTGAAGCTGTTCTAGCAACGAGGTGTCATGCTCCCCATAACCAGCCCCTGTCAACAGTCTGGCTGCAGGTCTTTGAACCAGTTGAAGTTTCTGAGCACCTTCCTAAGGCATTCCCACATACAGCACATTACAATAATCCAAACGGGATGTAGGGAAGATATGTGTCACTTTGGGCACCTCAGTCATCTCAAGGAACAGGCAGAATTGGCGTGCTAGCCTTAACTGCAAATCCACTCCTATCCACTGCAGAAACCTAGACAGCCATGTTCAGAGCTGCAGCCAGAAGAGTGCCCAGACCGTGAACCTGTGTCTTCAGGAGAAGTATTATTCCCTCTAGCATAGGCTGAATCCCCTTTCCCTGTTCTGTGTCCTGACTGAACAAAAGCACTTCTGAAAGGAGCATTCTGCTGATTCTATTTCCCGCTTCAAGGGAAAGGATATTCGCTTCCAACCTGAGATAGCATACTCACAATCCCAAAAAGAAAGGAAAAGATGGTCACAACAGGTGTTTTCAGCTTTATCAAATAAGATTCTGGAAGCTTTTGTTGGGTTTCCTTTTTATAGGCTACTTCGTGCATTTAATTGTACTATTTCGTCCTACACACACCCCTCCATTTTTCTTTTAACTGAATCCAACTTTAATAATTTCAGGAACATTCCACTCCTGTGGGCTGTTCCTTGCCTTGTTGTTCCTTGACACACCTCACTTCTTTGATAGCCTCTATCTCCCACCAATGTACCAGATCATAGAAACCATCCTCTTTCAACTTTATTTAAATTATCAGCTCTCATTAATTAGGTTCGGTTTAAACCCAATTTCCTCTTGTTAGGAAAGCATTTTCAAAAAAAACTATTTTTATTACTTTTGAACAAACATACAACAAATTGCAGTTTTCCCCTGTCCCCCTTAACAACTCCAGCTAGGTCCAGTTGTATTAGTAATTATAAAATAAAACATGAATTCAATAGCTGCCAATCTAAAAAAGTGCCATTCCATGGGTTCACGTGTGTCTTGGATGGTTTATAAGCATGCCCATTCTTTGTTGGAGATGAAATGAAATTGAACCACGTTTTATAAAAGCTTTATAGATTCTTACATTGACAACCTTTTCATCAATTTTAAGTCCCAAGAATAAACATAGCAATCTGGATATTAGTTCGCATAACAATGCAAGTTATAAGATGCAAAATTAAGTCTCTGACCCTAATAATAGATATTATTTGAGTATTTCATCCTCAAATACTGAAATTAGTGCCATTTTTGGATCTAAAGTAGTCAACTAAGATGTAATTTGTTCTATTTCCTGAAATATCTGCAATGAGAAAGGATCAATCAGTGGGCATTCCTACTACATGTGTATAAATGTTCCATCATTCTCACAGTTTCTCCAACGTTGTGGAGAGGTCATTTTGTCCATTTTACTTACCAATGTGTTGTGCAGGTACATCCTATTTTCTATAGCACAGATAGAGTGTTCCCTTTTGAAAAATGGGGAAAGGTGGACCAATAGGGCTTAAATACATTTACAAAGGAGGCACTCCTTTCTCATACACAAGCAGAAATAGCTCAAAAGTGATTTATTTTTTTATTTTGCCACATTATTTCCAATAAAGTATCATCAATCTCTTGTCCCAAGTCTCTTTCCTGTCTTGTTTTCCACTTGGATAATTTTGCCATTGAAAGATTAGCAACACTTTATCAATTAAATAAATTAAGACTTTGCCTCTAGGGTCTGACATATACAGTATAAAACATTTTCAAAGAAAACAGTTTTCAAACATGGTTAATGACTTTGTCCCTTGTCTGCAGAATTCCATGCTATGGAAATGACTTGATGGATTAACATGCAGTTGTAGACGTTTTGAACCGTTTGTTGTATAGCTATTCCAGACAAAGGAGTGCCTCCTTTGTAAATGTATTTATGCCCTATTGGTCCACCTTTCCCCATTTTTCAAAAGGGAACACTCTATCTGTGCTATAGAAAATAGGCTGACACAATAATGGTGTTACAGGAGAAGGGTTATCTGTCTCACAAATTGTTTGTTGTTATTATTAATCTCCCAACAGGACCTCTCTTACTGAATTCTACCGATTTGGATTTGACCAAGCTATTTTTGGTGATCCCTGAATTAACAGCGGCATCCTATGGAAGTGGATTGCTGCATGCTTCCACATGATGTTAAATACAGCCACACTGCCTCTTATGTACTACCAACCTTACTGTGTACTTGTGAAACATGGACCACTTATAAACGCCATCTCCAACTCCTCAAAAGATTCCATCAATGGTGTCTCTGAAAAATTTCACATATCACTTGGGAAGACAGACGAACTAATGCTAGTGTATTGGAAGAAGCAAACATCACCAATGTTGAAGCAATGATTCTTCAACATCAACTTCGTTGGAGCAGTCATGTTGTTCGGATGCCTGATTATCGTCTTCCAAAGCAACTGTTGTTGTTGTTTAGTCGTTTAGTCGTGTCCGACTCTTCGTGACCCCATGGACCAGAGCATGCCAGGCACCTCTGTCCTCCACTACCTCCCGCAGTTTGGTCAAACTCATGCTGGTAACCTCGAAAACACTATCCAACCATCTCGTCCTCTGTCGCCCCCTTCTCCTTGTGCCCTCCATCTTTCCCAGCATCAGTGTCTTCTCCAGGGAGTCTTCTCTTCTCATGAGGTGGCCAAAGTACTGGAGCCTCAGCTTCACGATCTGTCCTTCCAGTGAGCACTCAGGGCTGATTTCCTTAAGAATGGATGCGTTTGATCTTCTTGCAGTCCATGGAACTCTCAAGAGTCTTCTCCAGCACCATAATTCAAAAGCATCAATTCTTCGGCGATCAGCCTTCTTTATGGTCCAGCTCTCACTTCCATACATCACTACTGGGAAAACCATGGCTTTAACTATACGGACCTTTGTTGGCAAGGTGATGTCTCTACTTCTCAAGATGCTGTCTAGGCCTGTCATTGCGCTTCTCCCAAGAAGCAGGCGTCTTTTAATTTCATGGCTGCTGTCACCATCTGCAGTGATCATAGAGCCCAAGAAAGTAAAATCTCTCACTGCCTCCATTTCTTCCCCTTCTATTTGCCCTTCACTCATCTCACTCTATTGGCCGAGGGAGCCAGAGTACAGCTTCCAGGTCATGTGGCCAGCATGACTAAGCCGCTTCTGGCAAACCAGAGCAGCGCACGGAAACGCTGTTTACCTTCCCACCGGAGCGGTACCTATTTATCTACTTGCACTTTGACGTGCTTTCAAACTGCTAGGTTGGCAGGAGCAGGGATCGAGCAATGGGAGCTCACCCTGTTGCAGGTATTCAAACCACCGACCTTCTGATCGGCAAGTCCTAGGCTCTGTGGTTTAACCCACAGCGCCACCTGCATCGCATCAGTAGCTTAGGGCCTCATTAAACCTAAATCCAGCTCTCTGTGTGTGTGTGTGTGTTGGGTTCGCATACCCAAGGCTCATTTGGCAACTATGTAGTAATTTTCTTCCAGTCCTTTGCTGAGCAGTCTCATAATACAGCACAGCATGTTACATGTCCAGAAGACTGAAGGGATCCTACCAAATCAGATAATATCCTCATCTGCCTGTACTTTCAGGTTTTGGATAATTTTTTTCTATGGGTCTTCCATTAGGTGTATTAACAAATATAATTCATTTGCCAATGCTTTGCCTCATGAATCCTCTTTGTGGGTGTTGGGGGCAAAGATTTAAAAAGCCAAAGTCAAGAGTTATGATAATTTAAGTAAAGATGAAAGATATTGGTTCCTTTTTTGTGCATCGTGGTCTGAGCTATTTGCATGAGACACGAGGTATATAGTGTGTGTCAAGGGACAAACCAGGAAGGCACAGGATGGGACTGTTCCTGACATTATTATAGTTGGACTCACTTAAAAGAAAAATGGTGGGAGTAGGATGGGACCAGTACAGTTAAAGGAACTGATAAGCAGATATAAAGGAAAGCCAAGCAGAAGGAACAGAAACTTCCAGGTACCTCTTTGGTAAACAGCCACTGTCCATCTGAGACCTCCTTCTCTTTCATTTTGGGATTGTGAGTATGCTCTCTCAGGTTGCATGAGATGGAAGGAGACTGATATTTTCCGTTTCAGGAGGGTGGGAGCAAAGAAACTCAACAAGACACTATTCTTCTCCTTTCACTCACCCTTGGTTGGCCAACTTCTTATGAGCCTATTCAACTCATCTTCTCCTCTTCCCTTGAGGGTCTATCAGAGAGCAAGAGGAAGAGGCAGGTATCCTATTCAATTCTTCATTGATTAATGCTCCACGGCAAGGAAGAAACATATTATTACACAGTGCTTTATGCGCTGAATTAAACTTTGAAAGTTCAACAGCGTTAATTTCAGGTGTCACTCTGTGCAATGTATGCACTCACATGATGCAAAAGGTGGAGAAGGTGGATAGGATCATAGTATGAAGCTGAAATTGGGAAAATTCAGGATCAGGACAGATAAAATGAAGGGAAATGGCACCAAAGGTGCATTTAAACTACAATTAGACTACCATAAATATCTTTATTCTAGGAACGCCTTTCTGAGAACAAGCTTAGTTTAAAATATATCTGTTTGCTAACAAGACAGTATTCCTTTTAATCAACAAGTGCGTAACATAAAGTTAGCATAATAAATGTTACATAGAAAAACATGAAACTTAGAAAAATAGGTGAACCTAATGATACTTGTGGCTCACCAGGGTCTTTTAAAGTTAGAGGCAATAATGCTCTTGTGTCTTATGTTCTAAATTTATTTCCAATTAAAAAATGATAAATAATTCAAAATCAATCCAAACTATTTTAAAGAAGAAGAAGAAAAGTTCCAAAAGGTATTGGAGTGGATCGAATAATAAAGATCCGGTGGATAATAGTCATCATTTTGAAAAGTTGCATAATAATCTAAATAAATTTATGTATTGAAACCTGGACCCTCTTCAGACAACTCTGGTCCTTTTCCCAACAGACAAAGGGCCTGTTGTGGGTTGTGGGACATCCTGTGTCCTGGTTGTGGGTTTCCCACATGCCTCTGGCTGGCCATTGTGAGGAAAAAGATCAAATGGGCCTTTTCTTGCCTTCAGGAGGATGCCAAGTTCCTTTGTCAATACCTTCTTTATTGGAGGACTAAGAAAAATAATGGGACGTGGGTGGCGCTGTGGGTTAAACCACAGAGCCCAGGACTTGCCGATCAGAAGGTCAGCAGTTCGAATCCTCGCGACGGGGTGAGCTCCAGTTGTTTGGTCGCTGCTCCTGCCAACCTAGCAGTTCGGAAGCATGTCAAAATGCAAGTAGATAAATAGGTACCGCTCCGGCGGGAAAGTAAACACCGTTTCTGTGTGCTGCTCTGGTTCGCCAGAAGCGGCTTAGTCAGGCTGGCCACATGACCCAGAAGCTGTACGCCAGCTCCCTTGGCCAGTAAAGCGAGATGAGCACCGCAACCCCAGAGTCGGCCACGACTGGACCTAATGGTCAGGACCTAATGGACTGGACCTAATGGTCCCTTTACCTTTACCTTTAAGAAAAATAATATACGTAGCTGGTAACCTGCATTTTGGGGCTAGGGGGAAGCAACATTGGCTTCCTAACTGTGTGATTCCCCAAAAGCTTTCCTGACAATAAACAAAGAGGCCCTAATCAGAAGATGAGACGCTTCCTTGAAAGATTTCTCCTTGAATACACAATAGCAGGCAAGGATTGAGTTCTCCAAGGTAAAGCACACAGTTTGGATAAAGTAATGGCGAGATCCAGCTGGCACAATTTGTTCATTCTGCCAGTGAATCAGCATTTAAAGGATTCCCTGAAAACACAGTGTTTGGAAATTCTTGTCCCTTTCTTTCTCTGTTGTTAAAGGCTGTGCCACTCACCATCAGGGAGTTTAGGTAAGAATTGCTTTGCTTCCACAAGTGTTACCTTGGGGGGCGGGGGAACCATAGAATTGTAGAATCAGAAGAGATCTAGTCCTGTCAGAAGAGATCTAACCCATGACCCATTAGATCGTGCTCTAATGACTGAGGAAATTATTTATAAATGAATGCTAGCCACTTCGTTGGTGTTTCTGTCGCCAGAAAAAGAACTTCCCTGAGAAATGTACTTAACCTCTGCTGGAACTGTTACAGTTTCTGCGTTTATTCTGTTTTGTTTTGCTTTTGAATTCACTGCTGTTCTACTTTTATCCATGCAATTCACATCAGGTGCTCTTGAAACCACTGCCTCACATCCAGGAATTGGCACATCCAGCCGATCAAGGCCTCAAGGTCTTCACTTCTCAAGAGGGATATACAGAAGAAAAAAGCAAGAAGAAAAGGCCATGAATACTCTACTTGGATTCAGGCTTTGCACTGCCACTGCAGCCATGCTTTTCATTTGCACAGAGGTTTGGCCTGTTGCTTTTGCAACAGCAGAACAACCCCTGGCTGTGGCTATCTGGCTCAAACGGAAAGCCAACAGTTTGAACCAAGATGTGTGTGAGGAGCTGGGCACATGTGAAACCGTCTGGGAGGATCTCCCTCGGATGAGTCTCCACCTTCCAGACATTGATGACGTAGAAGAATGCTTCCCCCCTAAATTCGAAAGGGAAGTCTGCCTGAGACGCCTTTCCAGGGCACTTTATGTATTTAGTACCTTTCTGAAATATTTGTGTCAACATTTGTATGCCACCGAACCGCATACCTATTTTTGGGAACAAACGGAGAAGCTCGCCCAGACCACGAAGTCGTTGATGGATCATCCTAGCACTTTGATCTTCCCAGATGTAAATGTTGCAAAATCTGTTGAGGCAGTGAAAGCAGCTCACACTGGTTGGACACCCTCCATTCTCAGGCACCTGGTACTGAGAAAGTATACTGAATTCATGGATGCAACTGCAAAAGCGTATCTCTTTATTAAAAGAAACTAGAGTTTATGGATAACGATTAATCATGTGCACCGACAGCCGCTTATGAGAAATCAACTATTTGGATGGAGAAAATGACCCAGAATTCACCAAGTAAAATGATTTAGAGTCCACAATGTAGCCCACATCCTTAACTTTGGTCAGCGAGCCAACACTGACAGGTTTTGGAAGCACAACTTCCATGAGGCTCCCCTTAAGCATCAACCAAATTGTTAGTTAGAGACAGCCTCCCTGATGTATCTGCAGAGGCATAATTCTCATAAAAGTGAGGAGTTTGTGGAGAAATCCAAAAGAGCTCCTAAAACTAGATTTCCCCCACTTCAGATAAAATAGTTTGTAGCTAAAGCACCTCCCCCATTGTTTTGAGTTATGAATTACCATCGGAAGGAAGGAAGGAAGGAAGGAAGGAAGGGGGCTCAACACCATTGCACCATTCCAGGGCTCAACACAGGTTGTCTCCACAGGAAAGGGTTCGGCCCTTACCACCAGCAATGGAGTGCCATTGCAACAGCAAAGGCTGTTGGAATGAAGATCTGGATCTGCGTTCTGCTGCCATGCCAAACCTGCTTTCTTCCTGTAGTCAATAAAGATCTGACCTGATTTCTCCCAACTCTAGTGCCTGTCTCAGTTATTTCACCACAGTCGCTGTGAACAACAGAATGTGTCTGCATGGGCAAGCAACAAAATATAGTAAACTTGCTATGCTTGAGCTATGAATGCAAACTACATATTATTTACTGGCTATTCATCCAACAGGATTTATATTCCACTCAGTCATCAGAACCTCTAAGCAGGTTACATCATAAAATATACATTAAATAAACCAATGAAAAGAGATGCTAAAGACAAGATTTCAAAATATAAAATAAAGTCAGTTTCAAAAATAGGCATGTGGGTGATTCCGTGGTGACCAGTGCAACATTTGTAAGCTTCTTTACATAATATTTTGTGTTGTTGCTAATACTATTTGAACACCAGTTTACATCAAACTATTCCTTTGTTAAGCGGAGGGGACAGAACTAGAGAGGGTGACTTAGGCTGAATCTTATACCCATCAGCTCAGTCATGTGACCTAGAGACCCGCCATAGAAAACTATTTTAAAGCCTTGTTTTCCCTCTGTGAAGCAGCCCCACTGCTGAACCTAATTTGGATCTGGTGCAATTTACTCCAGCTTAATTTACACTCGCTTGCTTCGTGCCAGTTTCTTGGGCCTCAGATTGCTCTCCTGGTATTACACACGTACATACTTTTATGTGTGTGCCGGCTTTCCACAGTTCAAAGCCATGCTCAAGGCGGCTTACATCATGAAAAAAAATACATAGCTACAACATAAAAAAGCAGCCATCAATAGTAAATACAAAAATACAAAACCAAACTGAACAATTTCCACGTAAATCACAGCAAATGATACAAAAAGAAAAAAACAAAAACCCAGCAGCAAGAAGAAAAAGAAGAGGAGGAGGAGGAGTTTGGATTTGATATCCCGCTTTATCACTACCCAAAGGAGTCTCAAAGCAGCTAACATTCTCCTTTCCCTTCCTCCCCCACAACAAACACTCTGTGAGGCGCGTGGGGCTGAGAGACTCCAAAGAAGTGTGACTAGCCCAAGGTCACCCAGCAGCTGCATGTGGAGGAGCAGAGACGCGAACCCGGTTCACCAGATTACAAGTCTATCACTCTTAACCACTACACCACATTGGCTCTCAGTGACCCTTGAAACAAGGGTAGGGAATTCTTGGCATCAAATGCACACCCGCACACCCTATTATTTGCCCCTGCTTCATCCCTTTAGTGTTTCTCATGTATAGAGTGAAAACATCACCTTTGAAAATGCCAACCCAGTTCACCAGATTACGAGTCTACTGCTCTTAACCACTACACCATGCTGGCTCAACTCCCTCCCCAGCAACACCTCAGCAGCCTCAGGCTCCACCCTTCTAGAGCAGGTGTAAAAGGGCCAGAACTGAGATGCTCAGTTCTCATTTCCAGTAGAAGAACCAGTCTGCCCAGGTCAAGTACCTTAAGATCAGGGCAGCATCAAGGATCAGCATGGCTTACTGACATCCAACACCCTTTTAGAATGTGGTTCCTTTGGGGTTCTTTTTAATTAGGTTATTGTTTGTGGTTTGATTTTATATGTGGTGGTCTTGTTTGTGAACCGCCCTGAGACCTTCGGGTATAGGGTGGTTTATAAATTGAGTAAATAATAATAAAATAATCTGCTGAGGGCTCACATCCATGCCACACACTGACCAGAACCCCCAGACCTTCTAGTCCTCTTTCACCATTGCAACCTACTAGTTTGTTGCCTTTCATTCTGGCCCTGACAATGGTGAAGCAATAGACAAAAAGAATTGGTAGCACCCACTGCCTGCTTGTTCATTAGCTTGCTGCCTTTCAAATCCAATCCAATGCTTTTTTCCCCAGGTCAAGCCATGATAATTATGTTTAATACTTTTACCACCTTCAAGGCTTTTTATTATACGGTGTTGTTTAGTCATTTAGTCATGTCTGACTCTTCGTGACCCCATGGACCAGAGCACGCCAGGCACTCCTGTCTTCCACTGCCTTCCACAAACAATAACCTAATTCTAAATAACCACATTTACACCTGCTCTAGAAGGGTGGAGCCTGAGGCTGCTGAGGTGTTGCTGGGGAGGGAGTTGAGCCAGCATGGTGTAGTGGTTAAGAGCAGTAGACTCGTAATCTGGTGAACTGGGTTGGCATTTTCAAAGGTGATGTTTTCACTCTATACATGAGAAACACTAAAGGGATGAAGCAGGGGCAAATAATAGGGTGTGCGGGTGTGCATTTGATGCCAAGAATTCCCTACCCTTGTTTCAAGGGTCACTGAGAGCCAATGTGGTGTAGTGGTTAAGAGTGATAGACTTGTAATCTGGTGAACCGGGTTCGCGTCTCTGCTCCTCCACATGCAGCTGCTGGGTGACCTTGGGCTAGTCACACTTCTTTGGAGTCTCTCAGCCCCACGCGCCTCACAGAGTGTTTGTTGTGGGGGAGGAAGGGAAAGGAGAATGTTAGCTGCTTTGAGACTCCTTTGGGTAGTGATAAAGCGGGATATCAAATCCAAACTCCTCCTCCTCCTCTTCTTTTTCTTCTTGCTGCTGGGTTTTTGTTTTTTTCTTTTTGTATCATTTGCTGTGATTTACGTGGAAATTGTTCAGTTTGGTTTTGTATTTTTGTATTTACTATTGATGGCTGCTTTTTTATGTTGTAGCTATGTATTTTTTTTCATGATGTAAGCCGCCTTGAGCATGGCTTTGAACTGTGGAAAGCCGGCACACACATAAAAGTATGTACGTGTGTAATACCAGGAGAGCAATCTGAGGCCCAAGAAACTGGCACGAAGCAAGCGAGTGTAAATTAAGCTGGAGTAAATTGCACCAGATCCAAATTAGGTTCAGCAGTGGGGCTGCTTCACAGAGGGAAAACAAGGCTTTAAAATAGTTTTCTATGGCGGGTCTCTAGGTCACATGACTGAGCTGATGGGTATAAGATTCAGCCTAAGTCACCCTCTCTAGTTCTGTCCCCTCCGCTTAACAAAGGAATAGTTTGATGTAAACTGGTGTTCAAATAGTATTAGCAACAACACAAAATATTATGTAAAGAAGCTTACAAATGTTGCACTGGTCACCACGGAATCACCCACATGCCTATTTTTGAAACTGACTTTATTTTATATTTTGAAATCTTGTCTTTAGCATCTCTTTTCATTGGTTTATTTAATGTATATTTTATGATGTAACCTGCTTAGAGGTTCTGATGACTGAGTGGAATATAAATCCTGTTGGATGAATAGCCAGTAAATAATATGTAGTTTGCATTCATAGCTCAAGCATAGCAAGTTTACTATATTTTGTTGCTTGCCCATGCAGACACATTCTGTTGTTCACAGCGACTGTGGTGAAATAACTGAGACAGGCACTAGAGTTGGGAGAAATCAGGTCAGATCTTTATTGACTACAGGAAGAAAGCAGGTTTGGCATGGCAGCAGAACGCAGATCCAGATCTTCATTCCAACAGCCTTTGCTGTTGCAATGGCACTCCATTGCTGGTGGTAAGGGCCGAACCCTTTCCTGTGGAGACAACCTGTGTTGAGCCCTGGAATGGTGCAATGGTGTTGAGCCCCCTTCCTTCCTTCCTTCCTTCCTTCCTTCCGATGGTAATTCATAACTCAAAACAATGGGGGAGGTGCTTTAGCTACAAACTATTTTATCTGAAGTGGGGGAAATCTAGTTTTAGGAGCTCTTTTGGATTTCTCCACAAACTCCTCACTTTTATGAGAATTATGCCTCTGCAGATACATCAGGGAGGCTGTCTCTAACTAACAATTTGGTTGATGCTTAAGGGGAG
Source organism: Podarcis muralis (assembly GCF_964188315.1). Lineage (NCBI taxonomy): Eukaryota > Metazoa > Chordata > Lepidosauria > Squamata > Lacertidae > Podarcis > Podarcis muralis. The sequence goes on from NC_135657.1 coordinate 7,959,902, forward strand.
CCTCATGGAAGTTGTGCTTCCAAAACCTGTCAGTGTTGGCTCGCTGACCAAAGTTAAGGATGTGGGCTACATTGTGGACTCTAAATCATTTTACTTGGTGAATTCTGGGTCATTTTCTCCATCCAAATAGTTGATTTCTCATAAGCGGCTGTCGGTGCACATGATTAATCGTTATCCATAAACTCTAGTTTCTTTTAATAAAGAGATACGCTTTTGCAGTTGCATCCATGAATTCAGTATACTTTCTCAGTACCAGGTGCCTGAGAATGGAGGGTGTCCAACCAGTGTGAGCTGCTTTCACTGCCTCAACAGATTTTGCAACATTTACATCTGGGAAGATCAAAGTGCTAGGATGATCCATCAACGACTTCGTGGTCTGGGCGAGCTTCTCCGTTTGTTCCCAAAAATAGGTATGCGGTTCGGTGGCATACAAATGTTGACACAAATATTTCAGAAAGGTACTAAATACATAAAGTGCCCTGGAAAGGCGTCTCAGGCAGACTTCCCTTTCGAATTTAGGGGGGAAGCATTCTTCTACGTCATCAATGTCTGGAAGGTGGAGACTCATCCGAGGGAGATCCTCCCAGACGGTTTCACATGTGCCCAGCTCCTCACACACATCTTGGTTCAAACTGTTGGCTTTCCGTTTGAGCCAGATAGCCACAGCCAGGGGTTGTTCTGCTGTTGCAAAAGCAACAGGCCAAACCTCTGTGCAAATGAAAAGCATGGCTGCAGTGGCAGTGCAAAGCCTGAATCCAAGTAGAGTATTCATGGCCTTTTCTTCTTGCTTTTTTCTTCTGTATATCCCTCTTGAGAAGTGAAGACCTTGAGGCCTTGATCGGCTGGATGTGCCAATTCCTGGATGTGAGGCAGTGGTTTCAAGAGCACCTGATGTGAATTGCATGGATAAAAGTAGAACAGCAGTGAATTCAAAAGCAAAACAAAACAGAATAAATGCAGAAACTGTAACAGTTCCAGCAGAGGTTAAGTACATTTCTCAGGGAAGTTCTTTTTCTGGCGACAGAAACACCAACGAAGTGGCTAGCATTCATTTATAAATAATTTCCTCAGTCATTAGAGCACGATCTAATGGGTCATGGGTTAGATCTCTTCTGACAGGACTAGATCTCTTCTGATTCTACAATTCTATGGTTCCCCCGCCCCCCAAGGTAACACTTGTGGAAGCAAAGCAATTCTTACCTAAACTCCCTGATGGTGAGTGGCACAGCCTTTAACAACAGAGAAAGAAAGGGACAAGAATTTCCAAACACTGTGTTTTCAGGGAATCCTTTAAATGCTGATTCACTGGCAGAATGAACAAATTGTGCCAGCTGGATCTCGCCATTACTTTATCCAAACTGTGTGCTTTACCTTGGAGAACTCAATCCTTGCCTGCTATTGTGTATTCAAGGAGAAATCTTTCAAGGAAGCGTCTCATCTTCTGATTAGGGCCTCTTTGTTTATTGTCAGGAAAGCTTTTGGGGAATCACACAGTTAGGAAGCCAATGTTGCTTCCCCCTAGCCCCAAAATGCAGGTTACCAGCTACGTATATTATTTTTCTTAAAGGTAAAGGTAAAGGGACCATTAGGTCCAGTCCATTAGGTCCTGACCATTAGGTCCAGTCGTGGCCGACTCTGGGGTTGCGGTGCTCATCTCGCTTTACTGGCCAAGGGAGCTGGCGTACAGCTTCTGGGTCATGTGGCCAGCCTGACTAAGCCGCTTCTGGCGAACCAGAGCAGCACACAGAAACGGTGTTTACTTTCCCGCCGGAGCGGTACCTATTTATCTACTTGCATTTTGACATGCTTCCGAACTGCTAGGTTGGCAGGAGCAGCGACCAAACAACTGGAGCTCACCCCGTCGCGAGGATTCGAACTGCTGACCTTCTGATCGGCAAGTCCTGGGCTCTGTGGTTTAACCCACAGCGCCACCCACGTCCCATTATTTTTCTTAGTCCTCCAATAAAGAAGGTATTGACAAAGGAACTTGGCATCCTCCTGAAGGCAAGAAAAGGCCCATTTGATCTTTTTCCTCACAATGGCCAGCCAGAGGCATGTGGGAAACCCACAACCAGGACACAGGATGTCCCACAACCCACAACAGGCCCTTTGTCTGTTGGGAAAAGGACCAGAGTTGTCTGAAGAGGGTCCAGGTTTCAATACATAAATTTATTTAGATTATTATGCAACTTTTCAAAATGATGACTATTATCCACCGGATCTTTATTATTCGATCCACTCCAATACCTTTTGGAACTTTTCTTCTTCTTCTTTAAAATAGTTTGGATTGATTTTGAATTATTTATCATTTTTTAATTGGAAATAAATTTAGAACATAAGACACAAGAGCATTATTGCCTCTAACTTTAAAAGACCCTGGTGAGCCACAAGTATCATTAGGTTCACCTATTTTTCTAAGTTTCATGTTTTTCTATGTAACATTTATTATGCTAACTTTATGTTACGCACTTGTTGATTAAAAGGAATACTGTCTTGTTAGCAAACAGATATATTTTAAACTAAGCTTGTTCTCAGAAAGGCGTTCCTAGAATAAAGATATTTATGGTAGTCTAATTGTAGTTTAAATGCACCTTTGGTGCCATTTCCCTTCATTTTATCTGTCCTGATCCTGAATTTTCCCAATTTCAGCTTCATACTATGATCCTATCCACCTTCTCCACCTTTTGCATCATGTGAGTGCATACATTGCACAGAGTGACACCTGAAATTAACGCTGTTGAACTTTCAAAGTTTAATTCAGCGCATAAAGCACTGTGTAATAATATGTTTCTTCCTTGCCGTGGAGCATTAATCAATGAAGAATTGAATAGGATACCTGCTAGGATACCTGCCTCTTCCTCTTGCTCTCTGATAGACCCTCAAGGGAAGAGGAGAAGATGAGTTGAATAGGCTCATAAGAAGTTGGCCAACCAAGGGTGAGTGAAAGGAGAAGAATAGTGTCTTGTTGAGTTTCTTTGCTCCCACCCTCCTGAAACGGAAAATATCAGTCTCCTTCCATCTCATGCAACCTGAGAGAGCATACTCACAATCCCAAAATGAAAGAGAAGGAGGTCTCAGATGGTCAGTGGCTGTTTACCAAAGAGGTACCTGGAAGTTTCTGTTCCTTCTGCTTGGCTTTCCTTTATATCTGCTTATCAGTTCCTTTAACTGTACTGGTCCCATCCTACTCCCACCATTTTTCTTTTAAGTGAGTCCAACTATAATAATGTCAGGAACAGTCCCATCCTGTGCCTTCCTGGTTTGTCCCTTGACACACACTATATACCTCGTGTCTCATGTAAATAGCTCAGACCACGATGCACAAAAAAGGAACCATGATCTTTCATCTTTACTTAAATTATCATAACTCTTGACTTTGGCTTTTTAAATCTTTGCCCCCAACACCCACAAAGAGGATTCATGAGGCAAAGCATTGGCAAATGAATTATATTTGTTAATACACCTAATGGAAGACCCATAGAAAAAAATTATCCAAAACCTGAAAGTACAGGCAGATGAGGATATTATCTGATTTGGTAGGATCACTTCAGTCTTCTGGACATGTAACATGCTGTGCTGTATTATGCGACTGCTCAGCAAAGGACTGGAAGAAAATTACTACATAGTTGCCAAATGAGCCTTGGGTATGCGAACCCAACACACACACACACACAGCTGGATTTAGGTTTAAGGAGGCCCTAAGCTACTGATGTGATGCAGGTGGCGCTGTGGGTTAAACCACAGAGCCTAGGACTTGCCGATCAGAAGGTCAGTGGTTCGAATACCTGCAACGGGGTGAGCTCCCATTGCTCGATCCCTGCTCCTGCCAACCTAGCAGTCAAAAGCACGTCAAAGTGAAAGTAGATAAATAGGTACCGCTCCGGTGGGAAGGTAAACAGCGTTTCCGTGCGCTGCTCTGGTTTGCCAGAAGCGGCTTAGTCATGCTGGCCACATGACCTGGAAGCTGTACGCTGGCTCCCTCGGCCAATAGAGCGAGATGAGTGAAGGGCAGTGCCAAAGAATGTTCCAACTTCTGCTCAATTGCACTCATTTCACACACTAGCAAGGTTATGCTTAAAATTCTACAAGGAAGGCTCAAGCAGTATGTGGATCGAGAACTCCCAGAAGTGCAAGCTGGATTTAGAAGAGGCAGAGGAACCAGAGACCAAATTGCAAACATGCGCTGGGTTATGGAGAAAGCTAGAGAGTTCCAGAAAGACATCTACTTCTGCTTCATTGACTATGCAAAATCCTTTGACTGTGTCGACCACAGCAAACTATGGCAAGTTCTTAAAGAAATAGGAGTGCCTGATCACCTCATCTGTCTCCTGAGAAATCTCTATGTGGGACAAGAAGCTACAGTTAGAACTGGATATGGAACAACTGATTGGTTCAAAATTGGGAAAGGGGTACGACAAGGCTGTATTTTGTCTCCCTGCTTATTTAATTTATATGCAGAATACATCATGCGAAAGGCTGGGCTGGATGAATCCCAAGCTGGAATTAAGATTGCTGGAAGAAATATCAGCAACCTCAGATATGCAGATGACACAACCTTGATGGCAGAAAGTGAGGAGGAATTAAAGAACCTTTTAATGAGGGTGAAAGAGGAGAGCGCAAAATATGGTCTGAAGCTCAACATCAAAAAAACGAAGATCATGGCCACTGGTCCCATCACCGGACCTTTGTTGGCAAGGTGATGTCTCTGATTTTAAAGATGCTGTCTATGTTTGTCATCGCTTTTCTCCCAAGGAGCAGGCGTCTTTTAATTTTGTGACTGCTGTCACCATCTGCAGTGATCATTATACGATGTGCAGAAGCAGAAATGTTAGACCTGTGAAGCACAAGGATTTTAGTAACCTGTTAGTAATTTTCAGGGAAGAAGATACAATGGTCACATAAAGAAGTTTAAATGGCACACATTACAGCACATTCCTGCTTTGTAAGTTTCATCGTTGTGGTGTCAAATTGGTCACAAGAATCACATATCCTTAACAATAAGAACCTCAAAGAAGGGAATAAAGTTAAAACATACAGGTTTTTATTTTCGTTTCTTGAGACATAGGGGGGTAGGACTATACTTGGAGCAACGGCATTATTTAGGGAAGACTGCATTCCTTCATCGCTCTGTGTGAATTATTGAATAAATTACTTGGTAAGAACTGTTATCGTTTCTCTGTTTCTTGACTGCTACCACGGGAGGGATCTGATTCCCCTAAGCCTGACATTACTGGAGAGGGACAGCCTGACCACTGTATTCCATGTACTGGTAACATCAAAACTGTAATACCGCCATGTGGTCTATGTGGGGCTGTCCTTGGGCCTGGCTTGGAAACTCCATCAGTGCCAGACTGCTAATGGAGGCATCTAGCCAAGAACATAGGATACCATTGTTAAAACATCTGTCACATCTACTACCAAGTCAAATTCGAGGTCCTTGAATTAATTTACAAAGCCTTGAATAATGTTGGTCCGATCACTGAGATCATCGTCAGCAGGGTCATTACTCCTTCTCCAAGTTGCTGTCATCACCACCAGACCCTCCACATGTCCCTATTTTCCAGCGACAGTCCTGAATTTACAGGAGCCGTTCTGGTTTCTGATTTGATCCCAGAATGTCCCGCTTTTCCTTAGGATGTCCCTATTTCCATTGGAGAAATGTTGGTGGGTATGGAATAAGGTAAAGGTAAAGGTACCCCTGCCCGTATGGGCCAGTCTTGACAGACTCTAGGGTTGTGCGCTCATCTCACTCTATAGGCCGGGAGCCAGCGCTGTCCGCAGACACTTCCGGGTCACGTGGCCAGCGTGACAAAGCTGCATCTGGCGAGCCAGCGCAGCACACGGAAACGCCGTTTACCTTCCCGCCAGTAAGCGGTCCCTATTTATCTACTTGCACCCGGGGGTGCTTTCGAACTGCTAGGTTGGCAGGCGCTGGGACCGAGCAACGGGAGTGCACCCCGCCGCGGGGATTCGAACCGCCAACCTTTCGATCGGCAAGCCCTAGGCGCTGAGGCTTTTACCCACAGCGCCACCCGCGTGGGTATGGAATAGGATATACTTATTTTCAGCAGAGACATGCCCCTCTTTCATCAAAGAAAGGTTGGAGGGTATGCACTCCGGTGTTGTGGAACACACTGCCAATAGAGAGCCTGCAGATTTATATTTATACCCCGCCCATCTGACTGGGTTTCCCCAGCCACTCTGGGAGGCTCCCAACAGAATATTAAAAACACAATAAAACATCAAGCATTAAAAACTTCCCTAATCAGGGCTGCCTTCATATGTCTTCTAAAAGTCAGATAGTTGTTTATTTCCTTGACATCTGATGGGAGGGCATTTCACAGGGTGGGCGCCACCATCGAGAAGGCCCTCTGCCTGGTTCCCTGTAACTTCGCTTCTCACATGGAGGGAACCGCCAGAAGGCCCTCGGCGCTGGACCTCAGTGTCCAGGCTGAGCAATGCGGGTGGAGACGCTCCTTCAGGTATACAGGGCCAATAGAAGTTGTGCCAGGGAAAGTGGGAAGTGAGGAATCAGATGTTTGGAACTGGAGTAGGCAATCTGATAACTAAAGTAAGTTCTGTAAAGGCCTCCAAAACGTGGGCCACAAAGAACATCAGAAGGAACATATGTTGACCCTTGTGCCCTTAGCTCTGATCTGTTAGAAACAGAAATAGTCACTGATCAAAGTTAATGACACAAGATAATTTAAGTAAACATGGAATATCAGGGTTCCTATTTATACATCATGATTTATCAGGTCTGTGGTAGGTAGCTTGTATAAACATTTATGATGATTCTCAAGGGAAAAGTCAAAAGGGTATAGGAATAGAATGCTCCTGAAATGATTATAGTTGGACTTAGTTAAAAGAAAAGTGGTGGGTGTGCAATAAAATGAGTGATGGAGGATATAAAAAGGAAACCCAACAGAGCCTTCCAAATTCCTCTTGATGAACAGCTATAGACACCTATGACAACCAGTTGAGACATCTTTCTCTTTGGGATTGTGAGTATGCTCTCCAACAGGGGAACTGGTGGAAGGGGAATGATCCATGCATGGGATGGGGTGGAGGAAACAAATAAAAAGAGGTTGTTGCTGGTGGTGATGATGTTTTGTATTGGAAGGGACACTGGGGGTCATTTTGCCTAATAATAATAATAATAATAATAATAATAATAATAATAATAATAATAATAATATATTTATACCCCACCCATCTGGCTCGGTTTACCCAACCACTCTGGGCAGCTTTCAGCAAAATATTAAAATACAATAATTCATCAAATATTAAAAGCTTCTCTAAACAGGGCTACCTTCAGATTTCTTCTAAACATCAGATAGTTGTTTCTTTCTTTGACATCTGATAGGAGGGCGTTCCACAGGGCAGGTGCCACCACCAAGATTCTGCCTGATTCTCTGTAACCTCACTTCTTGCAGTGAGCAAGGGAACCGCCAGAAGACCCTTGGTGCTGGGCTTCAGTGTCTGGGCAGAACGGTGGGGGTGGAGATGCTCCTTCAGGTATACTGGGCAGAGGCCATTTAGGGCTTTAAATGTCAGCACCAATACTTTGAATTGTGCTTGGAAACGTACTGGGAGCCAATGTAGCAATCTTGCAGCGCAGGAATCTTAACTTAAATTGTGGTGCCCAGAACTGGACAGAATATTCCAGGTGTGGTCTGACCAAGGCAGAATAGAGTAGTACAGTGGTACCTCAGGTTAAGTACTTAATTCATTCTGGAGGTCTGTTCTTAACCTGAAACCGTTCTTAACCTGAAGCACCACTTTAGCTAATGGGGCCTCCTGCTGCTGCTGCGCCGCCAGAGCACGATTTCTCTTCTTACCCTGATGCAAAGTTCTTGACCTGAAGCGCTATTTCTGGGTTAGCTGAGTGTGTAACCTGAAGCGTATGTAACCTGAAGCGTATGTAACCCGAGGTACCACTGTACTATTACAGTGGTGCCTCGCAAGACAAAATTAATTCGTTCCGCGAGTTTTGTCGTCTTGCGATTTTTTTCGTCTTGCGAAGCACGGTGTCGGGAAAGTTTTGGAAAAGCTTCAAAAATCACCAAAGTCTTTAAAAACCTCAAAAAAGGCTACCACACCCCGTTCTATGAGTTGCTCCTTGAAGTCAAGTCGCAACTGTATTAACGGTGTTAAGAAAAAGGAAAGAAACTTGCAAGACGTTTCCGTCTTGCTAAGCAAGCCCATAGGGAAAATCGTCTTGCGAAGCAGCTCAAAAAACAAAAAACCCTTTCGTCTAGCGAGTTTTTTGTCTTGCGAGGCATTTGTCTTGCGAGGAACCACTGTACTTTCCTTGATCTGGACACACTAGACTTCTGTTGATGCTGCCTACAATAGCATTGGCCTTTTTTGCTGCTGCATCACACTGTTGACGCCTGTTAAGCTTGTGGTCTACTAAAACCCCTAGATCTTTTTCACATGTACTGCTAGTAAGTCTTTATTCACTGCTGTATTTTCATCCATGTTGTTTGTGTCAGGTGCCATTGAGGAGTATATGCAGAAATCCTTCCTACGTAAGGAGTTCCCATTTCCAGCCAATCATCACCTCAAGATACTAAGTGTATATAGAAGAAGAGGAAAGCCAGACAGGAAGGCAATGAATGTCCTTTTTGGATTCCACCTTTACACTGTTGCCGCATTGTTCATCACTGCAGGAGTTTGGCCTGTTTATAGTGCCTTTCCGAAAGAATTAGGTGAAATACCCCAAGCCATGAACTTGGCTTTTTGGCTCAAGGGAAGGATTAGCAGTCTGAATAAAGAAATATGTCAGCAGCTAGACACATGTCAGATGGGTTGGGAGGAAATTCCTCTCGGTCTACCACAAATGACTCTCCAAGCGAAATGCTTCCCTCCTGACTTCGAAAAGGAAACATGCCTGGGGGTCCTTTCACGTGGGCTTTTCGTATATAGCACGTTTTTGAAATATTTAAAAGAAACTTTATTTGCCAGTGAGCCACACGAAAGCAATTATTATTGGAAAGCAATAGAGATCCTCGCAGGTAACTTGAAGTCATTGATGAAAAATCCTGAGACTGTCGAGTTTGTGGCTCCAGACTTGGAGGCACTGCTAGCAGAGCAGAGTAGCTCCACACCTACACTTATCAGGCATGTCATATTTAAAAGGTGCATGTTGTTTCTAGATGCAACTGTAAGGGCATATATCTACATTAAAAGTTCCTGACACAGTGCTCTGGATGCCACTTACAAGAAGAAAATGATAGAGAATTCACACTGTAGCCGACAAGAGCAGGGTAGGGCTGGATTTCTTTTTTTTTCCTTTTCCTTTTACTATTAGTATTATTTTCTCATAACACAATAAGATTACAACTACAAAAGAAGAAGAAACAAAGCATAGAAACAGAAAAGGGGATGAATACAATACAATAGAAATAAAGAGAGGAAAAAGAGGGAAGAGGAAGAGGAAAAGAAACATTAACAAAAGATAAGAAAGAAGAACTTCCAATCTTCCATCTGTCAGTTACATAAAAAAGGAAAATCTGATTATTTAAAGCCTTCAGTTCATGCATACATACATCTTTTCCACTTTCTGTTAAACAATGTTTCTTTTAAGTCAAGGTGTATCAGAATCATTCATTTCTTTTTCCAAAAAAAGTCCAAGATAGCTTCCCTAATAGTTATTATTGTTAATAAATGTTATCCATATTGTTACTTTTCACTTTACCTCTATTAATTCCTACCACCGTTACTCCATGTGGAATAAGACTAAATTCTTCTATCCTTGTCCATATTAAAGTCTGTCCACCAAGATCACAAACTGAGTCAGTATTCCATTTCTGTTTCTTGTTGTATATCCACTAGTTCGTGTCCAATTTCGTATAGGAGTGGGGGCTGGATCTGGCCAGCTCGCTACATCCTCATCTCAGACCGCCTCCTAAAAGTGGAGAGTTCATGAAGAAAACCTTATGGGCACCCAAAACTAGAACATTTACCCCCCCCCCCCCAATACACACACTTCACAGGATTCTGTTTGTATTAACAGTACTTGCCCCAAACTCCTGCCTTCAGAAAGAAAAAGATGCCTGGATAGCTCAATTGGTTACAGCATGGTGCTGATAATGGCAAGGTTGCAGGTTCGATCCCCGTATGGGACAGCTGCCTATTCCTGCACTGCAGGGGGTTGGACTAGATGATCCTCAGGGTCCCTTCCAACTCTACAATTCTATGACAATCAGGTGATTGGTTGCTTGCAAAGCACCTCACACAGTGCTTCTGAGGTTCCAACAAAATCTGAATTGCCACAGGTTGACCATCCTTGCCTTAGCTTAGTGGAATGCATTATCCTGCTGTAATGTATGTGCCATGAAGATTTATTACAAAATTTCCAAGTTAGAGCAAATTTGAAATGTTCAGTCTTCTGAAATTCTCTCACTTGGCTTCTCAATGCTGTGATCTTCAGATGAAGGGCGATATACAAATATAATTAATTCTGCTGCTGACACAATTCAAAGTGTCGGTGCTGACCTTTAAAGCCCTAAATGGCCTTGGCTCATTATACCTGAAGGAGTGTCTCCACCCCCATCGTTCAGCCCGGACACTGAGGTCCAGTTCTGAGGGCCTTCTGGCGGTTCCCTCGCTGCGAGAAGTGAGGTTACAGGGAACCAGGCAGAAGAGGGCCTTCTCGGTAGTGGTGCCCGTCCTGTGGAACACCCTCCCATCAGATGTCAAGGAAATAAACAACTATCTGATGTTTAGAAGGCATCTGAAGGCAGCCCTGTTTAGTGAAGTTTTTAATATTTGATGTTTCATTGTATTTTTAATATTCTGTTGGGAGCCGCCCAGAGTGGCTGGGGAAACCCAGCCAGATGGGTGGTGTATAAGTAAATGATGATGATGATGATGATGCAAAGAATGACTTCACCTGAAACGGAAAGGCACTCAGCCTGACTTGTTCCCCCATTAGACTTGTCCAGTCTTTTATGCTCCTTCCTTTTTATCACCTGCACATCCTTTGACCCCATAGAAGTAGAAATGATGCTATCCTTGACCAAGAGGAAGTTAGATTTGGGGCTCAATGAAAAAAAAATCCCTACATCATTAACTTTAAAAATATTTCTTTCTATGGCTCCTGTGTTTGTGCTACCTTGTTTGTCCGGGTATAGGGTAGTTTATAAATTGAGTAAATAATAATAAAATAATCTGCTGAGGGCTCAGAGCCATACCACACACTGACCAGAACCCCCAGACCTTCTAGTCCTCTTTGCAACCTACTAGTTTGTTGCCTTTCATTCTGGCCCTGACAATGGTGAAGCAATAGACAAAAAGTATTGGTAGCACCCACTGCCTGCTATTTCATTAGCTTGCTGCCTTTCAAATCCAATCCAATGCTTTTCCCCCCAGGTCAAGCCATGATAATCATGTTTAATACTTTTACCAGCTTCAAGGCTTTTTATTATACGATGTGTTGTTTAGTCATTTAGTCATGTCTGACTCTTCGTGACCCCATGGACCAGAGCACGCCAGGCACTCCTGTCTTCCACTGCCTCCCGCAGTTTGGTCAAACTCATGTTAGTGGCTTCGAGAACACTGTCCAACCATCTCCTCCTCTGTTGTCCCCTTCTCCTTGTGCCCTCCAACTTTCCCAACATCAGGTTCTTTTCCAGGGAATCTTCTCTTCTCATGAGGTGGCCAAAGTACTGGAGCCTCAGCTTCACGATCTGTCCTTCCAGTGAGCACTCAGGGCTGATTTCCTTAAGAATGGATAGGTTTGATCTTCTTGCAGTCCATGGGGCTCTCAAGAGTCTCCTCCAGCACCGTAATTCAAAAGCATCAATTCTTCGGCGATCAGCCTTCTTTATGATCCAGCTTTCACTTCCATACATCACTACTGGGAAAACCATGGCTTTAACTATACGGATCTTTGTTGGCAAGGTGATGTCTCTGATTTTAAAGATGCTGTCTAGGTTTGTCATCGCTTTTCTCCCAAGGAGCAGGCGTCTTTTAATTTCGTGACTGCTGTCACCATCTGCAGTGATCATTATACGATGTGCAGAAGCAGAAATGTTAGACCTGTGAAGCACAAGGATTTTAGTAACCTGTTAGTAATTTTCAGGGAAGAAGATACAATGGTCACAAAAAGAAGTTTAAATGGCACACATTACAGCACATTCCTGCTTTGTAAGTTTCATCGTTGTGGTGTCAAATTGGTCACAAGAATACATATCCTTAACAATAAGAACCTCAAAGAAGGGAATAAAGTTAAAACATACAGATTTTTATTTTTGTTTCTTGAGACATAGGGGGGTGGGACTATACTTGGAGCAACGGCATTATTTAGGGAAGACTGCATTCCTTCATCGCTCTGTGTGAATTATTGAATAAATTGCTTGGTAAGAACTGTTATCGTTTCTCTGTTTCTTGACTGCTACCACGGGAGGGATCTGATTCCCCTAAGCCCGACATTACTGGAGAGGGACAGCCTGACCACTGTATTCCATGTACTGGTAACATCAAAACTGTAATACCGCCATGTGGTCTATGTGGGGCTGTCCTTGGGCCTGGCTTGGAAACTCCATCAGTGCCAGACTGCTAATGGAGGCATCTAGCCAAGAACATAGGATACCATTGTTAAAACATCTGTCACATCTACTACCAAGTCAAATTTGAGGTCCTTGAATTAATTTACAAAGCCTTGAATAATGTTGGTCCGATCACTGAGATCATCGTCAGCAGGGTCATTACTCCTTCTCCAAGTTGCTGTCATCACCACCAGACCCTCCACGTGTCCCTATTTTGTATTGCCACAGGTTGACCATCCTTGCCTTAGCTTAGTGGAATTCATTATCCTGCTTTCATGTATGTGCCATGAAGATTTATTACAAAATTTCCAAGTTAGAGCAAATTTGAAATGTTCAGTCTTCTGAAATTCTCTCACTCGGCTTCTCAATGCTGTGATCTTCAGATGAAGGGTGATATACAAATATAATTAATTCTGCTGCTGACACAATTCAAAGTGTCGGTGCTGACCTTTAAAGCCCTAAATGGCCTTGGCTCATTATACCTGAAGGAGTGTCTCCACCCCCATCGTTCAGCCCGGACACTGAGGTCCAGTTCTGAGGGCCTTCTGGCTGTTCCCTCGCTGCGAGAAGTGAGGTTACAGGGAACCAGGCAGAAGAGGGCCTTCTCGGTAGTGGCGCCCATCCTGTGGAACACCCTCCCATCAGATGTCAAGGAAATAAACAACTATCTGATGTTTAGAAGGCAGCTGAAGGCAGCCCTGTTTAGTGAAGTTTTTAATATTTGATGTTTCATTGTATTTTTAATATTCTGTTGGGAGCCAATATTCTGTTGGGAGCCACCCAGAGTGGCTGGGGAAACCCAGCCAGATGGGTGGTGTATAAGTAAATGATGATGATGATGATGATGATGATGATGATGATGCAAAGAATGACTTCACCTGAAAGGGAAAGGCACTCAGCCTGACTTGTTCCCCCATTAGACTTGTCCAGTCTTCTATGCTCCTTCCTTTTTATCACCTGCACATCCTTTGACCCCATAGAAGTAGAAGTGATGCTATCCTTGACCAAGAGGAAGTTAGATTTGGGGCTCAATGAATAAAAAACATCCCTACATCATTAACTTTAAAAATATTTCTTTCTATGGCTCCTGTGTTTGTGCTACCTCTGTTAGCAACAGTAGGGGTGTGTGGGATGCCTTTCTCCATAAATTCAGCTTATGGCTCATGGACAGGTATTTTCTAGCACCTGATTTATTTCCTTCACAGCCTCCCCGCTTCACCTTTTTGTGAGATGGGTGTTTCATTGCGATGGAAGTAACTGAACACATCACTAAAGGCAGCCATTTTGTGTATGCCTGCTGCTGCAGTGGCCATTTTGTGACTATTTCTGTTTTTGACAGAGCAAAGTTAAGGATGCAAGGATTCGTGTTCCTTCTTATGTTCCTTACAGACTACACCTTGCAAGCCCTTACAGAACCTTCATAACCTGCATCGGCTACACCGGTTCCCAACATTTAACCCCACGACTCCCACTTTCCATGGCATGTCCTCTGTTTTGCAGGTGGTGGTGAAGAAGGTGTTTCTGTTCTAAATATAGGCAGAAAGCTGGAATGTTGTAAATAACCTTTTCTCACAACACTCTACTAATTATATTTGTGAAATAAATCCCACGTCAATATTTGTTATGTCACTGTCATCTTCTTCTGATGCCTTGCTCTGTGAAAAAGAAAACACTTTTTCCTTAAAAATAAATAAATAAAAATCCTTACTGTCTCTGACAGTCAAATGAAATTCCACCACGGGCAGTCAGCAGACCTTCCCTATTAGTTAATAGCAGTCTTTCCCCATTAATTAATGCCTGCCATTTCTTCTTTGTAATATAGGCTCCCGCCCCCATCTTGCCGTATAAGTGATAAAAAGAACGCATTCATTTGGGAAGGTGATTTTTTGGAAATATTTATGGGTAGATGTTGGAGGACACACACACACACACACACACACACACAAAAGCAAGAGATCACATTCATTTAAAAGCTGTTTCTTCTCATGTGTTTATTCACATAAATTTTACAGGGGTCAGCAAACTTTTTCAGCAGGGCTGTCCCTTAGACCTTGTGGGGGGCCAGGCTATATTTTTTTTGGGGGGGGGGGAATGAATGAATTCCTATGCCCCACAAATAACCCAGAGATGCATTTTAAATAAAAGGACACATTCTACTCATGTGAAAACACGCTGATTCCTGGACCGTCCGCAGGCCTCAGTTTGCCTACCCATGAGTTAAAACATTTCACATCTGCATTTCAATTATTGGCTTACTTCTAAAGATAAAATGATAGCTAAAATCCGCGGGGCCTGATCTATGCACACCCACTGGCCTGAGCATACGTGCTGGTTGGTGGGCATCATCTGTGGCATGTAGATTGTTAGGCCTCCATGTATGTATACAGGTTTCGAACGTTCTCCAGCAACGAAATGTAACCTTGGAGAATAAGGTGCTTGATGACTACAGTTCTGAAGTCAGTACAACTTGCTAGCATTTGAGAATAAGAGTCCTTCACCTGTTCATCCGGATAGGTCACAGTCTCAGGGTCTTCCATCAGGGACTTCAGCGTATTTGCTAGGTGCTTTGCTGTTATCCACGAATATGTAGGTGGCCGCTCAGAGACTAGAGTCTGTTCTATATATTTCACAAATACCTCCATGTGAAAAAGCCCACTTGCAAGTGCTCTCAGGCAGGTTTCCTTGTCAAATGCATGTTCAGGCTGGCATCTGTCTGCTGCAGTGATCTCGGGAATGCCGAAGGGGAAATTAGGATGATCATCTCCCTGGCATTCACATCCACCAGATTTCTCACACAGTTCTTTATCCCACTCAGTAGCCACATGTTTGAGCCAAGTAGCCAAATTCATGGCTTGGGGCTTGTCAGGCTGACCAACAGACAAAGTTCCAAGGAGCAGCATAAGGATGGTGGCAGTGCGGAGAACGCATCCAAGTACAATACACATTGTCTTCTGTTTGGGATTTCCTCCCTCTCTCGCTCTTTCTCTCTCTGCTTTGTTGCTTGTGGGGATGACAGACTGAATCCTGGGATTCCCTTATGGGAGACAACAACAGCAAATAAACAGCAGAACAAAACCTGCAAGTATAGTAAAGGTAAAGGTACCCCTGACCATTAGGTCCAGTTGTGACCGACTCTGGGGTTGCGGCGCTCATCTCACTCTATGGGCCGAGGGAGCCGGCATTTGTCCGCAGACAGCTTCCGGGTCATGTGGCCAGCATGACTAAGCCGCTTCTGGTGAACCAGAGCAGCGCACGGAAACGCCGTTTACCTTCCCGCCAGAGCGGTACCTATTTATCTACTTGCACTTTGACGTGCTTTCGAACTGCTAGGTTGGGAGGAGCAGGGACCGAGCAACGGGAGCTCACCCCGTCATGTGGATTGGAACCGCCGACCTTCTGATCGGCAAGTCCTAGGCTCTGTGGTTTAACCCACAGCGCCACTTACGTCCCTTGCAAATATAGTAGGGACATTTAAAAAAAGCCCTTGCTTGGCGCCATAAACAACACAAAAAATTCTGCCAAGCCAGTGTCCCAAAAAAGCCATTGGCTCAGGCAAGAGCATTATGTGACCCACAAGAGCAGCAAAATTAACCAGACTGTACAACGGTAATGGAATAAAACCAGGCCAAGTATTTCCTGGCAGCAGCAGGCAGGGCAAGGGTTGGCATGACATTGGGTTCCAGGATCAGTTCATCATTCCACAATGGAATGATCTACTGGGTTTGGACCCCTCTGAACCAGAACGATGGGAGTCGGTCAGTGTTGAACCTTGCCATGGTGCAAGCCAAACAAGCGAGGTATCACTGGGGGACAAGAGGGCAGATTCCAACCAGGCAGATACCAAACCCACGCTTAGGTTTGCCGTGGTCAATCCTCCCCTCACAGGCCCCTTATACTATGTAGATCCTGCCCAATGCCATTTCTGCCCTCATACAAACAACATTCTCCCACCCAACAAAGGAATTTCACTGAGGGAAAGGAGGGGGGAAATCCCAACCAAGTGCCAATCAGGTTGAAAGGGGGGGGGAACCTTTCTAACCCTGTCAACCAGTGACCCCAAATGGCTCTAACCCAGTGTTGGGTGGGAAGCTCTCAAATCAAAATGGCTGGGAGCTCAGGGTAATATTTAGGGTAGGTAAAGTAAAAGGTAAAGGGACCCCTGACCATTAGGTCCAGTCGTGACTGACTCTGGGGTTGCGGCGCTCATCTCGCTTTACTGGCCGAGGAAGCCGGCGTACAGCTTCCAGGTTATGTGGCCAGCATGACTAAGCCGCTTCTGGTGAACCAGAGCAGTGCACAGAAACTCCGTTTACCTTCCCGCGGGAGCGGTACCTATTTCACTACTTACACTTTGACGTGCTTTCAAACTGCTAGGTTGGCAGGAGCAGGGACTGAGCAACGGGAGCTCCCCCCATCGCGGGGATTCGAACCGCCAACCTTCTGATCGGCAAGTCCTAGACTCTGTGGTTTAACCCACAGCGCCACCCACATCCTAGTAAATCACTTAAAGTACTCTTAAAACAGTTGAAAATATATTATATGGAAGTTTATTTAATATTTTTTATTAAATCTACTACTTCCTTACATTTTAAAGCCCTCCACTTCCTCAGGAAGGTGTGTTGAAGCTCTCTGCCACCCCAGGGAAGAGCAGCACCTCCTCCGCTGCTGGGTACAGGAAGTGAGGAACTCAAGAGCAGTCTAGTGTCTAGATCAAGGGAAGTAATAGTCCCACTCTATTCTGCCTTGCTCAGACCACACCTGGAATATTGTGTCCAATTCTGGGCACCACAATTTAAGAAGGGTGTTGACAAGCTGGAACGTGTGCAGAGGAGAGCGATCAAGATGATCAAGGGTCTAGAAACTAAGCCTTATGAGCTTGAAGGAGTTGGGTATGTTTAGCCTGGAAAAGGGGAGACTGAGAGGAGGCATGACAGCCATCTTCAAATATCTTAAGGGTTGTCACATAGAGGAGGGAGCATCCTTGTTTTCTCCTGATCTTGAGGGTAGTGTAGGGATCAGATGGGATTACCATGAGGAATTATAAAATATACATCAAGCCATCGTGTCCACGATGAAAGCATTGTGTTGACTGGGTTTGATATATTGACGATAATTTCTGATTAAATCCCATAAGATTCTACATTCATGCCCTTTTCATGCCCTTTGGCCTCTGCTGCCCATTTCTCCTTGCCTGACAAATCACGTACACACTTAGGCAGGCAGGCGTCCTGTGTCCTCAAAGACTGGGCAGTTTTGTCTTTGTAGTTGTTAATCTTATGATGCTAATCTTAGGGCCAGGAAACAGATCTCACATTAAGGGGATAATGGTCACTGTCCTCCTGGCCATCCTTCTTATCATGTGTACTGATTGTTTATTACCTCCGGGGTTGCCAGATACTCTTCTTTGTAGTTCTGTTCTTTGTTTACCCCAGAAACAGTGGCGTAGCATGGGGGGTGCAGGGGGGCCGGCCGCACCGGGCGCAACATCTGGGGTTAGGGCAAATCCACGGGTTAGGGGGCGCAAATCCACGGGTTAGGGGGAGCAAATCCACAGGTTAGGGGGCGCAAATTACTTGTCTTGCCCCGGGTGCTGACAACCCATGCTACGCCGCTGCCCAGAAATATTTGTTCTTAATTAGTTTTAGTAATTTAATTTCTCCCCACGTGGGTTTGTGGAATTGCTCAGAAGAAATCTGATTGGTTCTTACGAACACTCTGTAAGAAGCTCTTTTGTGAATAAAATGGCCTGAGCGAGGGGCTGCTGCATTCGGACAAGCACAGAGAGACACGATTATATGCACCCTTCCCAGAGTCTTGCTGGTTCAAGCCTCTGTGTGTGTTCTTATTAATCAGAGTTCAATCCTTCCTTTACTTTGCGAACGCAACAGGTAGGACTCAAACCAATGGCTTCAAGTTACAAGAAAGGAGATTCTGACTCAATATCAGGAAGAGCTTTCTGACAGTAAGAGCAATTCAGCAGTGGAACAGACTCCCACAAGAGATGATGAACTCTCCTTTCTTGGGGGGTTTTTTAACAGAAGCTGAATCTGTCATGGATTCTTTAGCTGAGAATCCTGCACTGGACTAGATGTGGTGCAACTTTAGAGAGCATACTCACAATCCCCAAATGAAAGATTAGGATGTTTCAGATGGTCAAGATCGGTTCCTGCAGATGTTTACCAAAATGGTCCCTCAAAGCTTTTGCTGCATCTTCTTGGGTTTCCTTTTTATATACTTCATCATTCATTGGATTGTAATGTTCCACCACAAACACACCATTTTTCTTTTAACTGAATCCAACTTTATTTATTTCAGGAACATCCCAATCCTATGTCTTCCTGATTTAGCACACTTCATATATTTCATAAGTGTTCCCTCCTCCAAACATCACGGATCATGATGTACAAATGGGAGCCATGCTGAAACCATCTTGCCTTGGTGAGCAACCTTGCTAATAGGGTTATATTTATCAATACACCAAAGAGAACATCTGCAATCCATATTAACCAAATTCAGAAAGGACAGGTTGGAGACGGTTTTGTCAAAACTCTGGTAGGGAAGCCTTCCCCTCAGTACCTCTAGACATGTTAACAGCTGTAGTCTGTGACCCCCTAGCCAAGGATTTTGAGAAAAATTCTAAGTCCTTGCTAAGTAATCCTTTGGTAAAGGTAAAGGGTAAAGGGGACCCCTGACCATTAGGTCCAGTCGTGGCCCACTCTGGGGTTGTGGCGCTCATCTCGCTTTATTGGCCGAGGGAGCTGGCATACAGCTTCTGGGTCATGTGGCCAGCATGACTAAGCTGCTTCTGGTGAACCAGAGCAGCGCACAGAAACACCATTTAGCTTCCCACCGGAGCGGTACCTATTTATCTACTTGCACTTTGACGTGCTTTCGAACTGCTAGGTTGGCAGGAGCAGGGACTGAGCAACGGGAGCTCACCCCGTCATGGGGATTCAAACCGCCGACCTTCTGATCAACAAACCTTAGGCTCTGTGGTTTAACCCACAGCACCACCCGCTTCCCCTGATCCTTGGGTACATGAGTTCAACAGACACCTAGACTCCATTGTTCAGTGAACTGTGTGTGTCAGGTCTAAAGGGATGGAAGGAAGAGACAACCCCGAACAGACAATGGCAAACCAAGTTGATGGACTAAGCCGAAATGGCAAAATTAACTGGGAAGCTCAGGAACCAAGAAGACAAGAACTTTTTTTAAAAATGGGAAAAGTTTGTAATTTATATGCAATATTATTGTAAGCAGGTTAAAACATTGGCAGGATTTTAAACACACTTGTAATGTAACAGAATGTATGGATAATTTAGAAAGATGAAAAAATTGGAGAACTATTGATATGCAGTGGGAAATAGGATCAATAGGACCCATGGAAGGGATGGGGGAAGTCTGGAGATTCAGAGTAATCTCGTTATTTGGATTCAGAATTGGTTTTCTTGTATGTTTTTATTCTTGAAAATCAAATAAAAATTTATTTCAAAATAAAATAAAGGGAGCGCCTCTCTAGGACCCACCATGCAGAAGGCAATGGTTAGTTCCTAAACTATGCCCTTAACCACAGTTCATGTTCCTAATGCTTATATTCCTAACTTCCAGCTTGTTCACCTCATTCCACGGGGGGCAGGGAATGTTTTGTTTTGTTTATTCATTGTTTTGCTCAATGTTTTGTTTATTCATTTGCTCAATTTATATCCTGCCTTCTCTCCAAAAGGAACCTGCGGCTCTCTGCAGATCTTCCAAACTTATTTCACATCCCTGATGAGGAAGATGAAATCCATCAGCCCTAAATAAAAGGGGCGGGAGTCATGTCCCTGATCCTGCCATGGTGTATGTAAGTCCACCCCATTGTTAGAAGGACCTTGTTATCCATTGTGTTCACTCCTCTCCACCTTTATGGACTCACCCAAGGAACAAGTTAGGAGCCCATCTTTGAAGGAAGCTGTGCCTGGAGGAAGAACTGTGAGGGGAGAGACTCCATCAGGCAAGGCCTCCTTCCACCTGCCTTGCTTCACCCTCTAGTCTCTTCTTCTCAATTTGTATTGTATTATTTCATATTCAGAAACTCCAGCGGGTGCAGAATGCTGCAGCAAGACTCCTTACGAGGTCTTCGCTGCGAGATCACATTCACCCAGTGCTATACCAGCTGCACTGGCTCCCGGTGGAGTACAGGATCAGGTTTAAGGTGCTGGTTTTAACCTTTAAAGCCCTATATGGCCTAGGACCCTTGTACCTATGGGACCGCCTCTCCTGGTATGCCCCACAGAGAAACTTACGGTCTTCAAATAAAAACATCTTGAAGGTCCCAGGCCACAGAGAAGTTAGGCTGGCCTCAACTAGAGCCAAGGCTTTTTCGGCTGTGGCTCCAATCTGGTGGAACACTCTGTCACAAGAGACCAGGGCCCTGCGGGACTTGACATCTTTCCGCAGGGCCTGCAAGACAGAGCTGTTCCACCAGGCCTTTGGCCAGGGCACAGCCTGACTCCCTCCCTCGGCAATCTTCGCGGAGCTCTGGCCCAATGGTTGCCAGTGGCTTGAATTAATTAATTTTATACTGAATGATTTTAGAATGTTGTTTATGCTGTACTTTTCTACTGTTTTATTGTTGTTAGCCGCCCTGAGCCCGGCTTCGGCTGGGGAGGGCGGGATATAAATAAAATTTATTATTATTATTATTGTGGCTTGCCGTTGTTTTATTGATTATAGTTTAGAAATTATTTATCATAACTGTTAAGGGTGAATTTCTGTAACTTTTATATGCTGATATTATTTTATACTACTCTAATGATTGTTGAATGTTACTTTTTTGATGTAGGTTGCTTGTCTTAAAGTTATGTTTTATTATCACATTTTTGTATTGCATTAGATTGTTATAAGATGTACATTTTTTGTTTCTTCAGCTTGTAAACCACCTTGAGTATTGTAAGATAGAAAGACGGTATACAAATTAAAAATGTTGATGATGGGGATGAGAACAAATCTGGTCTTGTCCACTGAACAAAGTCATTTCCCCACAAATGAATGACAAGAACAGTTGGGTAAATAGGAGATTCATTGATAGTAACCTCTCAATTGACTTCTCACATCTGCTTTAGACTGTCAGCTCTACCCATATTTTTAATAGGCTAGGAATTACCAACCTTTCTCAACCTTCCTTGAGTCCACAGATGTTGTTGGACTAGAGCTCCCATCATCCCTGGTACTGCTAGCCAGGGATGATGGCCAACATCAGGGGTCCCAAGGTTGAGAAAGGCTGGTCTGGATGCTACACCTGGTTCCATCTTTTCGACAGAGTTCAACAATAATTTGAAAGGGGTAAGGCTCTTGAAGCCTGGTCATTGGTGTGAGTTTGGTGCATAGAGTTTCCAATTTTGTACAACCTCTTTGGAAGAGAAGAATCCTGCCAAACGTCAGACGCAAATTCCTGCAAGGACCGACTTCACTTTTAGGGTGGTTAAAAAAGGTTTCTTCAAATATCCCCTTCTGTGAGCAACTTTTAAGGAAACACCAGACATAGGTAAGGGGTCACTGCCTCTTCAATTTGCCTTTAGTGAAGTAGGTGCCTTGTCGCAGCAGCAATTTTTATTACTGAACACATCAGCAAGGGCAGCCATTTTGTGAATGTCTATGCTTCCCACAGCAATGATTCCCTAAATCGCCATGTCCCTACACTGGCCATTTTGTGACTATTTCTGTTTTTGGCAGAGCAAAGTTAAGGACACAAGGAGCAATGTTCCTTCTTACATTCCTTACAGCCTACACCTTGGAGGTCCTTTCAGAACCTGCTTAATTACCTTATCGCCTACACCAACATTTGATCGCAAGCTCCCCACTTTCCTTCAGGCATGTCCTCTGTTTAGATCAGGCATAAAGTTTTGAAAGCTGCACTTTTGGAGGAGAGGCTAGGAATTTCTGTTCTGAATATAGATCGAAAGCCGAGATCTTGTAAGTATGCTTCCCTGTGGTCGTTATATCATGCCTTTTTTCACTACAATCTCCTGATGATGTCAGTGAAATGAAACGCATAGTTATCTTTGTTGTGTGTCTGCCATCTGCTTCTATGGCTTCACTCTATGACAAAGCAAGTATTTTTAAATTCAAAAAAGTCCTTGCTGACTCTGATGACAGTTAAATCTAATTCTTCAGAAACTCTTGCTGTTTTGAGGTTTTGCTCAACTTGTGTCCAGATTTTCACTTTTTGAAATATGGCAACTCTGTGGTTTGGGAATGTGTATAGACATCAGAGGACATATAAAAAGCAAGAGATCCCATTTTTAAGGCATTTGTTTTATGTATTTATTCATTTACAACAGTTCATACCTTCCTTCACTAATTGGCTTTCTTTTAAAATAAATTTATAGCTAAGTGCCCCTTCTAGCTTAGGGACTGATTTGTTTGTACCCCTTGTAACCCCTTGTTTGCAGCCCTAATTTTAAGTGGCAAATGGTGAACTTTATTTACATTGTGTAGATACGAGAACTACATGTATCTAAACACACCTTCAATTTTCTCCATAAATGAAATATATTTTTGAAGTATGACATGCTGAATAAGTATTTTTTGCCAGTTGCTATAGCTTGCTAGCTTTTTAGAGTAAAAGTCTGCATTATCTGGATTGAGAGGGGTCACAGTCTTAGAATTCTGCATCATTGACATTAAACTACTTGCCAGGTTCTCTGTTGTTGGCCAAATATATTTAACAGGTTGTGTCTCACTGATACTTAGTGATTCTTGTAGATATTCCAAAAACACCCGAAATTGATAAAGTCCACTTGAAAGCCCTCTCAGGCAGGTTTCCTTTTCAAATCC
This sequence comes from Podarcis muralis, assembly GCF_964188315.1. Lineage (NCBI taxonomy): Eukaryota > Metazoa > Chordata > Lepidosauria > Squamata > Lacertidae > Podarcis > Podarcis muralis. Next base: position 7,983,277 of record NC_135657.1, read on the forward strand.
ATCGTTGGGAGAGCATTTGTCTTCTTTACCGATCTTTGGAAGGTGGATATTAAATTCAGGCTGAAAATCTGTGCGAGGCTTACAGGCACCTTCCGCAGCACACAGCTCTTGGTCCCATTCAGTAGCCTTTTGTTTGAGGGAAGCAACCAAGTTTATGACAGTAGACGTTTCTGCAGTGGCATCAACAACAGACAACATTACAAGGAGGAACACAAAAGTGGTGATGTGGCGACCGCAGCCAGGTAGGAGACACATGGTCTTTCAGAATTTGCTGTTCCTCTTCAAGGACACCTTACACAAACGACACAGAAGGAAATAGAGCCACTGTAATTAAACAAACCTAGACAGCATCTTAAAAAGCAGAGACATCACCTTGACGATAAAGGTCCGTATAGTTAAAGCTATGATTTTCCCAGTAGTGATGTATGGAAGTGGGAGCTGGACCATAAAGAAGGCTGAATGCCGAAGAATTGATGCTTTTGAATTATAGTGCTGGAGGAGAGTCGTGAGAGCCCCATGGACTGCAAGAAGATCAAACCTATCCATTCTGAAGGAAATCAGCCCTGAGTGCTCACTGGAAGGACAGATCCTGAAGCTGAGACTCCAATACTTTGGCCACCTCATGAGAACAGAAGACTCCCTGGAAAAGACCCTGATGTTGGGAAAGATTGAGGGCACAAGGAGAAAGGAACGACAGAGGACGAGATGGTTGGATAGTGTTCTCGAAGCTACCAGCATGAGTTTGACTAAACTGCGGGAGACAGTGGAAGACAGGAGTGCCTGACATGCTCTGGTCCATGGGGTCACAAAGAGTCGGACATGACTAAACAATAACAACAAATTAAACAGCAGAATAAATGTCACAGTTTAATTAGAAGTTATGAAAAATAAAAAAGGTATTTGCTTAGAAGTGACAGACAAGTGTCCAAAGGAAGCCATTCCATAAATGCCAGGAGGGGAAGCTCGGAGAATCTCTGCACCCTAGTTAGCACCTACCTCACCTGAAATGGTGGAGGCTCTTGAAGAGTGGCCTGCAGAGAGGACTTACAGACAGGGCAGTTACTTGTTCAGATGAGGCATGAAGCCATGCAGGGTTTCAGTGGTAAGCCCAGAAAGAACCTGGATACCAGTACGATTGTTTCATCTCTGGTGAAACTTGAGAGAGCATACTCACAATCCCAAAATGAAAAAGAAGGATGCTTCAGATGGTCAAGATATGTGTCTGCAGCTGTTTACCAAAATGGTACCTTGTAGCTTCTGTTGCATCCGCTCAGGTTTTCTTTTTATATACTTCATTGTTCATTTGATTGTACTGTTCCACCACCCACCCACCAATTTCTTTTAACTGAACTATAATTACTTCAGGGCCAGGTGCTCAGGCTGGAAGTCATTTTGGACTCACAGTTGTCCATGGAGGCGCAGGTCAATTCTGTGTTGAGGGCAGCTGTCTATCAGCTCCATCTGGTACACAGGCTGAGACCCTATCTACCCGTGGACTGTCTCTCCAGAGTGGTGCATGCTCTAGTTATCTCCCGCTTGGACTACTGCAATGTGCTCTACGTGGGGCTACCTTTGAAGGTGACTTGAAAACTACAACTAATCCAGAATGTGGCCACCGGGACCACATAACACCAGTCCTGAAAGACCTACATTGGCTCCCAGGATGTTTCTGAGCACAATTCAAAGTGTTGGTGCTGACCTTTAAAGCCCTAAATGGCCTCGGCCCAGTATACCTGAAAGAGTGTCTCCACCCTCATCGTCCAGCCCAGACACTGAGGTCCAGCGCCGAGGGCCTTCTAGCAGTTCCCTCACTGCAAGAAGCAAAGTCACAGGGAACCAGGCAGAGGGCCTTCTCAGTAGTGGTGCCCGCCCTGCAGAATGCCCTCCCATCAGATGTCAAGGAAATAAACTATCTGACTTTTAGAAAACATCTGAAGGCAGCCCTGTTTAGAGATGTTTTTAATGTTTGGTGTTTTATCATGTTTTTAATATTCTGTTGGGAGCTACCCAAAGTGGCTGGGGAAACCCAGCCAAATGGATGGGGTAATAATAATAATAATAATAATAATAATAATAATAATAATAATAATAATAATATTCAGGGACATTTCTTCCTTGAGAAGTTAGACTGGCTCCCTCCTTGTCCTTCTCCTGACAAGCAAGGACCTTTTTATTCCAGAAGGCCTATAGGAAATGTTTTTAAGTAAAGAGCTGGGGCTATGATGTTTTTCTTGTTTTGTGTATTTTTAATAGAAAATGATAGGTGATAGGTGTAGATGATAGATAGATAGATGATAGATAGATGATAGATAGATAGATGATAGATAGATAGATAGATAGAGATAGATAAATAAATAGATAGATAGATAGATGATAGATAGATAGATGATAGATAGATAGATAGATGATAGATAGATAGATAGATAGATAGATAGATAGATAGATAGATAGATAGATAGATAGATAGATGATAGATAGATAGATGATAGATACCCCCTTTTTAATAAATAAAGATGTAGTTGGCTCTTCTCCTGTGAGGCCAAAGTAACTGTGGGTGATGCAATGTCAAAGGCTAGGCGAGTGTAAAGTGTTGAGGTACTTTTAATTGCTGTTAAGGAAAATCTGTTGCACATGCTTCCCTTCCTTTGCACCTGCAGGTCTTATGATTAGTGTTTGAAGGTCACTGTGATCTGGCAGTCAGCCAAGGGTGTGGTCATTCTTGGGTATATTAATTAGAAGGCTGTGCATTGCCTTCTAGCTTTGCTCTGAAGAAGCTCTGCCAGATTTATACTGAACTGTGTGCTGTATGTCTGCTGTGAGTTGTACTTGCTTTGCATTTGAAACCTGCACTTTCTACTAGGGCTCTAATGGAAGCCTGTACATAGTGTGTATAATGAAACTGCCTTAATGCTTAGGACCTGTCGGTAAAGGACTGGGAAGTTGGAGTCTGACTGAATTTCTGACTATGGAAGCTCCTTTAATTTGAGTAAATAAGGGATGGAAAATGAAGTGAGCAGAAGCAGGCAGATTTTCCGTGTTTAAAAAGATTTTTTTAAAAATTCTGATAGTAATACAGGAGGGGGGGGGAGGAAGACATACAATGTGAAACCAACCAGCCTTATATCACTCTACTTCCCATGCAAAGCGCTGAGACTGGAGACAGTGGGGTTTTGATTACAGAATGTTATTCTCCATGTTAAACAAAACTGTCATTCCAAAGGTCCCCATATGCTGCTGAGGGTCTATGCTGCTGTTCATTGGCTATTGCATAAGTAAAAAAGTTGTACCAGGTCAAGTGAAAAGTTCTGAGATTTTTGCCTGTTCTTTTCTCATGTACACATGCTGGTTGTTTGCCCATTAGTGTCATATCCGAAAGTTGTGGGAGCCAGATCTCAAATAGTGGCACATTTATATATTTATTTGGTGAAGGCAAGCTTTGCTGTTGTCATTAAGTGTGCCGTGAGGTCTCTGCGCAAGATACCATTGGTAGGGACCAGAGAAATATCTTGCTTCATAATAAAACAAGCCTCCTGAAACAGCTTTTTGTTTTCCCCAGAAGAAGGCACCCAAGGAAAGAACCACCACATATGAATAAAAAAAGCTGGGATTATTCCAATTCCTCCAGCAAAGTGCTGAAGTTATTTAGCTTAAGTGGGTGTGTATACACCAATAGTGTGCAGCGTCTCCATAGTATTCTCCCAGCAGGGGCAGATTTTAGGTCTTTCAAATTTCAACAGCGCCTGTGCAAGGCCAAAACTTGGCAACCACCATTCTCTCGCCTTCCATTCTGCTCAATTCACTAGGTCGTAGTTGTGGCACCCCCTAGGTTCGGCACCCAGTGTGGCAGGACCGGTCACACCGCCCTAAATCTGCCTCTGCCCCCAGGTCTCTACTGAAGCAAATTTAAAAGAGACCTTAACCCAATTCTTATCCCATTCGATATCTTTCAAAAGTTTTCCTAGGTCCTTTTCCCAGTGCAGTTTAGGACAAAGATAGAAGTTGGAACCTGTGTGACAGAGGTGAAAGGGTTATAGATCTGAATGATAAGCACTTTCTGTTATGTATTCAGTGGTCTGTGTTTGCCTGAGCTTGAGTCTAGACCAGGGGTCTGCAACCCGCGGCTCCGGAGTAACATGTGGCTCTTTTACACCTTTGCCACGGCTCCGGGGCGGATACTAGCGAGGGGAGGAGGCGCATTGTGCGCCCCGACACTCCCCACTGTGGCGGGCGCTGTACTGGCTGTGACGTCGCATGGGGGCGGTGCATGCGTTAGTCACGCACCGTCCCGACGTCACCTTCCCGGTTTTGCGGCTCCCAGTTTTTCTTCTTCTTCAGAAACAGGTCCAAGTGGCTCTTTTTGTCTTAAAGGTTGCAGACCCCTGGTCTAGACTAAGGATTCTGAGCTCCTGTGTTCTGATTAGATACATAATATCCAATCACAGAACAGTTCAGGATTTGGACTTCTGCCATTGGCCCTTAAACTCTCAGTCATGATTCGCAGCTTGGAAGTTTAGACAGCCAATCGCATTGGGAGTGGGATTGGCCCAGGCCTTCAGAAATGTATATAAGCAGTTGCTTTGCCCCTGTTGTCCAGTTCTGTTAGTTCAATAAAAGTTCTTGTTGTTATCACTGTGTCTTGCCTTGTGGGAACCCACCAACACTTCACTTTCCCCAAAGGATATATTACATGTTCAAAATAGGTTAATGTATGAGTCACCTGTAATCAGATCATTGGCATATGAAATGCAAAATTATGCAGGATGTTACCGAGTATTCATTTTATATCCCGGCCTGTTAAGGGCCACTGGTTATTTGAGTTTCTATAGTTCTACTTGTTCCCATTTCCCAAAGGTCACAATTCTATCTCAGTTATGGAAGCAGAGATGAAAAAATAAAAGTGCTTTGGGTGTCAGACACCAAAGGGATAAGTTTCATCGCTCAGTCCTTCCAAGGTTAAAGGTCAGAAGCCCAAAAGGCATTTGAAAGGTCTTCCAAAACATGCCTGCTAATTCTTTAAAATGGTAATGGCCATTATCACCCATGTCACCTTCTTTGGAACCCAAACCCTCCAATATTTCTCCGATGAAAATAGGGACATCCAATTCCATAATCATAATTTTACTATTTTTACCCCACACATCTTACTGGGTGCCCCAGTCACTCTGGGCAGCTTCCAGCAAGCCTAAAAACATAATAAAACATTAAGCATATTTTTTTAAACACCTTCCCTATACAGAATTGCCTTCAGACAGCTCGGCGGTCGGATAGCTCCATACCCTCCAGTAAGAATAGGGACATCCTAATATACCTTCCAACATTTATCCATTGAAAATGGGGACATCCAAATGAAAAATGGGACATTCCCAGGATCAAATCAGAAACTGGGACAGCTTCTCTAAAGCTTCCAGGGATGTCCCTGGAAAATAGGGATACTGGGAGGGCCTGGAAACCTGTATCAGCAAGAGTATATCATGTAAATAGGCTATTCAAAGTAGTCTTTTTTGTGAATAAATGTGATTATCATTGCTTTGTTTCCAGGTGCCCCTCCCCACATTTTTTTTCATTAAAGCTAAAGGTAAAGGACCCCTGACAGTTAAGTCCAGTCGTGAACGACTTTGGGGTTGCAGCGTTCATCTCGCTTTACTGGCCGAGGGAGCCAACGTTTGTCAGCAGACAGTTTTTCCGGGTCATGTGGCCAGCATGACTAAGCTGCTTCTGGTGAAATCAAAGCAGTGCATGGAAACACAGTCTACCTTCCCACCGGAGCAGTACCTATTTATCTACTTGCACTTTGATGTGCTTTCGGACTGCTAGATTGGCAGGAGCTGGGACCGAGCAACGGGAGCTCACCCCGTCATGGGGATTCGAACCACCAACCTTCTGATCGGCAAGCCCTAGGCTCAGTGGTTTAGACCACAGCACCACCTGCATCCCGGTATATTTTATCATTAGGTAGACACAAATGGTGAGTACCCAGAGGCACTTTTCAGGTGAACTGTGATTCCAGAGACTTTCAAACATGGCTGTGAGATTCACGAGGCAGGATATGTATCACTTTTGGTTTTAACCTGTGTCACTTACTAAGAGTTCCCATAATTTGTAAGGGAGAAGCCATGAGTGACCATTAAAGGTGGTATCATAGCACTTTATACAGATGGTGGGAATATATAAGCTGAAATAAGTCAGCAAATCCCTGCCTTAAAATTAGAAGCCACCTCCTGAGACACTCCAGGAGGATACTGTGTCCAACAGTATGGAAAGCCACTGAGAGAACAAGGAGGAAGAGCAAGGTCACTATGCTCATCTTTATCTCTCCCAGGATAAAGGTCATTTACTAAGGGGGCCAAGGCAGTTTCAGTGCCATGACAAGGCCTGAAGCCTGACTGGAAGGACGTCATGGCAGGACAACGGGGAAGAGGATCCCAGCAAGGGGTGCAGCTGGGACTGGGACCCACTGGGGCAAACCGGGGATGGGAAAGGAGAAGTTGGCGTTGCGGAGAATAGACACAGGATGATAGAGGATGGTGAAGGGATGGGAGGCATGCAACCGGAAGTCCTCCTCTGATGGTGTCCATGAATGAGCTGGTAGTCTGCTCCTGAGCTATTCAGGGCCTTACAAGCTGACAATTAGTAGGTTTCTTCTATAAATACAGTGCATTGTCCCATGGATTATCATCTGACAACTCTGAAAATTCCTGGTAGGAACTTCATGCAAAAGGGTAGTGCTGAGCATCAATGTGATCTTGGGCAGAGTGAGCAAGAGTTACAGCTAAAATGGGGGGGGGGGATCTGAATTTGAAAAACAAGCTACACTTGCTATTATTGATTAGAGAGAAAGAAAGAGAGGAAGGGGGGATTACTTGACTTTTTGCTGTACGCAGGGATGTAGAGTGGCAGCTGATGGATAATAATATTGGTAAATACTGGGGGGGGGGGGGGTGTTATCTAGAGATTAATTGAGAATATGAGCAGAAACACGGGTTCATCTTGGACATACCTTATAAGGAGAGTGGAAAGCCAGTTTTGGGAAATTGTATTAATTAATCTAATTTGGCAAGATTTGTAATAATTAGGAAAATCAATAAAAATAATTGGCCAAAAATAAATAAATGGCAGGGCCACTCCTGTCGAAAGGCAAGACTGTCAAAGGCTGAAATTGATGTCTGAGTGGTGCAGCAAGACTTAGTAGTAGTAATAATAATAATAATAATAATAATAATAATAATAATAATAATAAAACAACATTGGCTCCTACAAAGCAGATTGCAGAAATTCAATAAGAAACATAGTTTTCAATGGATTGTGAAGTACTAAACGCTTGCAATCATTATTACAAGACATCTGCCGTGATGACAGCTTGGAGACCCAAGAGAAATCATCTAAACGTTCATATCAACGTTCATATCAAACAGTGTAGAAAGGTGAGGATAGGGATAAGGCAAACAGATGGCTAAATGTTTCTTGTATTTATTCCACAGCGACATATTTGATGGTTTTGTGGACCCTTTGAAAACACAGTTGTTGATTTCCTTGCTTCTGCAGCTCTCAAGGTTATTTGCTGGAACACGATCAGAGTTACTATTAGTAATGCTTTGGGTTTTAATTCGGACGCCTGAAAGAGTAAAGAGGGAAATTTGTGACTCTAGAAAACACTGAGGAAAACCTTATAAACCTACTGCTCTCAAATAACTGGTAACTTTGACCTGGCTCTGAAAAAGCTGCCACCTAATCAAACATGGCTCATTAGCCATGTATCATCAGACCATACCAATTTACTGTATATTGTCACAATTAAACATAGAAAAACTAAGCACATGGAGGGGGGGAGGGGTCCCTTCATTCAGACAGCAGATCTCCTTGATTCAGTTACCTGGGCTAACATCAGGCTTCACACCTTAAATATGAAGTAGAGCTTGTATTGCCTAAACTTCTGAAGCCTCAGGTGTCTCTCCTATTGACCATAATGGACTCTCACTGGTCTGGCACTTGAGCTCTGATGGTCCTCTGTGGCATTCAATCCCAGCAACGGTCTGATTTACACAAGAGGCAGTGACGACCTCCAGCTTGAATGGCTTTAAATGAGGCTTAGACAAATGAATGGAGGATAAAGGTATAAATGGCTACTAGCCACAGTGGCTATGTTCTGCTTCCACTTCATAGGCAGTATGCCTCTGAATGCCAGCTGCTGGGAATGGCAAATGTTCAGAGTGCTGTTGCACTGATGTTCTGCGCCATAGGTATCTGCCTGGCCACTGTGGGAACAGGATGCTGGGCCAGGAGAGCCATTGGCCTCATCCTGCAGGTTCTTCTTATGACTCGCTGCTCATGCAAATAAAGAGATAACCCAACCATTGAGACCAGGTCAACAGCATTTCAAGGATATTGGTTTAAGAGATTGCAGCTGAACCTATTTCCTCAGCCAACCATTTACAGTGTATCTCCTACAATCCACTCCTGCTATGCAATTTAAAGGTAAAGGTAAAGGTACCCCCGCCCGTACGGGCCAATCTTGCCAGACTCTAGGGTTGTGCGCTCATCTCACTCTATAGGCCGGGAGCCAGCACTGTCCGCAGACACTTCCGGGTCACGTGGCCAGCGTGACAAGCTGCATCTGGCGAGCCAGCGCAGCACATGGAACGCCGTTTACCTTCCCGCTAGTAAGCGGTCCCTATTTATCTACTTGCACCCGGAGGTGCTTTCGAACTGCTAGGTTGGCAGGCGCTGGGACCGAATGACGGGAGCACACCCCGTCGCAGGGATTCGAACCGCCGACCTTTCGATCGGCAAGTCCTAGGCGCTGAGGCTTTTACCCACAGCGCCACCCGCGTCCCGCTATGCAATTTACCCTTTGCTAAAGATACCCCACTAAGGATATGCAGTTATCTGGACGATTTTCTTCTTTCCTTTCTGCATTTTATCTGTCAAGCTTTGCAACTCACTTTCTGCAGCAGAAAAACCTTCTAGCGCACTTGTGAAGGGAAGAAGTATCTGGAGGACATTTATTTTTAGTGCATACACCTCCCCGCCATTTGCAGTACTCGTCTGGGTCTCTGCAGAGGAAGAAAAAAACATTAAGTGAAAAGGTGGTAGTATTTATTTATTTATTTGATAAATTATTGATAGTTCTTCCGCTCAGAGGGACCCAGGGCTACAGACACAACACAAGAAAAATGATTGAATATATCCAAAACCTATTTAAAACATATATATCAGGTACGACCAACTTCCAAGAGACTGCAATCTACTCCCATTATTTTTTAAAAAACTGGCCGTGATCTACCCATTGGATTGCTGTGCTTTTTTTTGGGAAAGCTTCATCAAGGTTGTTGAGCTTTTTTGGGGGGGAGGATGAGCCAAAGTTGTGGAGCTTTTGGGGGGAGGGGGGGAGGATGCCGCAATCAACCAGGATCGACCAGGTACATCCCAATATACAGGTACAGGCCAGATATACAGTCATACCTCGGGTTGCAGCCGCTTCAGGTTGTGTTTTTTCGGGTTGCAGACTGCCAAAACCCGAAAGTACCGGAACGGGTTATTTCCGAGTTTCGGCAGTCGCGCATGTGCAGAAGCGCTAAATCAAGCTTTGCGCATGCGTGTCAAATTGCAACCTGCGCGTGCGCAGACACGGGTTGCGAACGCTGCGGGTTGCGAACATGCATCCTGCACTGATCACATTCGCAACCCGAGCATCCACTGTATATGACCTCACAGCTAGTCACAGAATCATAGGATTGTTGAGTTAGAAGGTACTTCAAGGGTCATCTAGTCCAACCCCCTGCAATGAAGGGAGATGGCCATCCAACCTCTGCTTCAAAAGACCTCCAGTGAAGGAGAGTCCACCACCTTCTGAGGGAGTCCATTCCACTGTTGAACAGCTCTTATCATCATAAGGTTCTTCCAGATGTTGAGTTGGAATCTCCTTTCTTATAAGTTTAATCCATTGGACCAGGTCCTACCCTCTGGAGCAGGAAAAAGCAAGCTTGCTCCATCTTCCATGTAAAAGCCCCTAAGATATTTGAAGATGGCTATCTACTCTCATTCTCCTCTTCTCCAGCCTAAACATACTGAACTCTCTCAATAAGCTTTGGTCTCCAGACTCCAGAGTTAAGCAGGGCTATTGACCATCTGGCTCTGATGTGCCCTCTTTGATTGCTTGCAGTGGCGTAGCGTGGGTTGTCAGCACCCGGGGCAAGGCAAGTAATTTGCACCCCCTAACCCATGGATTTTAGCACTCGGGCAGAGAGCTACGAGTGCGAGCGCCCCCCCAGATGTTGCGCCCGGTGCGGCCGGCCCCCCCTGCACCCCCCACGCTACGCCACTGATTGCTTGGAGCCCAGATAGCCATGTGGTTTCCCCCGGAGCTGAGGGCAATGAAACAAACACTGAGATGACTAGAGTGCCAGTGGTGAAAAACTCATTCTGAATCTGACTGGACATGATGTCGAGCCTACCAAGTGGTGGTAGCAATAGCGAAGAGGACCTTCTTCACCGCCTCTATTCCATCTGCAAAAAACAGCAGCAGGAGACTCTTTCAGGTGGTTCACAATTTAACAGAACCACCAGTGCTATTGGGGCCTGGTAAGGGCCCCAGGATCTCTTGCAACGATATTGCAAAGTCTTTTTTGCAGATAAAGTCGCTCAGATTCAGAAAGAGGTAGACTCCACCATGGGAGCAGGGGCAGGGAGGGAGAGTGCAAGAGCCCTGTCTAGTCAAGGTGCGTGGAATCAATTCCAATCTGTTAACCTCCGAGGATATGGACAGGCTGCTTGGATGAATGAAACTGACCACCTGTCTCCTTGATCCTTGCCCATCCTGGCTCATAAAAGTGAACCAAGAAGGGCTGGGCGATGGGCTCTGCAGGGTGGTGAATGCTTCCCTCTGTGAGAGAGCCTTCCCAGACCCACTGAAAGAGGCGGTCATTAAACCGCTTCTTAAAAAACCATCTTTAGACCCGGCCAATTTCGCCAACTATCGCCCAGTCTCAAATCTTCCATTCTTGGGTCAGGTGGTTGAGCAGGTGGCTGCTGAACGAAGAGTCAGACATGACTAAATGACTAAACAACAACAAATTTTTGATTTCACCTCCATAATACTCTCCACTCTGCCACGTAACCTGCAATATTATGGATTTACCTTTTACAGCATATGCCTCTGCTTCCATTCTGACAGTGTCCATAGAAAACAAACTGTTGTTCACAGCTAGTTTTTCCGAAGCATCGGCCACCCTTTTTTATACATTCTTGGCGATCGATGTGTGTAGGCTTTACATAACTGTACACAAAACCTGTTCAAGAAACATAATATACCAGAATCAAATAACTGGACACTTTCTCATTCAATTCCTCTTGAATCTCCTACAACGGCTACTTTTTATTTATTTTTATTTTTTACCTTTTTTAAAAGCAAAGCCTCCAAACAAATGCTGAGTTTCCCAAACAGGTTGGACATTTGAGGAAATCTGAGAGGAGCAAATAATACCTCAAAAAAGCTAGTGAATTTTCTAAGACTTGTTTCTGAACTGGAGGTCTGCATTAAATATAAACATAAGGCTTATAGTTTTGCTACTCCTTGTTTTTATTTAGGGTGGATTGAAAGTTGCCTATTAAAATTCTCCCTGATTACCAGGGGCGGGGGAGGTGAGGGAACTGAGCACCTTTCTTCTTTTCTTTTGTAGAGCCAGTGGCGAAGCTGCATGCTCCGCTACTGGGGGCGGAGAGCAGGCGGGGGAATGGCATGCACCCCGGGGGGCATGGAGTGTGTTCTGGGGGTGTGGTGCGCCGCCTGTGGGGGCGTGGCACCCAGCGTGCGTACGTGTGCACGGCGCGTGTCCGGAGGGGCCACCGCGATGGCACCCTACCTGAATAGTGGTGCCGGGGGTGGTCCACTCCCTCTGCAGCCCTATTCCTCTGCCAGTGTTTAGAGCAATGTCAGATTCCCATCCCTTTATAAGAGAACATGGTGGGGCTTACTGTTGAAGACACCTGCATAGGATTTTATTCACTGCAGATGGTGACAGCAGTCACGAAATTAAAAGACTCCTGCTTCTTGGGAGAAAAGCAATGACAAACCTAGACAGCATATTAAAAAGCAGAGACATCACCTTGCCACCAAAGGTCCATATAGTTAAAGCCATGGTTTTCCCAGTAGTGATGTATGGAAGTGAGAGCTGGACCATAAAGAAGGCTGATCGCCAAAGAATTGATGCTTTTGAATTCTGGTGCTGGAGGAGACTCTTGAGGGTCCCATGGACTGCAAGAAGATCAAACCTATCCATTCTGAAGGAAATCAGCCCTGAGAGCTCACTGGAAGGACAGATCCTGAAGCTGAGGCTCCAATACTTTGGCCACCTCAAGAGAAGAGAAGACTCCCTGGAAAAGATCGTGATGCTGGGAAAGATTGAGGGCACAAGGAGAAGGGGACGACAGTGGACAAGATGGTTGGATAGTGTTCTCGAAGCTACCAGCATAAATCTGACCAAACTGTGGGAGGCAGTGGAAGACAGGAGTGCCTGGCGTGCTCTGGTCCATGGGGTCACGAAGAGTCGGACACGACTAAACAACTAAACAACAACAGGATTTTATGTTAAATTTGAATTAACTAGGCATTAATTTGTTGATTTTTTTGAGAATCAATAAAAATCAATTGGCGGGGGGGAGGATTTCAATTGTGGGCCACATACATACCTACCCCCCCCCCCCACACACACAGAGCTACCATTACCAGAGTTTCTTGGAAAGAGGAACTGACTGTTAAGCCGCTCTGGGAGTGCCACTCCCACCCTTGAGCGCAAGTGGATTTGCCACATCTCAACTCCCCTGGGAAGAAGACTCAAAATGGTTTAGCCCTGCAGAGGAGTTGGGGAAGGGTCAGGTGAGCTAACAGGCCAATCAGGATGGGGAAGAAGCCAGGCTTTATAAGATGGCTCCGCCCCAAACACTTTACTCTTCTCTTTGTGATTCCTTCCCTCCCTTTGTGGCATGGACTTTGCTACTTGCATGTTTGGGGGATGAGTAGGATTTTTTTTGGGGGGGAGCCCTAGGGAGCCCCTCCTCTTTTTCACCTACTCCCTACTGCTGGGAGTCCCATTTTTGAAGTGGTGTTTTTAATTTGTTCATTTGGCTTTCAGTATTGGCAGGAAAGTCAAGTGGGGTGTATATTAGGGCAGTTCATAAAAAACTTTTTGAAAATGCCTGCTCCAAAGGTCTTATCTTACTAAACTAGGGATTATATAGCTATATCTGAAATTTCATGCATATCAGTTAATATCTTGACCCTGCTCCACTGAATTGAAATTTCAGCCTTCACAACATAGGAAAACGGCCAAATAAACAGCTATTTTCATGGAGGAGGGTCAAGATATTAACTGATATGCATGAAATTTCAGATATAGCTATATAATCCCTAGTGTGGTAAGATAAGACCTTTGGAGAAGGCATTTTCCAAAAAAAAAAAAAGTTTTTTATGAACCGCTCTAGTATATATAAAGGTAAAGGTACCCCTCACCGTTAGGTCCAGTCGCAGACGACTCTGGGGTTGCACGCTCATCTCACATTACTGGCTGAGGGAGCCGACATTTGTCCGCTGACAGTTTTTCCAGGTCATGTGGTCAGCATGACTAAGCCGCATCTGGTGAAACCAGAGCAGCGCACGGAAACGCCGTTTACCTTCCCGCCGGAGCGGTACCTATTTATCTACTTGCACTTTGACGTGCTTTCGAACTGCTAGGTTGGCAGGAGCAGGGACCGAGCAACGGGAGCTCACCCCGTCACAGGGATTCGAACCGCTGACCTTCTGATCGGCAAGCCCTAGGCTCTGTGGTTTAGACCACAGCGCTACCCACGTCCCTTCTAGTATATATACCTGTGGCATTACTGGATTTAGGGCACTCTTTGTCATCCAACACTGTCTGGGTTTTAGGTCCTAAGTGGATTTTGTAGGACCATTTCAAGGTGAGGTGTATCCAGCATGATGTACAGAAGATGACACCTCCCAAGAAAAACGAATCCTGAAATCAATTTCTTTTTTCTTTCTTTTTTCTTTTTTGTACTCCTATTGAAGCACGTGAACGCAAGTGGGTACTCGCTTGGTGTTAAAATAAGGATCAGCCACACTCAGCAATGGAGAATAAGAAGGTGAGGTTTATTGCCAGGCAATAAGGACCCAGTTTGGAATCTCTTCCAAAAGGAACTGGGACCCCTATTGACAGAAATCCAGAGGTCTTTATACCTGAGCAAATCACAGCAAATCATAGATCATAAGACAATCATGAGGGACTCACAATATTGTCAGCGAGAATCAGCCAATCAGCAAGCTCTTGTCACGCTACCAGACCCTGGTCAAGCACTGGTCAAGCACAGGGTTCTAGTTCTGCTTTCCGATGCTTGCAGTGACGCTCTGTCTAACCTTTCCCCTAGTTATGACAGGACAGGGAGCTTGGACATTTTGCGGTTTTGCTCTTCCTGTTCTGTGGATTAATTTAGCCTGTATCTGAGGGGAATTTGTACCAGAATCTCTGATTCACGTCTTTCCCCTTGTCCGGGGTACACAGATGTTTGTAGGGGAAAGGTCGGTTCTTAACTTTGCTGTTTCAAGCAGTTTGCAGTTAGCTAAGGCACAGCTTCCCTTGATTCAAAATGGATTATAAAATACTGTAAGCCTTGATTATGTGCGAGCATATATGGATATATATTGAATATATTGATTACTGATAACTGAGTATATGGATAGCATAGGGGTAGCCCTTCTTCCTTGCCTCACTATGTACTCCTATCGACTTGGCAAGCACACTGGGGTGAATGGCAACCTAGTGTGGCCACAGTGTGCTTATCAGTTTCACATCCTCGAAGTTCCCATACCAATGAGGAAGAACTTGTTTGGATCTTTTCTTGCAGGACCACAAGTGGAACCTGTAAACGTGCAAAGAAGTAGGGAGGGACCCAATCTCACCTTAAAGAACTTCTCTGCATAGGCTATATTTTGATTTTGCTAATTATGTCAATATTGGTTGTTTGCAAATCCTCATATTTGAATAAAAATAAACTTTTTCATCAGTTATGGTTTCTTGGGGCTTCTCTAAGGCTGCACTGCAATGGTAGCTCTGTGAGGGGAATAGGGGATCTCCTCGCAACTCTCCACTCATTTGACGTAATGCAGCTCCCAGAATTCTTTGGGGGGAGTCATGATTTTAAAGCAGTATCATGTTTCTTTCAATATATGCTGTGAATGAGACCTAACTTGCATGCTTTTTTTTTTTCAGGGGAGGCAGGTGTCATGTGAATAAATATGTGAATGGTAGTTCATAAGAGCATGGATCAGACGAAGTCTGGTTCAGCATTCTGTTTTCAGCAGTGGCAGATAGTTGATTGTTGCAAGGCTCACTCTACGTGAGGCTGCCCTTGAAACTGTCCCAGAAACTCCAGCAGCTGCAGAATGCTGCAGCGAGACTCCTTACGGGATCCCCACCACAGGACCACATTCACCCAGTGCTATACCAGCTGCACTGGCTCCTGGTGGAGTACAGAATCAGGTTTAAGGTGCTGGTTTTAACCTTTAAAGCCCTATATGGCCTAGGACCCTCGTACCTGTGGGGCCACCTCTTCTGGTAAGCCCCACAGAGGACCTTCTGTTCTGCTAACAACAACACCTGGAAGATCCAGGGCCCCAGGGAAATTAGACTGGCCTCGACTAGAGCCAGGGCCTTTTGGGCCATGGCACCAGCCTGGTGGAACACTCTCCCACAAGAGACCAGGACCCTGTGGGATATGACATCTTTCTGCAGGGCCTGCAAGTTGGAGGCCTTTGGGCAGGATGCATTTTGACTTACTTTCAATTGTATAAAACAAGCCCGAAGGAGACCCCCAACCCACTCACAGGTCCTTGTATGATCAGTGGAAACAATTGCTCCCGGCAAGTATTAACCACTCTCAGTTCCAACCTGATAATTGCCACCTGCCCAGATTTTAACTTGTCTGAATTAATTTTAAGATGTATTTTAATTAATTGGTGTCTGTTTTTATGTATATTGTGTTGTTTTTATGATGTTAGCCACTCAACCAGGGAGGGTGGAATACAAATAAAAATTTATTATTATTACAGTGGTACCTCTGGTTACGAATTTAATTCATTCCGGAGGTCCGTTCTTAACCTGAAACTGTTCTTAACCTGAGGTACCACTTTAGCTAATGGGGTGTCCTGCTGCCGCCGCACCACCAGCGCACAATTTCTGTTCTCATCCTGAAGTAAAGTTCTTAACTCGAGGTCGTATTTCTGCATTAGTGGAGTCTGTAACCTGAAGCGTCTGTAACCTGAAGCATCTGTAACCCGAGGTACCACTGTCTTATTAAGGCAACAGGTGGAGCATGAAGGAAAAACAAACAGCTAAGGCGCAGGTAGATAGTCTCAAAATCCTAAGGCCACCACAAGACAACAAAACTAGTAAGAACAAGTTTTAGGAGGAGCCCAACACTGTGTGCTGGAAAGAAGAATAGCTCCATATAAGATGCAAGGAGGCCTCTGCGCACAGCGAAAAAAAGCATGTGTTGAATAACTGTTTCTAAGGTCTTTGCTTGGAGGAAGAGACAGTGAGCTGCTAGGGTGACAGAAAGTAGCAGAAATGCTTGGCTATATGATGAAATGGTCCAGATGACATCCCCCCCCCCCTCCCAGTAGTGTGTGTCATAATGGATATCCTCTCATCTCATAGAGTCTCTTGGAATCTGTCTTTGAATGCATTACTGAATTAACAGTCTAACTGGGAATTAGTTTAAGCCTCCATACTAAACTTCCCAAGGGAGTTTTCTCCCACATCATTCTGCTGACATCTTTAAACAGATCTTACTTGACTCTCTCAGGGTTCCCAAGCAGAGAAGAACAAAAAGAAAGCCTTGAGCTTTTTCCATGGCAAAAGTTGTCCGATATCTTGAAGTCACTGAAAGAGAGAAAGGGTACCAAGAGTTGTTTTCAACACATCACTTTTCTGCTTCCCCAACTGAATAATCTCCCTTCTCCTAGCTCCATGTGCTGTTCTGGAGGTTCTCCCAACCCTCCCAAGAAGGGGTGAGGAGTGGTGGGGAAGACAAATAGCTGTAGCAGGAATTTGGCTTCTGCTAGCGTGTTGAGTTAATTGAATATGGCTCCAAGACATGTAAATCACAAACTAGTACAGATCCAAACAATTCACACCTGTCGTGCCAAACACTTGAGAGCAAGTTCCGTTGAACTCCATGGAAATTGCATGTTTGTATGCATGCATATGATGTTTGGGTGGGTGGGTGTTTAGTATATTAAAGTTAGATCTGAAGAGGCACAACCTTTCCATCAAAACAATGGAAATTTCTTTTTAGAAGTTTGCCAATGTAAGCAGACCAGTGTTGACTTAGAGCAATTCTCTCATTATCTACACTGGATAAAATTTCCAATGTGTGCAGTGAGCCTTACACCCAAATAAATCGGAAGAGGATTGCAATCTCAAACAATTTTCTAAACTCTATTATATATATTTTTGTTCATTCATTCATAAACTTTATTGCACTAGCCAAAGGCCATGGTATTGTTCACAGGGGGAACAAAAGGAAAAACAGCAATAGCAGTTGCTCATTGTTTCTTGGAAAGGGACATTAATTTGTTTTGATCCATATTTTTAAATGAACTGTCCAAATTAATATACTCCAGCCTAATAAGTATCACATTGACATTTATTTCAATATGTACACTTATTTAACTGCTTATTTTACATAGAGAGAAAGCTTAGCTTGTTTTAACTCTAGTTTCAATAATTTTAACTACTTAGAGGGGGTTTTATGATTAAGTGATGTACAAACTATGTTGGTTACATACATACATACATACATGATTTGTATTTTGCTCAATAAATGAAGCAAAATGCATATTTTATGATAACATCTGTTTAGAAATGTGTGCATTGAGATAAATTACACATATTTTTGTTATAAAATATTGAGGGTTGTATTCAGCTAAATCCTACTCAAAGTAGACTCGTTTATGTTAACAAACCTAAGTTAGTTATGCCCATTGACTACAATGGGTCTACTCCTGAGTAGGACTAGCATTGAATACCACCCACACAACTGTGCCTGTCACAATGCATTTACGTACAGGTCCCCATACAGATCATTTGTATTCTGATCTGTAATTCTTTACAATACAAGTTCTGAATATACCATCAAAAGTCCAAGCTGCTGACAAAGCCTGGAGAGACTTGATTTAACTTACCTCCTTACAAAGAAGCAGTGAAAGCTCACCTTCGAATCTGGAATAACTTCTGGTGTTGGCTTTTTTTTTATTCATTTGGTTATGCTCCTTTGAACACAAATATGATTGTACCAATTTGCAATATTTCCTGGAACACTTGGTTCTGCCTCTGACTTCTGGAGAGCTTTAACATAGCTCTGTAAATTAATGAATGATTCATCCTATGAAAGGCTGGGATCAATGGGTCAATATTCGCAGGGAAACCAAAATGCTTGTTTACAGAGCTATCGTGCTACTAACCTTACGGTATGCATGTGAAACATGGACCACTTATAAAAGCCATCTCCGACTCATCGAAAGATTCCATCAACGGTGTCTCCAAAAATTTCTACACATCACTTGGGAAGACAGGCGAACTAATACCAGGGTACTAGAAGTAGCAAAGATCACCAGTGTTGAAGCAATTATTCTTCAACGTCAACTTCATTGGACTGGTCATGTTGTTTGAATGCCTGGTTATCGTCTTCCAAACCAACTACTCTACTCTGAACTTAAAAATGGAAAGTGTAATGCTGGTGGTCAACAAAAGAGAATCAAAGACTCTCTCAAGGCAAATCTTTAAAAATGTAGAATAAACACCAACAATTGGGAAACACTGGCCTGCGAGTGCTCCAGTTGGAGAACAACCTTTACCAAAGGTGTCATGGGCTTTGAAGAAACTCGAACTCAGGACACAGGGGGGAAACATGCTAAGAGGAAGGCATGCTTGGCAGATCCACACCATGATCAACTCCCACCCGGAAACCAATGTCCCTACTGTGGAAGGACGTGTGGATCCAGAATTGGCCTCCACAGTCATTTACGGACTCATTGTTAAAACTGTGTTTATGGAAGACAATCTTACTCGGCCATGAGTGATCTGGCTGGGTTTCCCCAGCCTTCTGGCGGTTCCTTCACTGCGAGAAGTGAAGCTACAGGGAACCAGGCAGAGAGCCTTCTTGGTAGTGGCGCCCACCCTATGGAACGCCCCTCCATCAGATGTCAAGGAAATAAACAACTATCTGACTTTTAGAAGATACCTGAAGGCAGCCCCATTTAGGGAAGCTTTTAATGTTTAATGTTTTATCACTTGTTGCTGTTGTTGTTGTTGTTATATTTTGCAAGACTGCAAAAGGCTAGGTGACATCAATTTAGAGGATGCATCCTGTACATAGATGACACATTGACATCTCTCTTCTAAATGGCCTCCAACTTCTTCTTAGCATGCTATAGTTATATCATTTTTAAATGAATTTTTCAATTTTCGATGCATGCCTTATCCGCAGAACACAAAAACACCCATGAAATAACAACAGCTAAAAGGCAGGCCTTCTTCATGGCTGAAGCCTGACCAGGAGATCAAGCTGGACAGCAGCTGGACAAAACTGAGGCAGAGCACTGTGAAGGTACTCTGTGTTATGAAAGACTGCACTGCTCTTTCCCTGCTTGGTGATACAAGGACACGTAAGCCCTGCGTTCTAACAATCCTGGTGCAGTTAGCATGACAACCAGAACTGTTTGTGTGTTGCTGCTTAATAAGACACAGTGGGCAAAAGAGAGGAAATTCTGTACAGTACATTAAACCGACAACTGAAAATCCATGCCAAGCATGCTATCTATCACAGATCTCCATTTGGTGCAAAGCACTGCTGGTGCAAAAAGGCTGTTGAGTGGGACAGACTAAACAGCTAAGAAGATTGTAGTTAAGTGCTATAAAAATTGTTTAAATATACAGTGGTACCTCGGGTTAAGAACTTAATTCGTTCCGGAGGTCTGTTCTTAACGTGAAACTGTTCTTAACCTGAGGTACCACTTTAGCTAATGAGGCCTCCTGCTGCTGCCGTGCCGCTGGAGCACGATTTCTGTTCTCATCCTGGAGCAAAGTTCTTAACCCTAGGTACTATATCTGGGTTAGTGGAGTCTGTAACCTGAATCGTATGTAACCCGAGGTACCACTGTATAAGAGAGGGGTTGCAACTGTCTGATCGTAAGAGCCACAAGAACGACACTATGGTTTCAATGTACAATGGTTCTTCCTGCCTAAGTGGAGAACCTCCCTATTGTAAATCATTTTGTTAGCTGGAGCCCCGTTCTTCAATCTGTTAATTTCTTCAGCTCATATTGAATTAGACAATCTCAGGAAGGTATATGGATGTCAGTAGCTACTAATCACGATGGCTATACTCTGCCTCCATTATCAGAGTCAGTATACGCCTGGAAACCACAAGGGGGGATAGTGCTGCTGTGCTAAAGTCTGAGTTGTGGGCTTCCCATGGGCATCTGGTTGTCCACTGTGAAAACAGCATGTTGGACTAGTATTTTCTAGTAAGGGGGATTCACAATAAGGCAGAAAACAAGTATTAAGGACACGTATAAATCTTCCTTCTGTAGAAGCTTTATGGTCCCTGACATATGTAGTGGGGACAAGACCATTCACCTTTCGCAGTGGGCAGTGTCGTAGCTGGGCATCCATGCCCTCACAGTGATCTGGCTTGGGTGATCCACTGATCCTTACTTGCCGCTTGCGGCTGCCTGGTCTGGGTTTTCTTTGTCCTATATAATCAGTTACTCTGCTCTCTGATGCCTGTTGCTTCTTCCCTTTTTATTTCCCTGTGCCATTGGGTTGTACTGTTTCTAAGCTAGGGCCATGCCATGACCCCAATGGGGACCTCTCAGGCTGCCCCTATTTGATGTAAGTCACAGGGCTTCCCCTTCTGGTATTTTACCCTTAGTTCAACTCCCTGCAGACGGGCGGGGGTCAATATATAGCCTGGTTTCACCCAATGCCTAAGCCAAACTACTCACATCTGTAACCAATAAGGTTGTGGCCTGTTTTAGCCCATAATCCTAAATACTCGTGTCTGTGTGCTTTTTAATCAACAGGGCATGGGGGCTTGGCACGCAAGTGGTAGCAATTGTTTCATTTCCCCTCTCACTCTTGGTACCTTGTGTACACAGGACAAAATCAGGGGTGTTCCTTTATTTGAATAAACTGAACATCGAGCAGAAGAGCAGGAAGGACATGGGTACAAGCTGGTCCAGGAACATGGATAAACATTACCTCTCCATCCCTCCACAAAGTTAAATCCCCAATTTATTAACCTAAGTTGATGAATCTGTCCTGAAAGGGTAGGATGTGTCTAATTGGACATGTGAATATAAGTGAAGACAAAGAATATAAGCAAGCCATCTGGGCTGGAAGGTGACATAGTGTTCAAACATCTTGGTAAGTACCTGTAGAATCATATTTTATCTTTAACCATCTTTTTCTCCATGTCCTTGTTAGTTTGGAACTGATAGATGTTCTTAACAACTCCATCAATGTTGTAGGGATAAGAGTCCTTTAATGGTGTAATTCTAGAATTATGATGGAAGTTAACTATATATGAACATCTGCCAGGGATTAAGATACATTTATGTATGGATTTATTGATTTAAGGTTGTGAAGCAACTGCAGGTATTCCTGGAAAAGACTTATTATCTATATCCACTACAATGGTCAGGGCTGATAGGAGTTGCAATCCAGCCACAGGCTTGCTATCCTGGTCTATAACTTAGCTCAAAGCCCAGCATGCTTACAATCAGCCAGGTTGTATTAACCCCTTCATGCCATTGCTGTCTCTTTTCTCATAGTGATACCAGAGTCAGCACTTTGCCATGAAGATTTTTTGTGCCTTCTCCTTGATGCTGTTTATAGCACTCATGGTTGCTCCAGGTAGGCCATGTGGAAACTTAATGGAAACAAATTAAAATAATGTTTGTGGGAGAGTAAAGATGTCATGGGACGCGGGTGGCGCTGTGGGTTAAACCACAGAGCCTAGGACTTGCCGATCAGAAGGTCGGCGGTTCAAATCCCCGCAACGGGGTGAGCTCCCATTGTTCGGTCCCTGCTCCTGCCAATTATGAGACTACCGCTCTTAACCACTACACCACACTGGAGGGGACCAGGAGTAGTACATGCTTCCAGCCCCATTTTTTTTCTTTTGTCATTTATGTCCAAATGCTTTTAATTTCAATGCATGTCTTACCTGCAGAAAACATAAGCATCTCAGAAAACAGAAGGGCAACCACGAAAAGCCAGCGCAAACGCATTGCTGAAGTTTTACTCAGATCTCAAGTTGAGCAGCAAGAGCAGACTACTGAGGCAGAATACTCTGCTGATCGTTCTGTGCCTCCTGGACCGCTTAATAGCCACTATTTGTAGGGTTTTGTGATATACTTACACGTAAGCTCTGTGCATTGGTAATCCGGATGTGATGCACATGATGACAGGAACTATTCATCAAGGATACAAAAGAGGAACATAAAGTGAAATTCATGACAGTAACCGTGAAATATTTTCAGAGTTCAAGGATTCAATGGCATCTATTATTTTAACAGTTGCTGTTTCCTGCTTTCAGTATTGTGGTCCATGGTTGTTGCTCCTCAGGGAAACACGGAGTACCGAAGCAAGGAAATACTGAACAGTGTGCATTAACTTAAGGAAGTTTTTTTGATTCGGTGCATTGTAAATTTGATTTTATAACCCTTTGGTTGACAGCTGAGTGGAACACTAAGAGCACTATTGCTATTCTGCTGGCGGCCACCCAGAGTGGCTGGGGAACTAGAGCCAGATGAACAAGATATACATGATAGAAGAATTATTATTATTATTATTATTATTATTATTATTATTATTATCTGAGAAAACTGTTGTGATTGTTGTTGTTGTTTAGTTGTTTAGTCGTGTTAGATTGTTGTTGTTGTTTAGTTGTTTAGTCGACTCTTCGTGACCCCATGGACCAGAGTAGACCAGGCACTCCTGTCTTCCACTGCCTCCCGCAGTTTAGTCAGACTCATGTTTGTAGCTTCAAGAACACTGTCCAACCATATCGTCCTCTGTCATCCCCTTCTCCTTGTGCCCTCAATCTTTCCCAACATCAGGGTCTTTTCCAGGGAGTCTTCTCTTCTCATGAGGTGGCCAAAGTATTGGAGTCTCAGCTTCAGGATGTGTCCTTCCAGTGAGCACTCAGGGCTGATTTCACAGAACCAAATGCCTTGAATGCAAAAGTGCTCAGTTTGCATAGGAGACTGTAGGAAAGATGTTGTTTTGGTGCTCTGAGAGCATCCACAATATTGTTGAATGCAACTGGGGGAGATTTCATAACAAGAAGAAACTACATTGCATTTAGTCAAATCATTATTTCCTTGCTTTGGTACACTGTGTCTCCTTGAGGGGTACTAGGCATGGACTGCAGAAAATAACATATAGGCAGAAACTTTTAAAACAATAGATGCTATTGAACTCCAGAACCCTGAATAAATATAATGGAGAATGCCATGGACTTTACTGTCTGCTCCTTGAACATTATGGCTTCCCAATGAATAAAATACAGACTATATGGCAATTAACTCTTTTTTTGTCTCCTTGATTAAGTTTATGTCATCACGAGCAGTACATTTGAATCATCCATTCATAGGGCTTAGATGTCAGTACATTACAAAACCCCGTCAATAGATCATTCAGCCTTCCAGAAGACACAGAACATTAATCAAAGTATTCTGCCTCAGTAGTGAACTTCTGCACCCAGGGCATGTGGGCCTGTATATGACAGCAGCCTCCCTAATTATTCCACTCAGTTTCCAAGCAAAGAGTCTGAAATGGAATTTACAGCACACAGAATGCTGAATGTTAATGCACTGATATGCAGTTCCTTGATTTGGTACTGTATACTGTGTCTCCTTGAGCAGTAGTAGACATGGACCACATCACTTATGTGATCCGAAGTTGAGCAGCAAGAGCAGAATCTTGAAGCAGAATGCTCTGGTGGGAGTTCTGTGTCTTCTGAATGCCCAACTATTTATAGGGATTCGTGATATACTGACACGTAAGCCCTCTGCATGGATGAACTGGCATGAAAGACATGATGACAAAATCTATTCACCAAGAGGAACCCAAAAAAGTTAATTACCGTATATGTTGCACATTATTCTTCAGAAAGCCATAATATTCAATGATCAGAAAGTAAAATTCATGTCGTTAAGCATGATGTGCACTCATAGCTCAGTGGTTCTATAGCACTTATTGTTTTAAAAGTTTCTGTCTATATATTATTTCCTGCTTTGGGTATTGTGGTCCATGACTGCAACCACTCAAGAAGACACATTGTACCAAAGCAAGGAAATACCGAACAGTGCATTAACCTGATGAAATCTTCGGGATTCAGTGGGCTGTCTGGAGGAGGACAACGGCTTTGGAGGAGCCAGCCACTGAAGTTGAACCATGCAGTATGGTCATTAAGGTTTGAACTTGAGAAAAGACTTCATTCGGTGCAAAAGACGGTGTGGGGGGAGGGGAGCCTATGGCTTCTTTATATAAAGTGTTCTTCTCTACATTTATGATTTGCCAACCCTCCCTTTGAATATTACTTCAGAATTATATTTCTACAGGTGAGGAGGGAAGAATTTGGATTACAGATATGGAATATGACATTAAACAGAACTGTGTGTGTAAAAAAAACAGAAAAAGGGAGGGAAGCTCTATATTGCCAGAGGTTTACGGTGGAAACTTAGAGCTGACTCTTCCCCATGCATTATATTATTCATGGAGTGAACTGAATAATGCTGAAAGGACTTTGGATTTCATTTAATTGGAAGTATAATACAGGGGTACCTCGGGACACGAACGGGATCCGTTCTGGAGCCCTGTTCGCATCCTGAACATAACATAAGATGTGACAGAGCATCTGCCCATGCTCGGGTTGCATTTCGCCACTTCTGCGCATGCGCATTTCGCCACTTCCGCACGTGCACGGGTGATGTCATTTTGACTATCTGCTCATGCGCGAGAGCGAAACCTAGAAGTTTGGGACGCTTTATTCACTTTTGTATGGTTTAAGGTATCCAAATGTTTCTTGTACCTATGTAGAAAATATAATCCACTCAACAGAAGGCGCAGCCACACCTAGTAAAGCCCCTCCCAGCAGTGCGGTTACGTCCAGTGAGAGGCGACTATGGGGGTTTGGCACTCAGCTTGCTTTCAGGCTAAGGGAGCCTTTGTTTGTCCACAGGGAGCTTTCTGGGTCATGTGGCCAGCATGACTAAACTGCTTCTGGTGCAACAGGGCACCGTGAAGGGTGCCAGAGTGCACAGAAACGCTATTTACCTCCCCACCGCAGTGGCACCTATTTATCTATTTGCACTGGTGTGCTTTTAAACTGCAGAAGCTGGGACAGAGCAATGGGAGCTCACCCCGTTGCACGGATTCAAACTGCCGACCTTCCAATTGGCAAGTCCAAGAAACTTGATGGTTTAAACCACAGCGCTACCCGCTCCCTTGCTGAATGGGGGCCTAAATAGCTGGATTAGATGCAAAGTCCCCCTGCGATGAATCCAATCTTCATTCTCATGCATGAATGTGGATATGCATAGCTGTATTGTGCCTTTGAAATGGGGGCACCTGCCATTATAAAGTTTGGTTATAAATTGTGTCATGAAGAATAATGCATTCTCCTCCCACCTCCTTTTAACCCAAAGAGAAACATGATCAATTGTTTAGATGACTGCATGCTTTTATTGAGCAAAGAGTACTAAAGCAGACAGAGTCCAATTATCTTCTCATTCTTTTGCTGGCAAGAAGTTCAGCAGGTTAGGAGACGATTCTTTTAGCAGAACTGAGGCATTGATTAGATCCGCTCCAATCAGTTATTTCCTGGTGAGAGAAGGAATATGATAATCTGGGTTAGTGTCCACAAACACAATTTGGCAATTCAATTGTCCTGCCATTGTTCCAAAGCTCTGTACACTTGATGATAGACATATCATCCCAGTTCATCTCCACCCACCTATTAACAAAATCCTTTACTGCAAACTTCAGGTCTCTGCTATTCCATTGAGTTAAAACCACCTGCCCATTAGTATTCACCATGTTGCTCAGTTGCCCACATTTAATTCCATCCATGAGTTCATGGACATGTTGAACCTGCACAATCATGTCTGATGTGGTTGCATCCAAGGCTACCTAATTTGGCCTTCACGTGTCACCACCCAGGTCCAAACTTTAGAGAAGCAATGCAGAATCTAAAAAGGAAGCATTTTGTTCCAGTGATGTAAACATGGTATCATACAGCCTTGGGGTGGGGGCTTACTTGAGTTACACAGTTCGGAACATAATGCTCCTTCTGTATGGGCACTTGGGACAGAAGCTTTGCAGAGATAATGGTAATACAGTAGACATTCATTTCCATGAGCATCACATACTTATGGGTGATCAAACAGGTTTTGCGGGGGGCTTCTGGAGCACCACAAAAGCCTGTTGCACCTAAGAGGAGCTCTACTGGATGAGGCCGATGGCCCATCAAGTCCAGCATCCTGTTCTCACAGTGGCCAACCAGATGCCTGGGGGAAGTTCACACGCAAGATTTGAGCACAAGAACAATCTCCCCTCCTGTGGTTTTCAGCAACTGCTGTTCAGAAGCATTGCTGCCTCCAAGTGTCATGGTGTCACGCTGTGACAGAGGCCTTGGACCCGTCTAAGGCTCAGCTTCAAGGCTTCCACCAAGGCCCAGCGCAGATACAGGCGTACCCCGGAAGCACGTCTGTGGCCAGAGTGTGCTCCAACATAGGCCCCGTGGCAGAGGCCCAGTCACCACTGTGGTGCTGCAGAGCCAGAGGGAAGGCAGTGGATGGCAGCAGCAGCTGGCAGCTGGGAACCCACAGGGAAAATTTGGTGGGTGCTTGGGCCCCCAAGGGCCCCTGGAAATGGCTCCAGTGTTGCAACTTATACATTGCTTTCTGGGTTGCTCCAGGTAGGCCATGTGGAAACTTAATGGAAACAAATTAAAATGATGTTTGTGGGAGAGTAAAGATGTCATGGGACATGGGTGGCGCTGTGGGTTAAACCACAGAGCCTAGGACTTGCCGATCAGAAGGTCGGCGGTTCGAATCCCCGCGACGGGGTGAGCTCCCGTTGCTCGGTCCCTGCTCCTGCCAACCTAGCAGTTCGAAAGCACGTCCAAGTGCAAGTAGATAAATAGGGACCGCTCTGGTGGGAAGGTAAATGGCGTTTCCGTGCACTGCTCTGGTTCATCAGAAGCAACTTAGTCATGTTGGCCACATGACCCGGGAGCTGTACGCCGGCTCCCTCGGCCAGTAAATCGAGATGAGCGCTGCAACCCCAGAGTCGGTCACGACTGGACCTAATGGTCAGGAGTCCCTTTACCTTTACTTTTAAAGATGTCATAGATCCTGTGCTGTTGATATGATTTACAGGCTGCTGGATATTTCTGAGCATTCTCCATGGTGTGCAAAGGAACAGACAATAACCCCATGTGATAGGGAGTAGAGTCAATAAAATATTTGTTTTGTTTAATAGTGGCGTCCATCAGACTGTGCTCTACAGCAGGTGTGGGGAACCAAAAGTTGCTGAGCTGTGGCTCTCATCACCCCTCACCATTGATTGTGCTTTCTGGAGCTGAGGGGAGTCATATTGGACTATAAATTAAATCCAATACAGGTAGCCAGAAACATAAAGAACTTGAACAGAGAGGCCCAGTGGAGGACAACATTTACTTTTCCACCCTTTATTCCTCAGGCAGGCTAGGGGAGAAGAGAATGAAATCCTCTGCAAGTTTGCTAGAGAAATGATGGACTAGGGAAATGATGGAAGAGGAAACAAGCTTTTTTCTTGCCCTGGAGGGTAGGACTTGAACCAGCAGCTTCAAGTTACAAGAAAGGAGCTTCCCACTAAACATCGTGAAGAACTGTTCGACAGTTCAACAGACCCCCTCGGGAGGATGTGGACTCTCCTTCCTTGGAGGTTTCTAAGCAGAGGTTGGGTGGCTATCTGTCAGGGATGCTTCAGCTGAGATTCCTGCATTGTAGGGGGTTGGACTAGATGGCCCTTGGGATCCTTTCCAACTCTACAATTCTATGATTCTATAGCTAGTTCCTGTTTGAAGTGCCTCTTTCTTTTTCAGACTGATCAGTTATTGTCCTCTTCTGGTTGTGCAGGATTCACCAGGTATCTTCATGGTGACACAGAGTGTATGGTCGCTCGGGGGATATGCAGACATTTGCCTTGTCAGCCCTATGGCAAAAAGATCGGCCACTGTTTACTGGACACTTACTGCTGCAAAGAGTATGTAATGAAATAAGGAAGTTTGTCCCTTGACTTGAATGCTTTGCTAAGGCTGCTTGCAAACTGGTGAAGCCGAAAGAAGATGGCTCTGAAACACTTAAACTAGGTTCAGCAATGATGTTTTTCACTTGAAACAAGGGTAGGGAATTCTTGGGATCAAATGCACACCCACCCACCCTATTATTTGCTCCTGCTTCATCCCTTTTCAGGGAAGCGTGTGGCGCTGTGGGTTAGACCACAGAGCCTAGGGCTTGCCAGTCAGAAGGTCGGTGGTTCGAATCCCCACGATGGGGTGAGCTCCCGTTGCTCGGTCCCTGCTCCTGCCAACCTAGCAGTTCGAAAGCATGTCAAAGTGCAAGTAGATAAATAGGTACCACTCTGGCAGGAAGGTAAATGGCATTTCCATGCGCTGTTCTGGTTCACCAGAAGCGGCTTAGTTATGCTGGCCACATGACCCGGAAGCTGTACACCAGCTCCCTCTGCCAATAAAGTGAGATGAGCGCCGCAACCCCAGAGTCAGTCACAACTGGACCTAATGGTCAGGGTTCTCTTTAACTTTACCATCCCTTTTCTGCTTACCATGTATAGAGTGAAAACATTGCCCTTGGGGAAAAAATACCGGGTGATCAGAATAATCCCTTCACTACCTATGTAGTGAAGTTTGCACAAAGATATTTCCCTCTAGCTGCCTTTAATCTCCGGAGGCAGGGAGCACCATGCAAATGTTAGCCCTTTCTTTTTTTGCAGGGAAGTGATCTTTCGCTCCCTCGTTTCTCCAAAATGATGTATCTGTGGGGGGTGGGGGTGATCATCTAGGGCTGGCCTGACCATTAGGTCAGGGCTGGGGAAGCTTCCTCAGTCCAAAACCAACATTCCCTTCAGGGCAACCATCTTAGGGAGACAAACCAGTATTGGCAAAAGGCAAAAGTGGGCGGAACAATGAACGCATTTTTTACCTTCCCTCACTTCCTACACATGCTCACACCACCCCCTCTCTGTTCCCCATCCCAACAAGCAAGACACTTTGAGGAAATGCTGCAGCCACACAAAAACATTGGCGATCAGAATCTTTATAAGCCAACAGTGGTGGTCAAATATGTTCACACAAGAGTCAGTGTGGTGTAGTGGTTAAGAGCGGTAGTCTCGTAATCTGGGGAACCGGGTTCACGTCTCTGCTCCTCCACATGCAGCTGCTGGGTGACCTTTGGCTAGTCACACTTCTCTGAAGTCTCTCAGCCTCACTCACCTCACAGAGTGTTTGTTGTGGAGGAGGAAGGGAAAGGAGATTGTTAGCTGCTTTGAGACTCTTTATGGTAGTGATAAAGCAGGAGATCAAATCCAAACTCTTCTTCTTCTTCTACCCTATAGTATTGTCAGGGACTGGGCAGAGGAGGAATGGTGGAGAGTGCCTCCCCAGCCTGATCCTTCCAGGGAGGAGGAAGAGGAAGATAGTATAGATTTACAACAGGGGTTTGAGGGAGGTCGCAGCTCAGAGGAAGGTGAGGGGGAAAGTTGGGAAATCATGGGAGAGCCAGAGCAACACCTGGCTGACATGTTGTCACTAGAGAGCATTCCAGACCCTCCATTTCCCAGAACCTGGCAAGCCTTAAAGGTAGGAGAGCAAAAAGCTCAAAGGCAGAGGGCATGTAGCAGCACCCATAGGAGAGATGATGAGAATGATGAATGAGGAAGTGGGAGAGACGGGGTGGAGATTCACTTGGGACAATGGCATTATGCAAGAGGCTGGGTTCTATAGCCTCTCTGTAAAGATTGCAATAAAAAAGGACAGTAAGAAACTTTTCCTTGTCTTCATAATTTCTTGGGCAACCAGCCAGAAGCCACAGACAGCCTCCTGACAGGTGTATTCTCACCACAGTCATTGCTTCAGGTACAAAGAGAGAGCTGAACTCCTTTCACAGTAGTCATTACCTTGGACTCAGACAAGGAAGGAAATGTTAAAGGAACACAGTCATCTCCACCTCCAGACCATTCCTACCATAGTTCCCTGGGTTTTGTTGAGCTCTCTAATGTCTGTTTCCATCTGTCAGTTACAGATAAAAGGACCACTATGATTTCCTGAAGCTCTGGACACTTTCTTCTGAGACAAGAATAAGAATGAGACTCATCACTAAGACCTTACAGAGTCCTCCTCTCCCTTGTGGTCACTGTTAGTTTCCTCCATGGCTGCAGCATTTTCCACCATCCTGTTACTAAAGATGTAAATAAATAAATAAATATGAGCCGGTTTCATGTAGTGGTTTGAGAATTGGACTGGGACCTGGGTGACAAGGATTGATGGCCTCTTTTGGCCATCAAACTCACTGGGTGATCTTGGGCCTGTCACTGTCTCTCATCCTAACTGACCTCACAGGGTAGTTGTGGAGATTAACCAAGGAGGAGAAGGCAAAGTCTCTAATTTTCTGCCAAAAATGGTTTCTGAGGGGACGAAACCTGTCAACAATAGGTGCAGGGATTCTCCCACATGGGGATTCTTTACTTCTCCCAATGTATATATTGGGGGGGGGCAGTTGCAGGTGCAAAGCCGGGATTTAATACTTGAAAGGTAGGCTTGCCCATTTAATGGAAATTGTGGGAGGAAGTGGGAAGTTGGTTACCCAGTTTGTAGCTCAGTGAAGTTGTATGGAAGCTGGGCAGAGAGAGATTTCCATGCTGGGAAATACAGGCTCTGGCAGCTGTTATGAGTCTGTGGGTGCTAGACACCCTAGATTCCAGATCAAGCAAATGTTAGGATTCAATTAAGGGTTGAATGTTAAAGATGGTTTCCTTCTAAGGGTGATAGCCTGGGGATAATGATTAAGACAACACAGGATCAAAAGACTAAATGTGTAAAGGCAATTGAGTGGGGCCCTATCTCGCTCTGCAGATAAAAGCCAGGGGATTTGAATACAGAGTTGGAAGATATTGTAGGCAGAAGCTTTGTGTAGCTGTTTGGTGTGATGCAAGCGGGGAGAAGGAAAGAAACAAGCTTCAGAGAGTCATAGCTGCTTGCTGCTGGATCACAATAACTCAATACCCTCCAACATTTCTCCGATGAAAATAGGGACATCCTAAGGAAAAGTGGGACATTCTGGAATCAAATCAGAAACTGGGGCAGCTTCTCTTCCATCCTTGGGGAGGCTGCACCGAGATTAGAGAGTGGGGTGACACACAGAGCTTTTTCCAATTTGCATCTTAAAGTCCTTTGATCAATCGGATTAGGTTGAAGTAATTGGTAGACTGTGACTTTGTCTGGGCTATCCTTTGTCTGGATATATTCAATTTTTCCTACCACCTCCCCCCCTTTGTTTGCCCTTTATATTGGTGGGTGTTTCTGCCCCCCCCCCTTCTTTTTTCCAGTGCATTAGGCAAATAAAGAAGCGGCCAAAGAGATTTTGTATTGAGCTGGAGCTTTTGTTTTTCTATGCCCTGAAGTCAGTTTAACAAAGAAATTGAAAGTAGATTTCGTATTGTGTGTGAATTGTCCTCTCAATGTTTGTTTTTTAAATCAGTGGAAAGTTTTGCTTCCCTCCCCCCTTTCTTTTTCTTTTCTTTTCTTTCTTTCTTTCTTTCTTTCTTTCTTTCTTTCTTTCTTTCTTTCTTTCTTTCTTGTGCATTAGGCACATATAGAAGCAGCCAAAGAGACTTCATTTTGACTTTTTGGAAAAAAAACTTCTTGTTTTTTTTCTTTATTTTCATCCTACATCCTGAAGGCCGCCTAACAAAGAAACCAAAAGTGGAGAGTGAAAAGTTAAAAATAGTAACGGCTTTTGTTTTGAGAACTTACTTGGTTGGCAAATAAGCAAGCGGTTGCATACAAAACAAGGGAAAGTGAAGAAGTAATTTGACCACTGATATCATCTAGTGGCTAAGAGGGAAATTGCAGTTCTCTTTAGTTTGTGGGTTGTTGTTTTTCATGTCCCTCTCTGCTTTTATAGAGTGGGCGACATCTATTGGCAGTTTCAAAAACTGCAATTCAGAAATTAGGATTTTAAAAGTGTCTAAGACTTGAAAAAAATATAAGTTTATAAAAAATAGCAAAATGGCAACAAAAAAGGGAGGGGTTGGAACAACACCAGGGGAAAGGAGAGCTTCAAGGCAAGACCCAGACCCAGAATCTATTAAAATTTTGGAAATGTTTGCTGAGATAAAAAGAGACATAAAAGATAGTGGAAAAATATAGAGAGTAAACTAACAGCTATGAAAAAGAAAATTGACCAATCAGTGGCAGATTTGATGGGACAAATTAGAGAACTGTCAACTAAATCATTGGAATTAGGGAAAACTGTACAAGATGTTAAGATAAAAATGCAAGCTCTGGGTGATGCCATTAGAAAAACACAAAAAGAAGTGAAAGAGATGAGAAAAGATGGTGAGAAGGTTAAAGCAGAAGTTGCAGAATTGGCCAAATTACAAGAGGAGATCTGAGATTCTTTAGCGATGATGGAAGTGAGGCAAAAAGAACTTAATTTGAGATTTAGAGCAGTACTGGAAGTTGCAGGAGAGTTCATTAAGACCAGATTGATTGTGGAATTAGCAGGATGGCTAAACCTGCAGGAAGAGGAGGTGAATTATGCAACTGAGAATGAATTTAGGATAAAATTGTTGTTGCCTCTAACGGTGACAGCTACCATGGTGTTTATGTTCTAATAAATTCTTATATCTATTCCACACCCCATAGACTGATTTTCGAATTATGTTGTTCAGAAAATCTTTATGGACTTTTACCTTCTCATACCATAAATATGCATGCCACCCAAACCTATTGTCAAATCCTTCCAGATCTAATAGATCTGTATTTTTTAACAATATTCACTCCCTTAACCAGCATAGGCAAGAAGCTTCATAGTACAATTTCAAATCTGGCAGGGAGAAACCTCCTCTTTCTTTAACAGCTGTAAGTAATTTAAATTTTATTCTTGGTTTTTTCCCTTGCCAGATAAATTTTGTAATTACTTTTTGCCACCCTTTGAAATTAGCTACACCATTTATAATTGGGCTTGTTCGAAATAGAAATAGCATTTTGGTTAACACATTCATTTTGATCACTGAAATCCTACCCCACAGGGATAGCTTCATTCTTCCCCACACTTCTAAGTCTCTTTTGATACCATTCCATATAGGTGTGTAGTTATCTTTAAACAAATACATATATTTTTGGTGTTAACTAGACTCCTAAATATTTAACTTTTTTACCACTTCAATACCTATTTTTTGTTGCAGTTCGTCCTTTAAATGTTGGTCCATATTTTTAACTAGAATTTTCATTTTCTTTTTATTTAATTTAAAATCTGTCACCTGTCCAAATTCTTCTATTCTTTCTAGTGCTTCCATTGCACTGGTTAATGGGTCCTCTACTGTTATAACTAAATCATCCGCAAAGGCTTTCAATTTATATATTTTTCGACTGACACAAATTCCTTTAATATTATCAGTTTTTCTCATATCTCTTAGAAGGACTTCCAGGACTGTAATGAACAATAATGGTGATAACACACAACCTTGTCTAGTGCCCTTCGTAATTTCAAAATTATCAGTTAACACACCGTTTAAAAAGCAATCTAGCTTTTTGATCTGAATAGATTGCTTTGATCCCTTGTTATAAAAAACTGTCCCATTTCCATTAATTCCAGGTTTTCTTTAATAAATCCCCAATAAATATTGTCAAAGAGCTTCTCAGCATCTATAAATATTAATGCTAAAAGGAAAGGGAGTTCAAGATGGCTGGGAGTTTGTTAAGAGGGAGATAGTAAAAGCACAACTTCAGGCAATACCAATGAGACGGAAACATGGAAGGTGCCTAAAGAAGCCAGGGTGGCTATCTAAAGAACTTTTAACTGAGTTAAGATTAAAAAAGGATGTGTACAAAAAATGGAAAAGGGGGGAAACCACCAAAGAGGAATTCAAACAAATAGCCAGCACGTGTAGACACAAAGTCAGAAAAGCTAAAGCACAAAATGAACTCAGGCTTGCTAGAGAGGTTAAAAGCAACAAAAAAGGCTTTTATGGGTATGTTCGTAGCAAAAGGAAGAACAAAGAAACAGTGGGGTCACTCAGAGGAGAAGATGGTGAAATGCAAACAGGGGACACAGAAAGGGCTGAACTCCTCAATGCTTTCTTTGCCTCAGTCTTCTCCGATAAAGAAAACAATGCCCGACCTGAAGAATTTGGAGCAAATGATTCAGCAGAGGAAACACAACCCAGAATAACTAAGGAGATAGTACAAGAATACTTGGCTAGTCTAGATGTATTCAAGTCTCCAGGGCCAGATGAACTGCATCCAAGAGTATTAAAAGAACTGGCAGATGTGATTTCAGAACCACTGGCAGTCATCTTTGAGAATTCCTGGAGAACAGGCGAAGTCCCGGCAGACTGGAGGAGGGCAAATGTTGTCCCTATTTTCAAAAAGGGGAAAAGAGAGGACCCAAATAATTACCGCCCAGTCAGTCTGACATCAATACCAGGGAAGATTCTGGAGCAGATCATTAAGCAAACAGTCTGTGAGCACCTAGAAAGGAATGCTGTGATCACCAATAGTCAGCATGGATTTCTGAAAAATAAGTCATGTCAGACTAACCTGATCTCGTTTTTTGACAGAATTACAAGCCTGGTAGATGAAGGGAACGCAGTGGATGTAGTCTACCTTGATTTCAGCAAGGCATTTGACAAGGTGCCCCATGATATTCTTGTAAAGAAGCTGGTAAAATGCGGTCTTGACTATGCTACCACTCAGTGGATTTGTAACTGGCTGACTGACCGAACCCAAAGGGTGCTCATCAATGGTTCCTCTTCATCCTGGAGAAGAGTGACTAGTGGGGTGCCACAGGGTTCTGTCTTGGGCCCGGTCTTATTCAACATCTTTATCAACGACTTGGATGATGGACTCAAGGGCATCCTGATCAAATTTGCAGATGACACCAAACTGGGAGGGGTGGCTAACACCCCAGAGGACAGGATCACACTTCAAAACGACCTTGACAGATTAGAGAACTGGGCCAAAACAAACAAGATGAATTTTAACAGGGAGAAATGTAAAGTATTGCACTTGGGCAAAAAAAATGAGAGGCACAAATACAAGATGGGGGACACCTGGCTTGAGAGCAGTACATGTGAAAAGGATCTAGGAGTCTTGGTTGACCACAAACTTGACATGAGCCAACAATGTGACGCGGCAGCTAAAAAAGCCAATGCAATTCTGGGCCTCATCAATAGGAGTATAGCATCTAGATCAAGGGAAGTAATAGTGCCACTGTATTCTGCTCTGGTCAGACCTCACCTGGAGTACTGTGTCCAGTTCTGGGCACCACAGTTCAAGAAGGACACTGACAAACTCGAACGTGTCCAGAGGAGGGCAACCAAAATGGTCAAAGGCCTGGAAACGATGCCTTATGAGGAACGGCTAAGGGAGCTGGGCATGTTTAGCCTGGAGAAGAGGAGGTTACGGGGTGATATGATAGCCATGTACAAATATATAAAAGGATGTCACATAGAGGAGGGAGAAAGGCTGTTTTCTGCTGCTCCAGAGAAGCGGACACGGAGCAATGGATCCAAACTACAAGAAAGAAGATTCCACCTAAACATTAGGAAGAACTTCCTGACAGTAAGAGCTGTACGACAGTGGAATTTGCTGCCAAGGAGTGTGGTGGAGTCTCCTTCTTTGGAGGTCTTTAAGCAGAGGCTTGACAACCATATGTCAGGAGTGCTCTGATGGTGTTTCCTGCTTGGCAGGGGGTTGGACTCGATGGCCCTTGTGGTCTCTTCCAACTCTATGATTCTATGATTCTATGATTCTATGCTGCTTGCTTGTCATTCCTGCAAGTCAGATATTCTATTATATCCAGTGTATTTGTTACATTATCTTTCATCTGTCGACCAGGAAGAAAGCCAGCTTGGTCCTCATGTATCATATCCTTTAACACTCTTTTTAGTCTGTTTGCTAGTATACTTGCAAACATTTTGTAATCATTATTTAATAGTGAGATTCGCCTGTAATTTTTGTCCTGAAGTAAATCTACATCCTG